>NC_073258.2:113701893-114004924 GCF_029289425.2 Pan paniscus
AAGGTAATATACCCAAATCCAGAGAGCCTACAGGTGGAGAAGCTAGGATTTAAACTTGGATTGTCAAACTCCTGGAGCTGAACACTCATCCACGTCACTTCATTGCCACCAGGGAGTGGGAGGATACATAGAAGGGAGCCAGGAAGTTATTGTGTCTTTAACATAAGTTCAGTCATGCTTTCTGATTTTTAAGATCTTGACATGGAGACTCTGGCTCTTTCCTTGTCTATTAAGTGGCCGGTTTCAGAGGGTTTTGTTTGTTTGTTTCTTCAGGGACAAAACAGGGAGTTAGGCAGCCTGGAGTTTGAATTCAGCTCAGAGCCCAGGAACCATTTATAACTATCTCTCCCTTGCTAGTTCACTTTAACTTCCTAAAGCTGTGCACACTCCATGGCCTGATTCTTGTGATTTGATTCTCCCTCATCCCTCAGTATTTACATTGAAATGAATAGATTGCCCAAATGGTTATCTGTGACAGTTCTCTGTGACTCAGTTTCCATAACTCTGGAGTAACTTGTCTAAATATACTCATCTCTGAGATGTCAGCATGATTCTAACATTTAGTCCAAGTAACAACTCTGGTAGATTAGAAAACAGGACCCCTAAATTCCTATCAAAATCTCAATGATAGTTCATGTAGAAATAGGAAAGTACATGCTAACATTCATATAGAGGCTTAAGAGACCCCATATAGCCAAAACAGTCTTGAAAAAGAAGAATGAAGTTGGAAGGCTCACACTTCCTGATTTCAAAGCTTACTACAAAGATGCAGTAGTCAAAACAGTGTGGTACTGGTATAAAGACAATATGCAGACCAGTAGAATAGAATAGAGACTTTAGGAATAAACGCTTGCATATATGGTCAAACAATTTTTGACAAGGGTGCCAAAACTATTAAATGAGAAAAGGATAGCCTTTTCTACAAATGGTGTTGGGAAAACTGGATATCCACATGCACATAAATAAATAAATAAATATGGATCCTTATCTTATACCACATACAAACATTAACTCAAAATAGATCAAAATGTAATAACTAAAACTATAAAGCCCTTGGAAGAAAACATAGGGGAAAAGCTACAAGACATATATTTCACAATGATTTCTTGGATATGGCAATAAAAGAATAGGCAACAAAAGAAAACATAGATAAGTTGGACTTTCTTAAAATTAAAATGTTTCTATATGGGAAAAGCACTATTAAACAGAGTGAAAAGGTAACCCATGGAATGGGAAAATATTTTCAAATCATATATCTGATGAGAGATTGGTATATACCATATATAAATAATTCCTACAACTTAACAACAACAGAACAAACAACCCAATTAAAAAATGGGCAATAGGCTTGAAAAGACATTTCTTTAAGGAAGATATAGAAATGGTCAATAAGCACATGGAAAGATGTTTAATATCATTAGACATTAGGAAAATGCAAGTCAACACTATAATAAATTACCACTTTACACTACCACTTTACACTAAATTACCACTTTACAACATTATAATAAATCACCACTTTACACTAGGTTGACTACTATCAGAAAAAAAAAGGAAGAAGACAAATAAAATACAAGTATTAGCAAGAATATATTGCAAGTGGGAATGTAAGATGGAGTGCAGTCCCTGTGGAAAATGGCATGGAAATTCCTCGAAAAATTAAGTGTAGTTACCATATGATTCAGAAATTCTACTTCTGGATATATACCAAAAAGAAGTGAAAGCAGAGACTCACACAGATATTTGTATACTCATGTTCATAGCAACATTAGTCACAATAGCCAAAAGGTGGATGCAACCAAGTCACCATCAATAGATGAACGGATAAAGAAAATGTGGTACACACATACAATGAAATATTATTTAGCCCCAAAAACGGAATAAATTATTACATGTTACAACATGGATGAGCCATGAAAACATTATGGTAAGTGAAAGTAACTGTTCACAAAAGGATAAATACTGTATGATTCTCCTTATTCCACGTACCTAGAGTAGTCAAGTTTATAGAGACAGGAAGTGGAATGGTGGCTGCTAGGGGCTGGGCAGGAGAAGGGAATAGAGAATTACTGTTTCATGTGTACGGAGTCTCAGCTGGGGAAGATGAAAAAGCTCTGGAGATGAATGATAGTGATGGTTGCACAACAATGTAAATATGCTTGATGTCACAGAACTGTACATATTAAATGGTAAATTTTATGTCATGTGTGTTTTATATTTTCCCACAATAAAACAAAAGAAAAGAAAAAAACCTGACGAATAATTGTCTACCTAGAAAACCCTAAAGACTACTACAAAATCTCATAGAACTGATAAAAGAATTCAGCAAAGTTTCCTGATACAAAATTAATGTACACAAATCAGTAGCTCTCCTATACACCACCAGCAACCAAGCTGAGAATCAAATCAAGATCTCAACTCCTTTTACAATAGCTGCAAAAAAAGTAATAATACTTAGGAGTATACCTAACCAAGGAGGTGAAAGACCTCTACAAGGAAAACTACAAAACACTGCTGAAAGAAATCATAGTTGACACAAACAAATGGAAACACATCCCATGCTCATGGATGGGTAGAATCAATATTGTGAAAATGGCCGTACTGCCAAAAAAAATCTACAAATTCAATGCAATTCCCATCAAAATACCACCATCATTCTTCACAGAACTAGGAAAAAACAATCCTAAAATTCATATGGAACCCAAAAGGAGCCCGCATAGTCAAAGCAAGGCTAAACCAAATTTACTATTTTGAAGTATAGCTAAAATCACGTAGTGGGGACTATGCTAAGCTGTTCAAAGCCCCCCTTCAGGGCTGGAGGGCTTACTCCAGATGCTGGGGATGCCCTCCTTCAGCTGAAAAGAATGACCTCTCACAAGGCCAGGTTGCATTCTTGGGGTGGCTTGAATCGGGTGATCAGTCAATATGAGGATATTACAACTATTTTCAGAGCTCTCAAGGTGGGGCTGAGGTTTTGTGGTGCCTGCCCTGAGGCCCAATTTCCTCCTCTTTGTTAGTAACCTGTTTATTTCCCTTCCCACACAGATGTTGATCCTGAAAATAATTCCTAATAAACTTTCTGCACAATAAAAAAAAAAGGAAAATGAAAACAGCACCTCTTCCTTGATGCTTTACTTCCACTGATGCCAGAAAAAAATCATCATAACAACTGTATAAATATATGATGGGTGGGATTTGCAAAACACCCCTTGAAGCTGTGCAGTGCACAACCCGCACAAAGGAGCACTGGTTCTATGTCAACCTCTGTCTCATTTCTCCCGCGTTTGGGAGTCCCCAGCACCATTGAGCTGGATTGACTGATGAGTGCCCGCTAGTCTTTAACCAGTGCCTGAGCCAGCCTTGAACAGGGAGGAAGCACATCAGTTGCCCCAGCCCCGCCATGCGTTAGAGTTTGTAAGTAATTTCTCATGTCAATCAGATTTGGAACATGAGAAGCTAAGAGTGAGCTGGGAGGGTCCCGAGAGACTTTCACTCTTTAGCTTTGTGGGCTCAAGTTTACCTCCTGGTCCTTACACTTTCCTGGCTCATGCTCAGTTCTTTGGATAAGCCAGAGAATAAACAGATTAAGTTGGACTTTCTCAAAATTAAAAATGTTGCTATATGGAAAAAACACTATAAACAGAGTGAAAAGGCAACCCACGGAATAGGAAAATATTTTCAAATCATATATCTGATGAGAGATTGGTATCTACCACATATAAAGAATTCCTATGACTTAACAATAACAGAACAAACAACCCAGTAAAACAAACAAACAAACAAAAACGGGAAGAAGATTTTCAGCCTCTCTTAGCCTCAGGTCTTAAGTTGTCTTAAGACCTGTCTCTTGTGTTGGTCTTAAGATGCTGTGCTTCTCAGATGCCATTTTGCCTGTATCAATAGTGAAATAAAGTTCTTAGGGTATCTGTGAGTCCTAAGATCAAACCTGGGGTCTCCATTGTCAATAACAATAGGAAAGAAGCTCTAAATTAGGGCACTATTCCAAGTTCATTTTTCAAGTTGTGTAAGTCAAGCTAGTGCATAAGGTCTTGGTGGTGCTGAGCAAGAGTTAACACCAATTTAATTTACTTTATAACCTGATAATAAAGTCCTCACATTAAAAGAGAAGAGAAGAAAACTGTCTTTTAAGCCTCCTTCTCCCACAAGCTTGCCTCCCTGCCATTATCCCACTACTCCTTCAACATCACACTGCTGGAGAGAGTAGTCCACACCCCTGGCTTCTCTCTCCTCCCCTCCCTTTCATTTCTGGGACCATGATGTCTCCTTTTCCCTCCATTCCATGAATACTGTTCCCCCAGGGGCCACTAAGGACTTTCCAATGGTCAAATTCAGGAAATTCTTTTAAATCTTCCTCTTTTTTGACCACCTCAAAGCTTTCTTCTTTAGGTTTTGTGACATTGTCATGTTTCAATTTTCTTTCTAGCTGTCTGTTTTTCAGTATTTCATTGATAAGTCCTTCTGCCTGTACCTTAAACATTGATGTTCTCTGGGCCCTCTCTGTCTGTCTTCCACACATTTCCACTTGGATGTCTCTGAAACATCTCAGACTTAGCATGTGCAGAGCTGACATCATTGCTTCTTTGCTTATCACCTGGTCTGAATCTGCCCCTCTTCTTCTGCTCCCTGTCAATGTTACCAGCAACTATTCAATTGCCCACACTGGACCCTTAGCGGTTGTCACTTTCTCAAGATCTGTATCACATACACCCGTATAGCTCCACTAAACAAAATGGTAATCCCTCTCCACCCCAGACTCTCTGTCCCCTTATCTCTCCTTATTGCTTTCCTTAGCACTTATCACCATCTGTACACTACTAGATGTTTAAGGATTTATTCTCTGTCTTCCCCCATAAGAAGGAAATCCCATGAGGGCAAAGGCTCTACTTTGTCCACGGCTACATCCCCAGTGTCCAGAGCAGTGCCAGGCACTTAGTTGAGAATCCATAAATATTTGTTGAATGAATGAAAGGAACTTGGATTTCTTCCTCTGCCTCATACTTCCATCTTCACAACATACCCAGGTCCACCTGTTCTTATCTTATCTTGGAATTGCAAATCTGGGCTCCTTTTTGCCTCCTTTCCCACTGTCGCTTTCTTAATTAGTCCCTGTCACCCTATCCAGAGCTATCATGGCCTCCTAGCTTGTCTCCTTGCCATGGCTGTCTTCTTGGACCATTCTCTGCTTCCTCTCTAAAGAACTTTCTCTCTAAAGCACAGTCTGGAGTCTCCTTCCTCTGCCTCAATCCCATGGATGTTCACTTTGTAGATGCTCATTAATGTGTGCCTGACAGCCTGGGCCTCTCTCTAGGGAGAGAGGTCCAGTGAGGGCCACAGTTTTGTCCCATTTTAAAATGAGGATCAGGAAGGGATTGAAACGCAACAGAGCTCACAGATGTAGTTACCGACTAGCGGAGATATACAGAATTGGAGACAAGTGACATATCCTATTAAAAGAATTTGGGAGAGATACTGGGAGTGTGGACTGGAATGACTGGGGCAGCATTCTAGAATGAATCTTTACAACAGAGATCAACAACCACACGGGGTAGGGAGGGGCTGGAGAGAGAGAGGGAAAAAAAAGAAATTCAGTCATACTCAAGTGAGATTGGATTTCCACACTTGTCTACATTGAAAAGCTAAAAATAGGGACATTTGGGGAGAAAAATAGTGAGGAGTCTTTTAATTCTACTGACAGGACTATAAGGAGGGAGGTTTGCAGGGAAGAATGTGTCTCTCACTCTTAGGGGCAAAATTGGAAAAATTTTTATTTTGGGGGCCCCAACCTTCACTCTCCCCACTCTACTCCCTGCCTGTTCTCTCTATCTTTCCTCACCATCAAAACCTCTTTTTTAAGGAAAGAGTCTGATAACATTCATTTACATAAATCTGTAATATTTAATGTGGTGATTTTAGATGTTAGAAGCAGAAGTCTGAAATCAAAGACACTTAAATACAGCAACCATTAAAAAAAGACGTATATAATTCACTGCATCCAGCACAGGGCTAAACCCAGTGGTTGCTCTGCAAATATTTGTTGAAAGATGTTCAAAAAAGCCTTATTTATATTATCAAACTCCACAAACAATATAAATATGCAAAAATGGGGAAACCATTGCAAAATCATCCATATGAAGAAATATTACATAGCTATAAAAATATCTAGAAAAGCTTTTTAATGATCCAGAGGAATAAATGCTTATACTGATGTTAGGCAAAATCAGCAGGATTCAAATTGCTACTATAATATGTCAATTATAAAAATCATATGCACATACAGAAGACAAAATCTATGAGTATCTCTGGAATCTGTGGGATTTGGGGTTATTTTTAGTTCTTTCTACTTTTCTGTATTTTTGAATTGTTTATACTTGGAATGAGAGAAATAGCCCAAAGTAAACGTTGTGGAAGATTTACTTGGGGGAAGAAATACTTTTCAGGGGTCCCCGCTAATTACACTGTACTGGTGTGGCCCACTTGGTCTATTATAGAGGAGGAAAGTGGGGAAGAGATGGGGCCTGTCCAATAAGGAAGGATGGATGGTCTGCCAGTAGAGGATGGACTTTTAAAAACTGCTACAGCGGCTGGGTGCGGTAGCTCACGGCTGTAATCCTAGCACTTTGGGAGGCTGAGGTGGGCAGATCACGAGGTCAGGAGTTCGAGACCGGCCTGACCAACATGGTGAAACACCGTCTCTACTAAAAATACAAAAATTAGCTGGGCGTGGTGGCGCGCGCCTGTAATCCCAGCTACTCAGGAGGCTGAGGCAGGAGAATCGCTTGAACCGGGAGCAGAGGTTGCAGTGAGCAGAGATGGCGCCACTGCACTCCAGCCTGGGCGACAGCGCGAGGCTCCATCTCAAAAAAACAAAACAGAAACAAAACAAAACAAAACAAAACAAAAAACCTGCTACAGGAGTGGGGAGGCCGACCTTTGAAGAAAAAGGGAGTACCCGGTAACATTAGTGCTTTAATGCCTTTGAACTTACGCAGACTTCCTCTGTTAGAGGGTTTCAGTTTTCTAGGCTAATGGGTTAACCTGACATCTAGAACACCTTCCTCACATTAGTTCCTTACATACCCAAGCCTTCAGGTGCTGAGACATGATTCTTTTCGCCCCGCTTTCTCCACCCCCTACTTTTGAAAACACGGGTGGAATTTTAATTAAAGCCTATTGTGTTGGTACCTCAGTAATATTATACATTAATATCTTTAAGAATTAAGGTCATGTCCTCATGTAAGAAAACATTATTTAATGACGCTTCTATATCATAATACCTATATAAAAGCCTTGGCTATTTTAATAAAGAGACCACAGATTTCAGAATTTATAAACAGGAAAACATTTTCTTCGGGTTATTTCTGGAAATCTCTTCCAAACATCGGAGTTTTCTTCTAACTTAAGTCTCTTCCCACCTCCTTCCCAGGGGATCTGCTGAAGGGTGTTGTATGTCTCTCTGTGGGAGAGCAAACTTCACAGTTAGGATAAAACAAACAAACAAACAAACAAACAATATCCAAACAACACCCAGCAACGGCAACCCCCATCCCTCTCCAAAGTTCTAATTTCCCGCACTTAAAGTCCTGGGCTATCCTTGTGTTGCAAGGATCTTAGAATCGAAATGGAGGGATTTGACAACTTTACCTAACCAAATCTAAAATTTTGCTTTCATTATTTACTAGTTATCAAAATATGCAAACTGCTGATTAAGGAAGGCTGGGTAGCAGGAGCGCCTGCGAAGGCGTAGGGTAGAAGTGTGAAAAGAAATCCCAGCTCTCCCAGGGAGACTGCGTGTGAAAGAGCCCGGCTCCCCCGAAAGCTCCAGGCCGCGTTTTGCAGGCTTCCGCATCTGCCTCCCCTGTCTCTCTTACCTCCTTGATGTTCGGCACTATTTGTGGCCGGCGTGGTGGAAGGACACAGTGAGGTTCTCACCCCCGCCCCCCGCTCCTCGCTCCCATCCCAGTTCCATCAAAACGAACCCGGGCCAGCGCAAGGATCTCCAAGTTGCGAGTGTGCTGAGGCTGGGACTGTCACTCATTCTCCGATCAGCGCGTGAACGCAGCTCGGCTGCCGCTGGCAGGAAACAATTCTGCAAAAATAATCATACTCAGCCTGGCAATTGTCTGCCCCTAGGTCTGTCGCTCTGCCGCCGTCCACACTCGCTGCAGGGGGGGGGGCACAGAATTTACCGCGGCAAGAACATCCCTCCCAGCCAGCAGATTACAATGCTGCAAACTAAGGATCTCATCTGGACTTTGTTTTTCCTGGGAACTGCAGGTACATTTTTTTTTTTTAATTCTCAATCTGGTTTGCTAATTACCCCTTCCTCCTACTCCTAGGAGGAACGCTATTATTTTGGGTGGTTTTACGTGGACTGCTAAGGCTGGTCATTTTCGTTTAGCTGTGAAAGGAGCGCGTCGCCCTTGCTGCCCAGCCGAACCCCGCTCCCTCCTGGGCTGCGCTGCACGGGGCTGCCTCCCCGAGCCGCCAGCGCCCGGCGCCCCTCCGGCGCGTCCGCCCTTCCCACTTTGTGCGCCCGCGGCGGTGGGAGCAGAGCCGGCCGGCTCCTGGGGACTCAGCGGCCGCGCTGGTGATGGGCAGCGCTCCTTCCCCAAAGGCGGGCGGCGGGGCGGGGGAGGTCGCGGCTCGGGTGGTGCCGCCGCACGGGCTCGGATTCCGAGGGGGAAGTGGCTTGTCAGCCCTGGCTCCGGGAAGAGTGAACAATAAGGCTAGGGCAGCCGCCCCAGATCGTTATATTCCTGGGTCTAATAAAGTCAGGATCGCTGCTTTGCCTCCCCCGCCCCAGAGGAATAACGGTTTGCAAAATGGGGCAAAATGGGCAGAATCGCACGGCTGTGTGGCCGTTGTTGCACCCCAGTCGACATGACGTTAGTTTTTCATTTGCCAAATTGCTGGTTAGTTGCAAAGCCTACCCTCGGCCGCGAGCACTGAAGGATGGGAGGGTCGAGCGCCGCGTTTTGACAGGAGGAAGTGCGGAGGGGCGGAGGGCGAGGAGGGCGTGATCGGGACTGCCTGGTGTGTGTGCGCGTGTGTGCGCGCGTGTGTCTTTACACGCGCCGCGTGCCCAGTGTTGCACGGGGCGGGAGAAGAATGGCAGGTAGCCGCCCGAAACACCTCGCCCTGTCTCCTTTCTTTGGGCGAGGTTCCCGATCCTGGCAAAGTGTGAACAATAGGGAGCTGGGAGGAAGACAGTAGTGATGCTGCCGCGGGTGGCGGGGGTTGCGCCGCCGCCCAGAGAACCTCGGCAGTGTGGAGGGAGGTGCATTTCATTTTGGCTATTTCCATCCCGGCCTCCCTGGAAAATTCTTCTGTGCGTGCCCACCCTCCCCTCCAGCTGTCATCCCCCCACCTCCACCCAAGGATTTGCGCTTTGGCTCTGATGGACGGGAGGGAAGGAAGAAAAGCAGGGGCCGCAGAGAGCTGGGTGGGTTGGGCGGACATTCTGGGCGGGGGGCGTGTGCTGGGAAGCGATCGAGGAAAGCCGGGCGGAGGGGCTGTGTGTCGTGGTCGCAGCTCCAGGTGCCGTTATACCTGCCCTGGACGGCCGAGCCCCGGTTGGGGAGCGCACGGGGCGGGCCAGGGAGCACCCAGTGCGCCCCCTCCGCGGGCGGCACAAGAGCAGCGCTCGGCCGCCGCCTCCAGCCAACTCGGGTCCCTCCCATGGCGACCAATCAGTGCGAAGCTGGCTGGGCGGGAAGCCGCGAGAGGCTTTTATTGCGGCGCGGGTGGCGGCCAGGAGCTGCCAGGACAGTCTCCCGGTGCTCCAGCCTAACGGTCTCGCTCACTCACCGCCAAGAGAAACCCCGCCCTGCGGCCGGTCCCCCGCCTGCCCGGCAGTTTCCGAGGAAATAAAATGGAGACTAGGTGGTCACCGGGAGTGCTCCTGGTCCGGCCGCCCGTGCTCGCCCACTCTCGCCTCTTTCACGCCGACTTGGAGCATCCCACCGCCCCCGCCAGCGCTCACTCTCGCGCCGCGGAATCCGGGCCTGAGCGCGTCGCCGGGGAGGGCACCCTGGCAGGCACACCGACGCGCGTGCGCTGACCGGCCCGCCGCGGGCCGGGGGCTCTACTGGCGGCGGGGCGGGGCCGTGGCAGGGCCCGGAGAGGAGGGGTGGGGACCAAGCCTAGTCCGCCTGGGCCTGGGTCTCCGCTGCCACCTGGGCGGGGGCCATCCCGGTTATGCCCCTTTCCGCGGTGCCCGTGGGTGCCGCGACGCGACCTGTCCACATGGGGCGGGGGAAGGGGGGTGTTTTTGAGACATCCTCGCCCCCGGGTGGGAGCGTGACAATGGAGCCCGGATATTTGGTGGGCCTTTTGGGGGATCGCCTGGCGGTCCTTTCCATCATCGTGATGGGTACAGTCATCAGTATTTGGATCCCGTGGAAGTTGCAGGCCCAGGAATTCCCACTGGGATGTTCCTGGATGCCCAGGCAGGGGAGGCATTCTAACCAGTGTTCCCTGGAATGAAAGCGACCTCTTTCCTGGCCCGGTACCTTGAGGATGGGAAGAAGGCAGAACGTGAAACACATACAAGGTTGCTTAACAAAAGAAAGAAGTTGAATGGTTTTCCAAAGAGAAATAATTTCCCATTAAAATGTCTTTTGTACCATAGTTTTTTTTTAAAAAATCAAAGAATTCAAGTCAAAGGGTTAGAATGAAAATGAAAACATAACAACAAATATATATACATATGTATATATATCTGAGGTTTTTTTTTTTTTTTTTTTTGGACTCAAATGTAGCATGTCCAGGGCAGTGGTAACTGAGTTTGTGTGCTCGGCTGGGTGCATATGAAAATTTACATATAAGGCAAGCTAACCATAATACGTCAAGTGAGTCCGATGGGCTGCCCCTCTCCTCTTTCGGTGTCCTCTGCTCTTCAGAAATACAATGAAAGGTTGTGCAATTGCATAGTAAATTTGAGTTTATTCTGGTATAAATTTTGGATGTTTTGAAGAATGTTTGCTTGAACGATCTGGAATGGTTAAGTCACATGTTTACTTGATAATTTTGCAGTCTTCTGCCAGTTAAACTTGCAAGAGTCAAGGAATGGATAGGACTGGGTTTCTAACAAGATACCATCGGTTAAGAACAAAGAACTACTTTACAAAAGCTAACATTGAAATCAAGTAGTATATATAATATCTCTCACTAAGCAAATTAAGGTGCGCTTCCACAAAGTTTACTGTGAGCACAGTTATAGTGAGCCATATATTTTTGTTGATTTTCATTTTAAGATTGAGAATGTGTGTTTTTAAACAGAATTTCACTGAATGTAATAAAGGCTATATAAGAATGTGGAAAACCTTTCACAACTCTAACCAAACCCTAGAAAGATTATTTTCTTTCAATAAATACTAGCATATTTAGAAATATTAATAACTGATAATTTGTTTTAAATCCAACAGAGTTATTAAAAACAGGGAATATAATCCAGACATTGTAGACGTGTGGGCTATGATTTATGTAAGTTTTTGAGTTACTATTCCCTCTATAAAGGTCTTAAAGATCTGCTAACCTAGCTAAGCTTCCATTAGTCTTTAATTGTTTTCTTAAGTTAATGCTTTATGAACGCCCTCTTTCTTTCCCTAAATTGTTGAACCTGATAACTTCCTTCCAGATACCTTTATCTAGGATTTTTTTTTTTAAAAATGGAATATCAGAAAATAGCAGGACATATTCTTGTTTAGTAAAGGAGTTTCCTCTAAGTCTTACAATGATAATTGCTTAAACTAAGAATATGTTGATTTAACTGGTGACTGGTTTCTTGAGTTTGATAGTTCAAGAATTAAGATAGTAATTGCAAAGAAAAAAAAATCCCACATCAAAACTGAAAAAAAAATGGTGTGGGTGTGCTATTTGTAAGGGATGTGGGTGTTTACTGAAGGCAGCAATAAGAAGGAGAAATTAGTCTGTAGCACCCCCAAATTCCAAGTTTTGAACAGTGCTTCTGTTTGGAATCCATTTATCATTAATTGAATTCCTCAGAGAGGTAATATGTAATTTAATGGAAGTAACCTATATCTGTATTTTTCTGTCACAAGGAACAATGTCTTAATTGCCTTTCAAAGTAAACAGCACCATTTTGTCACTCAAAAGCTAATCTTTAGACATGTTTTTGTTCACTACAGAACCCAGTTTCTCAAATTATAGAGAGCATTTTGTAAAATTTACACTGCTTAAATAATGGACTCTGGAATTTCTGATGCAACCACTTAATTTTTCAAGGTGATGAAGCCTCTGTTAAGTATGAGTTTGATAAATTTCTCATAATTTTGTCTTTAGTATTAAAGAACTGTGGCTGCTCTCCAGACTGAAAGTGGCTTCAATACTACTGGCAGACTTCCAAAGACATTTTACAGACAGTCCTTTCTGACTTAGTGTAAAATAAGTGATTGAGTACCTGTTGCTAAAGAACGGGTTGCACTTTTAGGATCTGGAGCTTGTGATGGAGAGCAGAACCAATTGGCAGGCCAGGGAGAGAAGGGATCGCACCTGCCCCCGTCAGTCTGCGGGAAGAATCATAGACTAGGAGGAGACAAAGACATCTTATAAAGGCTCTCCTGCACCAGTTCAGCATTGCTTTTTTGAGCACACACATGTTTTCTGGTGTCAAGATAAATATTTTAATGTAAATTCCATAATTGATCATTTTTCAGTTTAGCAGTTATAACATATAGACTAAGGAATGTCTGGAACTTTAAAAGAAATGGCAGCACATTACAGGGAGCATTTTACTGATCTTAAAACTGGGTTACAAATTACACAAAATTGAAAACATTAATCACGTGGCTGTATAAAATGAGGTCATTTGAGCTTTTAATAAAAGTCACTAAGGTGAAAATTCCTTTGGTTAAAAAGAAAGAATTCTAAGTAAAATTCGAAGAAGAAAATTTTTTACTTTTCATAATATACTCAGTGACTCTGAGCAATGCTGTAAGAGATGGTCTTTTAGGAAGGAGGAAATGTCCAAGGACCTCTGAATCCTAATGATTAACTTTCTATGAGCTCCAGAGTTTTCACTGTTCGAAAACATTGTAGTGAAACTATTTTTAACAATACGGGTAGACATGCTTACTACTTACTGTAGGGTAATAGAATACAGAAGTCAATCTGAAGGTCATAGTCCTGTTACCTCTAGCCTCTTTTGTTATTAACTCTTGGGGCCAAACCTTAAAACCATTTGCTGATGTAAAGGGATGTAAATTATTTGGCGTTGGCAGTGGTGCCATTATGCTCTTTCATTTCATGTTGTTGAAATACTGTCTCTCAGCTGCAGATGCTCATTAGGAGCATTGCTTTTTGATGTTGGCCTGGGTGCCAAATGGCGGCCTTTCAGGCAGTTTCAATACATTACATTTAAAACGTGCTCAGGCCATGTCTACATGCAGCCGCTGAGTTAACGGATTTTCAGTTGGGTAGACACACTTTTCCTTTCCCGCAGTATTAATTTAGCTTCTAAGCAATTGGAGACTCCAAGAGGACTGCACTAAAAGGATAAGCCATTTGATGTATCTTGTGTGTGTGTGCTTTTGAAAAACAGATGGTAATAAACCCATTATGCATTCTATTTTCTTCCAAATATATGTAACACTTTCTTGAATTCAAAGATTGCATGGCTGATATGATTTAAAAGGCTTCTATGTAACCTATATTCCACTTCGTACTCTGAGGACTTTTTGATTTGTAGCTGCAAACATGGGTAACAGCTGATCTTCCGTTTTCTATTTGGCGTCATTCCTGAGATAAGGTGTAAAATGCCTTTTGTTGTACATTAATCACCTCCTTTGGTATCTGATTACCTCATCATTTAAGAATATTCATAGTAATGTCACACTGTTTGAGATTGTGTTACATTAGGTATTCTATTAAATAGTTGATCAAATATGTTTATTGAGTGCCAGCTTTTTATCATCTGCTCTGTGGGGAATTAAAAGGAGTGAGATGACATAATTTCTGCTGTCAGGGAACCTTGGGAGTAGTAGAGACTAGAGATTAAGAGAGGTAGATAACCCTGGGTTGAAACCCCAGACATATCCCTTACTAGCTGTCTGATCTCGGACAAATGATTTAACTCCTCCAAGTTTCAGTTTCCTCTTCCGTGAGATCGGAAAATTAGTAATGCCTACTTGTTAGAGTTATAAATATTTTAGAGATCTTAGGACTTCAGTGCATGTAAGCAGTGTTCATTAGTGAGCAAGAAGGATATATATGGATCTGGAAAAAATAATTATTTAGACATAGTGCCCTCTTTTTAGAAGGATTTTAAAAAGGGTATTATGATACACATGACTCCTTCAGAGATTAGAACTAGGCTTAAAAAATTGGTCACTAAATATGCCTGCAATTCCATGTTGGTTGTGAATACTTCAGATAAAAAAATGGCCTGATTATAAGGTTGAAAACCGTCAGCACAAGGGTGGATCTAGGTTTTGTTGGGCCTGAAGGGTATATAATTTTGAGGGCCTTCTTTAAGGAAAATACAAAATTCTTCTTGCTTTTGCGAAGGTTAGTTGAATACATGACCATGAGAACACATTGCCAAGTCCCAGTCCCCCAGAGCCTTGGAAGGAGTCCATGCAATTGAGGAACCCTGAAAACTTCTGGCCCTTCTTTAGCAACTATCCTTTGGTCCACTTGGACCCACTTGCTTGGGAATATAAACTAATCGTTCCAGTTTATTAAAAGTGGACCTCATAGAGGTTGTTTGTGTAGTGCTTTGAAGATTAGAATCATATATTGAAGTCAAAGTCATTTTTAGAAAGAAGTATTTCACTTTTATTTGACAGAAGATCTTAAATGAGATCTGAGCTGATTTGATATTTGTCACTGCTGATATTCTTGTAAATTACTAACTAGAAGAAAATAAAGCAATTGCTATTATTATTCAAATGAGTGAGATGTAAGTGCCCGATTGGCAGGGCAAGAAGTAGTTTTGCCAGCTAAAGGCATATGATATTGGAGAGGAGACTGAAGATTTTGTTTTAGCTATCTAAAAGGAGATAAACTGGATATACAATACCAATAATTATATCTTAATCATCACATTATGGTTTACAAAACACTTTGATATGTGCTTAATCTTCACACTAATTATTTAGTAAACATTGACTGAGTAAGTGCTCTGTGCTGGGTGCTGGGAATACGCGGTGAACTAAACGTACATCGTCCCTGTTTTCATGGAGTTTCCAGTCTAGTAGTACAGAGAAATATAGACATTAAAAAGTAACACATACATTTATAATTACATATTCAGATTCAAGTCTAAGAAAAACCCAGGATAAGAGATTATCAAGGGGGATTGGGTGGTTGGGGAGGTGAAGATGTAACATTTAAACAACTGTGAAATAGGAAGAACAGATGGTATTCTCATTTTAGGGCATGATTGATTGACTACTTAATTCAACAAACATTGAATTACAACAGACATTCCTGAATTCCTTAACTCAACAAACCTTTGTGAAGTCTGGAGAAGGTCAGATAGCTTCAGGAATCGTGTGGAGTTTCACGTTATGAAGTCCAGGAAAATAATACATCTGCCTTTAGAGCTTACCACCTGGAAGGAGGGGAGAGAGACATACTATACTTATAAATAGAGGCATGAAGTAAATGCTGTTGGGCCACAAGAAAGGAAGCAATTAATTCTGCCTGGGACTCCCTCGAGCTGGGCTTGGGGAAGAATTGCCTTCATTAGATGGAGCAGGAAGAAGGGGTGATCTGGGCAGAGCAGACACCCTGAGCAGTGGTTGAGATCTGAATCTGGTTGTACATGGGGAACAGTGTGAGAGTAGTGGGGAGGAGTAGCCAGAGATAAGGAGAAAAAAAATTCCGCAAGTCCAGATTGTAAGTCTTTAAATGGAAACTGAGACTGAGAAAGGTTAAATGACTTATGCAGGTGGAGCTGGGACTGCAACTTACGTTCGTTGTCTGAATTTTATCCTTTTCTAAGGCAAGGATAATTTGAATATATATAGCATCTGAATACATGCCAAGCAAACAGGAATTCCTGTGGCTTCTGGACTGAGTCTGACCAAAGTGTGGGAGGAGTGATGGGGAGGAAGGGCACTATTCAGAGCTGTGGTCTGAAGGAACCGTCCTGCCATTCTGCAAGTTGCTGTCGTTCTGAGCCTGTTTCCCCATCTGTAAAATGGGGTTAATGACACTTCCCTTGTGGGTCTTGGTGAGCTGAAATAAAACCACATATGTAAAGCAGATATGAAGTATGTACTCATTATGTGCTTTAAAAAAGTTCCCCGTGGTCAGATATTTTATTTGAAATGTTTGTTTAAAAAGGTGTACAGTACTCTGAATATGATGTGCAAAGTTCTGTGCTAGAGGCTTAGAGGAAAAACAAAATAAATTTAAGGTTACTATACTGACCGTTTCAGGTGGTTGGAGAGGAAGCACTTTTGCTTAGTTCAAGCTGCGAAGAAATCATGAAAGATATTATATCAGTAAGTGCCCAAATGAAGCAGGCAGGTAATAACTGGGAAAATTGAGAGGCAAAAATCATGTCTATTAGTTTTAATGTCTGGGGGAAAAAAAAGGTATAGAAAAGCTAGAACTTGACCTGGACCTCCACAGATATGAAGATAAATAGGGAGAGAGGGCCTGTTTTCCTATAGGATGAGGTGGATCTGGCCAAAGAATTGCTATTGAAGAGCAGTTAAAGGCTGGAACTTGGGGCAAGCCATATTTAAATCTTAAATGTCAGACAAAGGAGAGGAGTCCTGCTGGAAATGACAGGGAAATTAAAAAAATATATATATGTTTAAGAGAATAGTTAACAATAGCAATTGAGCGTGTGCTGCCTCAGGCTCTATGTTTGGGACTAGCTGGGAATTAGCAGAGAGTTAAGTAGGAACAAATTCATATAGTTCATTGCAGCACTAAAAGGGAATTCTGGTTTTATATAGCATCCACTATGGTGGTCGGACAAAATGAAGGGCTAACGAAGGGATTTTTATTGCTGTATGAAACATCAACTAGATGATACTAGGGAAGGGAGGCTAGTGAAGTCCAATGAAAGTATCTTGCTTAATCAGTAGGAACACCTGTATGCGGGGAAAGGACACCATTGGGCTTAGATTCGAAAGATCTGGGTTCAAGAAGTTGCTCTGCTACTAACTAGCCAAGTGAATTTATATCAGTTATGTAACCTCTTTGAACTGTAACTTCCGCAATCGAATATAAGAACAAAATAAGATAATATATGGGAAATGCATTGTAAATGAAATATTTCACAGCTATACATTTTATTAGTAGACATGTTGCTGAAAAATAAAAATCAAATTTTATGTACTGCTAGAGGTGCTTGTTTGATTAAAGAAACCCAACTATGATATATTTTCTAAAGCAGGAAATTTTGGAAAGATACACTTGTAATGATTTTGGATAAGGATAAAGGGGGCATAGCTGAGATGTTAGAAATAACAAAGCAACCAAGGGTAGATGATAGATCCCAAATGGTAGATGACTGAGAGGGAGAAAGATCTTTGAAGTTACAAACTCGAAGAAATTAAATAATCATGGTACTATAAATATGATGGAGAAATTAAGAGACAGGTTAGGTTTTAGAAAAAGTTTGGGCCTCCTAATACCTTAACTTGTAGGTCAGTATTTTTCAAACTATGGATGATGAAATCTGTTTAACGGGCTTCCATATACATTAAAAAAGAAAGAAGTAAGAGAGGAAGGGAAAAGGGGAGGAAGGAGGGAGAGAAGGAGGGAAGAAGTGGAAAAAGAGAGTGTGTTTTATATAAGGGTAAGTACTGCTTTGGGTACTTCAATTTCTCTCTCTCTGTCTCTGTCTCTGTCTCTCTCTCTCTCTGTGTGTGTAATATGTAACTTGGTTGTAATGGAAAATACATTCTTTTGGCTCAGGTCAAAAGAGTTTGGAAGCTACTGTCATCGAAGGAAGAATGTGGGATCAAAGAGAGGGTGAAGCAGTCTGTAGTGGAGTGAGAGTACGTCAGAAGGTATAGAATAGAAACTGAATGGGTTGTGAGGGAGGGGAGGAAGAAATGACAGCAAAGTTACGTATTGAGCATCTAAGCAGTCAGTTAACGACAGGGTGTGAAAAAAACAAAACAAATCAAACTCTAAATGTTATACCTTTTTTTGAAATGGTATCTCACTGTGTTGCCCAGACTGGCCTCAAACTCCTGGGCTCCTGCCTCAGCCTCCTGCGTTGCTGGGACTGAAGGTGCACATCATTGTGCCCTAAATATGGTACCTTGACCTTACAGAGCTTACTGTCTGTTTGGGAATGAAAAGATAACTGGGAATACCAGGTAGCATCTACAGCCAAAATATGAGGCACTTAATGCTTCAGAGTCAGGATAAATATTGCCTGGGAACCAGAGGGTGGTTACAGCTGTACATTCTATTAGTAGACATGTAGCTGAAAATTATATAAAAATCAAATTTTGTGTACTGCCAGAGGTCCTTGTTAGATTAAAGAAACCCAACTGTGATATATTTTCTAAAGCAGATAATTTTGGAAAGACACACTTGTAATGACTTTGGATAAGGATAAAAGGGGCATAGCTGAGATGTTAGAAATAACAAAGCAACCAGCAAGGGTGGATGATGGATCCCAAATGGTAGACGACGGAGAGAGAGAAAGCTCTTTAAAGTTGTAAGCTTGAGGGAATGAAATAAATATGCAGACACTGGAGAATTCACACAACTTTAGGTGAGAGTTGAAGGAGACTTTGAAGGAAGAATTTATCTCCGCTGAGAGGAAGGGTTGATGAGGTAAGTATGTGTGTTCCATGTTTGGGAGGTGAATGGAGGAAGCCCAGTTAAAGAGACCAGGAAGACTCAAAGATGGTAGTAATCTATATTTTTATATGTTCAGTGGAGAGAAAAACACCATGAGTTATGGTCAGTACTTTGCGGGGTTTTTATCACGCCCACAAGTATTTATGTGGCAGTGTTTATGTAGCACACAGAATGATATCTTGCCTATAATTCGGAAGGTAATAGTGAACAAATGAAGAGAACCAGAGCTTAGTGGCACAAAAGCCTAGGTTAGAAAAGTATAATAAAGTGAAGTGAAAGAAAGTTGGAAACAAATAGTATATATAGGTATAATCCCAATCTTGTTAAAAAACGTCTTTCACTCACCGTGTAATCAAGACTGGAAGATGGTAAATCACTGTTTATGTTGTCTGAGTTTTTGATAATGAGCACATATTGCTTTGCAAAACAAATAGTGCAGTAAAAACAAGGGCAGCAGTACTAAGGGTGGTTAAAAGTATAAAGTAGGTGAGAATTAAGTAGAAACTTGGGATTTGTGTCAGAGGAGAGTAGTGATGTCAGAGGGATTTCAGTTGAATGGTGAAATTCAAGTTCTTTATTTAGAGTCAAAGACTGAGGAAGAGCTGATGTCCAGGACACTTGGCAAAGAAAGAAGGAAAGGAGGGCTGCTAGTTTGGGTGACGGTTTCATCATGAAGCTTCCTGGGTGCATTGAACTATGCATCACCACGGAAAAGAGCCAGAGGGAGGGGAGAGGTGATGAGCAACCTTTGCAAAGGACAACAGGACAATTTTATGCCAGAGGAAATGAATAAAGTTAAGGGTTTTCCCCAGTGACTTCATTTATCATATGAGTTGATTATTTTTAGATTCAGTTTTGTCTTCTTACCTCATTGCCTGTGGTATTCATACATTTATTTCTAGACCTTTAAAAAATGTTTCTATAGCAAAATCTTTTGAAGCTTGTTCTGCATGTCACAAATTGGATGTGCTGTTTTTATCAGATCAGCACAGGAGTGATTGATTACTTTTCTAATGTTCTTTTAGTCATTTTCAATTTGAGTGTCCATTCTGTTCACATGAGAGGCTGCCAGTCACCAGTTAAGCTGCAATTGCTATATGAGAATTGGACTTACAGTACTCCATAAAGGTGTACTTTAAGCAGCCTTAAAGGCCTGTTATCAAGGGCATAAGAAGATGGAAATCCAATGAAAGCTCTTTTGTTTGGGTACATAATTATAAATTATCTTTCTTTCTTTCTGAATTTAGTATCTCCTTTTGGTGTTGGAGGCAGTGCATACTGCACAGGGTGCCCCATGGACCTTTGGTATCAAACCCACATTTCGAACTGTGACTCTCCTGCTTTTCATGACCTTGAGCCAGTTATTTAATCTCCAACGGTCAGTTTATTTATCTGTGAATCAGGGATAATACCTAACTAATAGGGTTATTGTGAGGATGAAATGAGGTAGTTTATACAACTGTCTGGCACATAGTGAGCTCAGTAATTTTTTCCCATATCCTTTCTTTCGCTAAAGTTCACAGTGAAGGGATATACAATTCGCATTGGATTTAAGTATTGATTCTAATGAGAATCACATTTTCCATTTATTTTTCATGTTCTGAGAGTTCAGGATCACTGTGAATTGCAACTGAGTTGGAAATGCCATGCTTCATTGTGGAGCTGTTTTACCTCCTATGAAAGCAAAGCCTAGTAGATCTTGATTTTGACAAAAGTAATAGTTAAAAAATTAAAAGTGGTTTATCTAGATTCTCCTTTCCATTTGCATAGGGTTAATATCAAACCTGTCAATTCACTATAATGGTTGAGCCATAAAATTTAGTATATTTAAATAATGGTTGCTGCTAAAGATCATATTGGTGACACTTCATTAATCTGGAAGTCACTTAATCTGGAAGTCACTTACCTGGCAACCCTGATTCTTTGAAACATGAAGAATGAAGAAGTAACGGAAAGAGCCCTCTGAAGAGCTAGCATAGCATCTTTTTCTTTCTTGATGCAATATCTTTCATATCGCTGAGGAGTTCATAACATTTCTCTTGCTTCTTGTCTCTTTTTGTCTGAATTCCTCTTTATTATGTTTGCTGTCGTATCTCCTTTTGTGTTTCATGTTGTTTCATTTAACTCCTCAAATTCTAATGATCCCTGGCTGCCTATTAGTAAAGAGTGAGACCCTGAAGAGCTGTGGGGCTCAGTGTGGGATGTCACACACTGAAAGACTGTGCAGAAACTTGGTTTATTGGGTGGGGGACATCCATGTATATTCATGAGTACTTACATTTTCTTTTGGACTGATTGACTTAAGAGAATCCAAAATTTTGCAGCAGGCACGGTATAAGTCCAACTACTATTTTTCTCTAAGCTGAATAAGAAATGGATTGGGGGTATTTTTTTCTTCTGTAGTCTAGACTTCATTTAATTCTCCTATTTTCAGTAGGGTGCTTCTGCCCTCAACAAAGTCTGGTATATGCAAGGACAAAGTGCATCTGGTTCAATCTCTCTATTTATAAAAATTGAGCCTTCTGCTGAGGTGAGGAGAGTATGAGAGAAGAGACATATGGCTGCCACCCTCCTGTAGCTTACAGTTTGTGTGTGTGTGTGTGTGTATGTGTGTGTGTGTTTGAATTAGTGGTATGAGAGGCTCTATTGACTTTAATTTTGGAGCAGACTCAGAACCCACTGATGACCTATCTCCTTCAGGGTTTCTAATTGCTAAAGTCCAAAGCGGACTTTTAAAATCTTTTTTGAAGTCTTTTATCTTGCACGTTTTAGGGTAGGATGGTTGAGACTGAAAGAAGCTTGCAGTTCTTAAAGGAAAAGGGACATGCTCTAGGGGTGCATCAAAGGCAAAAACCCGAACAGAGGAATGTTCAGACAACTTCAAGGGATTGACAATTTAAAGAGTTTTGAGGAAACTTTTCTGAACTGAAGCATTCTCAAGAGATTCCAAGGTGGCCTGAGATTCCACATTTCTTTGATAGAAAGATGTGGACTTGGCAGTGATTTTGCAAATCAGAACAAGAACAATTTTATGAACACATTGGCAAGTGGCCATGTCTCAGACTTGTTGGGTAGTTAAATGTCCACTAGAAACATTGACTTAATCCAGTATTTATGAAATAACTCCCGTATTCTATGTAGTTGGTCTAGGAATTGGAGGTGAAAGATGAATACCATTCAGCTTTGTGAAAAATTCTAGACCACGTTCAGAAAGTTTTTTGTTTATACTTGTAATATTTATGCCTGTGGAATGACACAAAAGACAATCTTGAAATGTCAGAAAATGATAAATAAGAGTTATTTGTTATTTTCTCAGCATTTTTTCCTTTTGTGTGTGTAAGTGAAAGTTACTCATCACGTTTAAAATTTAAAATTTTCATCAAAGAAAACCATCTGTCATAATGAAGTAAAAAAGGGACATTATGTGATTTTCTTTGAAGATAAGGGATTGAAAGTGAGTCAGTTAACTGCCCTAGGTTACCATTTGAGGTCATTTTGAAATAAATTGGCTTTGGAATCAGAATTTAAATTACCAGTCAGACTCAATTAAGATAACTGGTCATGAAGGCAGTTCATTCGCCTGCCTTCCTTCTTATAAAAAGAATATTTTTATTATTTGTATTCCTTTATAGCCAAGTTAGACATATGCATTATTTTTGAGAATATAAACATTTCACACAATAATTGATTTAGGCATTTAAGGGTAGTTTTGTATCTAAATAGGAAACCAGAAAAATCATTCACTATTTTGTGTTCTAGAGATATTCACAGTAGATACTTTTGAAGTCACTGGGAGGTAAATCAATATATTACTGAGTTATATTTTTGCTGCCCTGTGCAATATTAAGAGAATAGCTTTCACAAACAAACCCCAGTTAAAGTTATTTAGTCACAATAATAAAAGTATAATTGGACATATTTTAAGAAAACATAAATTATAAATATGTGCAGTTATTTTAACAATTTATGAATGTATTTCTAAATACTAAACTTTTTGTTTGTGATAAGTGAGTATAAAAATATATATACAATTATATACTCTTAACTTGCTCAACATGAGAGATTTAAAATGATGAGTTCCACTGTGAGTTTAATCTTCACTTTCATCTTTTTATTTATTTATAGACTGGAACAAATAAATCAATTTTTTAATTATAAATTTTTAGTAATTGAAAATTATTAAATGTACAAAGGAGGAGAACTTCTAGAATTTAGAAGTACAAAGGAGGAAAACAATTTAAACCTACAGATTAATTTGGTGGGATTGGTTGTATGTCTGCGGCTGTCTGGAGAATCCAGGTGCTTAAGTGCCTTGGACTAGCTGGACACTGAAACTTCACAGGGAAACAAAAATGTCTGGAATGACTTGTTGATGTTCTTGAAATGATGCTAATATCTATTCTATAAAACCTGAAGGTATGTAGATATTATTGTCTGTTTCGAGTCATGTATCTTGGGATTTGGGACTGTTGGCGAGAAGATCGGTTTGATTTAGACCATGATAGGTATTGATCTATATATATTTTTGAAATATTTTGGCTAAAATGCAATTTGATGTGGTAAGTCTTATCCATATCTAACATTTTATCTTAAAACTATATCTGTAGAAGTTGTTTTTCAAAAAGAACAGAAAAATCGAGTTGCATTTTGGTGTTTAATGCATTGATTTTAAAAAATTATATTCAGAGCAAAATGTTTGAGTTTTCAATGATTTTTTCCTTAAAGCATTAGGTGCAAACATCAGGTAATTCTATGATTAGAATTGTGTCGTAATACTTTGTGAGTGAAGACAGTCCAAAACCAAAAATGATGAGACAAGTGAAATCTTTATTAAGGAAGGCCTAACAGCTGTATCAGATAAGTTTGCTTTTTCTTGGAAACTTTGGTAAAAAAAAAAATCACCTGGGAAATAATGTGATTAGAGATGCTTCTTAAATGTGCATATGTGTTTAGTCTGTTCTACAAAGATATTATTTTCTTTGTAGCATTGTTTTATTGAACAAATTTTGTTAAATTTTCTATTAAAATAGTCTTATAGTGATTTAATAACAATTTGGAAAAGTCGCAATCTTTATAAGCATATGTGTAAGTGAGATGGATTACTATTAAAATGCAATTTCTAGTATTATAGCTCTTTTATAATTTGTCTAGCAGATTTTCTGGTTTTCACCATGAAAGAAATGTCATTTCTTAGTCTTCATTTGGAATTTATAAAAAATTTTAAAAATCACCACATTTTCCAAAAGTTTATGCCAGAAAATCATTCACTATTTAAAAATGAAGTGCAATTTCTTAATAAAAAAGTATAGATTGAGTCTTGTCCCATATAAATGAGTTTCCTAGATTTGGAAAAAAATTAATACATTGGAATCAATAGTTGACCACAGATTTAAATATGATACAAAAGGTTTAAAAATCTAAATTGTCATTGTTTACAAAATACTGGCAAATTAGAGCTACAGCGCTTGGTGTTATTGTGTAATCTTCTGTTTAAAAATAAACAGTGGAAATAATTGTAGAAACCTCTGGGCTTAGAAAGGCTTGTTGGTGGTTCTTCACATCCTACTAAAAAAGCAGGCTGTCTTTGCATATTAATCACTCTGTGAAAGGAAGCTCGCCTTATTTGCATTGTGCATGCACTAAGAAGTCCAATAGTGCGCCTGAGAAAAAAATGGGGGGATTGTAATTGTTGTTCTCAAAAGGGTTTTTATTCTATTCAAGTGGAAAAGCTGAATACTGGAGAATTAGTGCAGTGTTTTGTGGAAGAAGAGTCCCTTTTGGCCACTGCATTGCATGTGGTGCAATCCCAGTGTGTAAGGATCCTGAACGTTGGGGTGAAGAGGAAAGTGACTCATCTTTCTATGATGCAATAGTCTATGTTCTTGTACATCTCTATAATTTTGTAAGCATTTTCTCCTTGTTATGTATCCAAAAAGAGGTAGAATGAAATTCTGAGAATATATGCCATATTGGAAATCTCAGGAGAATTAAACATGAACCAAAAAATCTAAATATAAGTAGCTTGGGTTTTGGGAGTTGGGTGAGATGGGGACACACAACACAAAATTAAGCAAATTGTATTTAAGTGTTATTGTTTTTAGAAAATACGTGATTCGGTTAATGCCTGGAAGATATTTGTCCACCAAATTGATTTTAAATGATATTTTTGACATTATTTTAGTAATAATGGCATGTTTTTTTCTTCATTGTATTTTAAGACTCAGTGGTTGAATGTAAACATTGAGAATAAAGAGAAGAAATGTTCTTAATATTAGTGAGGCTTTCTTTTAATAAGACTGCGTAAGATGAGCTACTTATAATGTTTCTCTTCTATGGTAAAACACTCTTCATGAAAGCTTTTCCTGATCTCCTAGTTCTAGCTGGCAACAGCCACATTAGCCAGTACAGTTTCCAAAACCTAAAATGTACATTAATTATTTTGGAGGTCTGTTACTTTGGACTGGTTTAATATACTTTACATATTTTTAGCATCTTTTGAAAAATTCTGCACAGATTATGGCATTTCCAAGTAGATTTGAATTTCACAAGGGGGAAAATATGCCATTGTCTGTGTTCACATATTTTGACAAAATGATTGTGTATAATCATGGATACAAAGCTTATTGTTTTAAATGATTTTCTTAAATACTAGAAAGTAGTTAACTGAGTTAAAAGGTTTCATACAGGTTTCCTAAAAACCATTTGGCTTAGATATATTTAACTATCTGTGAAACTACTTATTATTATCCTCTTTACTATTGTATGGATTTGGTTGGATTTTGACTGTTGAACACAGATCCTCTGATGACACCATTTCGATTTTATTTGAATTGCTTTCTGTAATATTCAACTACATGGAAATTGTGTTTAATTTGGGCTTATGTAGAGTGGTCCATAGACTTTGAGTGTGTGTTTGGGTTGCTGTTCTGAAGAACAGAAGTAGCCAAGAAATAGTCTGAAAAAGTAGGACCATAAAAAATTAGACTGGTAGAACAAAAAAGAAAAAAACAAACAAACAAACAAACAAAAACTGTAATTTTTACCATTCAAAAGTCCTTATATAGGTTTCATAATAAATTTTTTCCAAAATATTACTGATGTACTTCTCCAAAAGTTTATTATAGACATGTCAAAAGACAAAATTATGACAAATTTAGTTATAAATCTAATTGTCTTTTATTTGTGATTCATAAATTGGGGCAGCCTCCATTCAACAAAATAGAATGAGAGCTCCCACTGAGCAATGGCAGAACAGTGGGTTTGGAAAGTGGGAATAAGGAAACAACTATAGAAAAAAAGAAACTGGTTAACATCAGGTTACTTCTGGTGACTCTTTTGCAAGTTAAAGCAGAGGAGACTTCTTTATTGCACTGACTCAGGTTGACTGGAATCTCCTTTTTCAGGAAAACCCAATCTGTTTTGGGATCTATCTGCTTCTTTAACGTTTCAGTTTGATTATATGGCATTTAGCTTGAGTGACTCCATTTTGGTTTGGTCTGGTCTCTTGGGGTTGGGTGCAGAAGCTCAGTCTAAAACAATGGGCTCCCATGATTTTTGTTTAACGGACATAATTTTTAGGATTTATACTTCATTTAAGTTTGAACCTTTTTATAAAAATCTGAAATGCATAGCACATTTTTAGAATTGTGTAGACTTCATAAGTATGCAAAACAAAAACAGCTGGTATCAAGCACCACATGATCACCTTTAAATTCAGAAAACACATTTGACAAAATGCGACACCCCTTCAGGATGAAAACACTCATTAAATAAGGAATAGAAAGTACTTCCTTGACCTGATAAAGGGCATCTATGAAAAATCCAGAGCTAACATACACAAATGGCCCATAAGGACAAATGCCCAAAAGATGTCAACATCATTAGCCATCAGGGGAAATGTAAATCAAAGCCACAGTGAGATACCACTTCACACCCGCTAGGATGGCTAGAATCAAAAAGACAGATAACAGCAAGTATTAATAATGTTGTGGAAAAATTGGAACCCTCAAACACTGCTGATGAGAATGGAAATGGTGCAGCCTCTTTGGAAAACAAGTCTGGCAGTTCTTAAACAGAGTTACCATGTGAACCAGCAGCTCTGCCCTTCCAAGAGAAGTAAAAACATATGTCAGTATAAAAACATGTACACTAATGTTCATGGGACATTATTAATAACAGTCAAAAAATGGAAAAAACCTAAATTTCCATCAATTGATGAACGGACCAAAAAATGTGGTATATTTATACAATAAAATATTGTTGGGAAATAAAAAGGAATGCAGTACTGATACATACTACAACATGGCTGAGCCTTGATTCAGCATTTTAGTAATGTGAGATCCTTAATTGTGTTAGCTGTTTGTTTTTTTGTAACCATGAAAGTTTATTTATTTATTTTTCAATAGTTTTGAGGGTACAGGTGGTTTTTTATTACATGGATAAGTTCTTTAGTGGTGATTTCTGAGATTTTGGTGCACCTGTCACTGGAGCAGTGTACATTATACCCAATATGTAGTCTTTTATCCCTATGAAGGTTTATTTTAATCCTAGCACTTGTTAATATTTATCCTTAATTCTTACTAACTTTTAGATTGTGGGTATTATATCTTCATGAGAATAGCTAAAATAATTTTATTTGGATATTCCTCAAAGAACTGTTGAATGTGAGCATGCTAAGATTACCCCTGGCAAAATGGAAAATGCCTAGCACCTGGAAGCATCTGTTTCTGTCTGTCTTCTAGGAGAGAGGAAACATTTATGTCTTCCATTTATGTATTTTGACTGGGGAAAATTTTCCCTTTTATTCTGGGGAGCTGTTACTCAGCATAAGAGAATGTAGAGGAGAATCACCCCTTTCACATATCTAATAGCTTTACCACATTACTACAGTAGTATCTTATGTTGTATGCATTGATTGTCAATCTCTTCTCCTCATCTCCACCATTTTGATAGCTTAAGGCTTATCATTCATTCTCTGTGCATAGAAAAAAAAACCAAAATGATGTTTTCCAGTATTTTGTAATCTTTCCTTCATGAATTGCAGAAGAAAAGTGTTTGGGTTTTGTCCCATTCATCATAAAGCGGTACACAATAGATAGGGTTGCATTTTAAAGCAAGGCTAAGATGGATTTAAGATGCATTTCTTGTCATGTGAAACATCCTCCTCAGTGGTCTTAAATAAAATATTAATTCGATAATTTTGCAGTGATTAGTATGAAAATGGTTACATAATTCTTAGATGGCATGTATTGTGTTGGGCTAACACCACATTGCTTTTCTAGAATACTGGTATCTATGGGATACCATAGATAACCCATAGAATACTGAATATCTTATGGGACTGCCCTTTCACTAAAAGCACAAATCTTTACTAGTGGTCTTGAGCTAACTGGAACTGCTGTAGATCACTTGCAAATTTTCCACTAGGATGCTTTGGTGTATTTGGTGCAACTATTCCCACAATCACTTAGAATAGGCATGCAGAGGGAGCTAACCCATAGGAAATTAAGGAATTCGAAGAATCTTTGAAAGTTCATCTTATTTAACTTCTTTAAAACAAAATTTGCGAACATCTCAGATAAGAATCTGTCTTTAAAAATAAGACATCTTAGACATAGAGATGGAGGTTAAAGTTCAAAGGTTTTTTGCATTCAAATAAAATTAGTTGTTGCCTTTCACTAGGTGGCTCTCTTTTTTTTTAGAATGAGTTCAGTATTTATTTAAGTAAACAATCAAGTTTTGATGTGCCTGTTCAGACAGACGTCTTATTTTATGATACAGGTGGCATCAAGCCCATTATGTGACTTTTCCCCCGCAAGAAGTTTGTAACTTACTTTGGCAATTGGGATGCACTTCCCTATAAGATGTTATATGTGGTGGTTTTGTCCGGATTAACCAAAATGCAAATCTTCATATCCTCTACAGTGCCTAGCAAAGGGTCTTGCACATAGGTGCAAGTTGTCAGAGTTGGCTCAGTTTCACTCTGAGCCCCTTGTAGGTAGCCTTTATTCATTCCTGCATTCTACATGTATTTATGCCGTTGACTGAGAGGTAAGATCTAAAAGAGGAATAGATATATCTGAATTCATTTGTAAAAAGGGTGCTAGCTGGCAATGTATGCAAAGGCTTGATGGCAGTGAGTAAACAAGAACTGGGGATGGCCTTGCTCATCAGATGGGGAAGTAAGGAGGTCATTGGAAGCAGCAGATTCTGGGAATGACTTGATGGGAGCATGTTTTGGGAAGCTGGATTTGTTGCTCTTCTTTTGGAAGCTGGGAGAGATTACAGTCTGGAAAACCAGTAGTCAGGGGGTAGGAGGAGCTACTGTAGAGGCTGTGTGAGGTGATGGGAAGTGGAATTGGAGTTCTGATTGTGAGATGTAAAGGAAGGCATTATGCAAGAAATACTACAGAGGGAAGATTGATGAACTTAGTGACTGATTTGGATATGCAAGAGAGGAAAGAATGGAGATTATTTAGATTTCAGGTGAGGCGCATGGTAAGAGTAAATGTCACTAGCAACAGAATTGGGGAAGGGGAAAATAGGGACTTTTAATTTTTTTAAAAAAGGTAATAGTTTGGCTTGGGCAAGGTGACCCTGAGATTAAAGTGGACTGTCTAGGAAGAAAAGCCAGGTATACTGCTGGAAATAGAAGTCTGCAGTTTTTAGGAGAGATCACGTTAGAGACATAAATCTGTAGTTATTTAAGTAGTAGATGGTTCTTGAAGGATAAGTCCATTTAGAGAGAGAAGCAGAGAGGACCAGGAACGGAACTTAGCCAAGCACTTACACTCTGAAGATGGGCAGTTTTCATATGTAATAGTTATTAAAAAGTGGTACCAAGTCATTTAAGCAAGTTACTGTTTTGTATATTTTCAAAAAGAATTAAAACCACAGAGCTGCCCTTTTTATATGGTGGTACTGCTTTCAATTCTTATTCTCTTTTTAATTCACTCTGTCTCTGTTTTAATGAAGAAGTTTGCTTGCAGTCCATACCAATTTCTTGTTGGGGTTTTTATCTTCTAGTGCTTTTGGTAATAACATAGCTGATACATGAAAGATTGTGTAGCTCTCATAGATTTCAAATCTTTAGGCATTAATGAAATTATATTCCAGGATACCAGGAGAATTGTAAATAAATCCATAAACAGCTACAGAAAATGATTTTGAGAAATCATGAAAATGAACAAAAATTTGGATTTTTTTTTTCAAGTGGGAAGAGGGTGAATTCTTCTCCCATAAAGATGGGGGAACTTAATGCCCATACTAGAAAAGTTTTAAGAACTGACAATTAAGCAGATTATATGGGAGACCAGAGAAGAAGGCTGGCATCTAATGTGGGTTCAGTAAGGACAGGTTGTATCAGAACTCAATTCTGTCTTTGGCAAGATTTCCAGACTGAAAATGGAGTTTATATTGCTTTATCATAATAGCCAAATGGAGAAATACAAGCTCTGTGCAAGTAATTGGTCAAATGACCATGCTCCTCATCAACTTGGAATGTGTTGGCTCTGCATTTTGCAGGATTTCCTTATTTATTTACTTATTTAATATTTAAGGTGTTAACTATGATGTTTTGATATACATGTACATAACAAAGTGATTACTATAGTCAAGCAAATTAACATATTCATCATCTCACATGGTCACCTTTATGTATGTATGTATGCATTTATTTATTGTGAATAGAGTTCTTAAAGTCTACTGTCTTAGCATATTTCCATCATACAATACAACATTATTACCTGGTCATCATGTGGTGCTTTAGGTCTCTAGACTTATTCATCCTCCATAATTGCAACTTTGTACCCTTTGACCTACATCTTCCCATTAGCTCCTCTCCTGACTCCTGCCCTGGTAACCACCATTCTACTCTGTTTCTATGTATTTAGTTTTGTTTGTTTTAGAATCCACATATAAATGAGATCATGCAGTATTTTCCTCGTGTGTCTGGCTTATTTCACTTAGTATAATGTCCTCTTGGTTTATCTATATTGCCTTAATGGCAGGATGTCCCTCTTTTTAAAGGCTGAATAATATTCATATATATATATATGAGTTTTAAAATTCATCTGTCGATGGATAAAGTTTTTTCTATAACTTGGCTATTGTGAATAATGCTTCAGTGAACATAGGAGTGCACATATCTTCATGAGGTGGTGATTTCATTTCCTTTGGGTACATATCCAGAAGAGGGAATTTTTCTGGGTCATATAGTAGTTCTATTTTTAATTTCTCTAGGAACCCCCATTCTGTTTTCTACTGTGGCTGCAGCAGTCTTACATGCCCACCAACAGTGTACAAGGGTTCCCATTTCTCTACATGGCTACCCACACTTGTTATCTCTTGTGTTTTTGACAAAAGCCGTCCTAACAGGTGTGAGATGCTTTCTCATTGTGCTTTTGATTTGTATTTTTCTAATGATTAGCACTGTTGAGCACCTTTTTGTATACAGTATCTGTTGGTTATTTTTATGTGTTTTTAGGAAAAATGTTCAGATCCTTTGCCCATTTTTAAATTGGTTTATTCATTTTTTTTGCTGTTCAGTTTGTGTGTTCCTTATATATTTTGAATATTAACCCCTTTTCTGATATATGGTTTACAGATATTTTCTCCCAACCCGTAGACTTCCTTTTCTATTTTTGATTGTTTTCTTTGCTGTGCAGGAACGTTTTAGTTTGATGTAGTCCCACTTGTTTATTTTTGCTTTTGTTGTCTGCACTATCCTATTTTTTTTTTAAATCATTGCCAAGACCAGTGTCAAGGAGCTTTTCCCCTATATTTCCTTCGAAGAGTTTTATAGCTCCAGGTCTTTAATTCATTTTGAGTTGATTTTTGTGTATGGTGTAAGATAAGTATCCAATTTCATTCTTTTGCATGTGGATATTTATTGAAGAGACTGTCTTTTCCCTATTATGACTTCTTGGTTCCCTTGTTGAAAATTAGGGCATATAATGCCACATAATGCATGTAATGCCACATATCCTTGGGTTTATTTCTGGATTCTCTGTCCTATTCCATTGGTCTATGTATCTTTTGTTTTGTTTTGTTTGCCAGTACCATACTGTTTTGATTATTATCACTTTGTAGTAGATTTTGAAATCAGATAGGGTGATGCCTTCAACTTTGTTCTTATTGCTTAGGATTACATTGGCTATTCAGAGTCTTTTGTCTTCCATATGAATTTTAAGATTTTTTTCCTATTTTTGTAGAAAATGTCATTGTAGTTTTGATAGTGATTGCATTGAATCTGTAGCTACATTGAATCGGTAGCTCCCTTTTGGTAGTATGGACATTTTAACAGTATTAATTCTTTCAGTCCATGAACATGGGACATCTTTCCATTTATTTGTGCCTTCTTCAATTTCTTTCATCAATGTTGTGTAGTTTTCTGTATACAGATTTTTTACCTCTTAAGTTTATTCCTAAGTATTTTATAATTTTTGATGCTATTTTAATGAGATTGTTTTTAGATTTCTTTTTCAGATAGTTTGTTTTTAGTGTATAGAAATATTACTGATTTTTGTATGTTGACTTTGTATCCTGCAGTTTCACTGAATTTGTTTATTCTAACAGCCTTTTGGTGGAATCTTTAGTGTTTTATAATATAAAAGATTATGTTACCTGCAAATAGTAACAGTTTAACTTCTTCCTTTCAGATTTGGATGTCTTTTATTTTATTTTACTTTTTCTTGTCTAATTGCTCTGGCTAGGACTTTCAGTACTATTTTAAACAGAAGTGGTAAGAATAGGCATCCGTATCTTGTTCCTGATCTTAGAGGAAAATCTTTCAACTTTTTAAGGTTAAGTATGGTGTTAGTTGTAGGCTAACATATATGACCTTTATTATGTTGAGATACAGTCCTTCTATACCTAATTTGTTGAGAGTTTTTAATCACAAAAGAATGTTGAATTTTGTCAAATGCTTTTTCTGCGCTTATTGAGATGATCATATGGTTTTTGTCCTTCATTCTTTTAATATAGTATATCACATTTATTGATTTGCATCTGTTGAACCATGCTTGTTTTCCAGGAATATATCCCCTTGATTATGGTAAGTTATCCTTTTAATGTGCTGTTGAATTAGGTTTGCTAGTATTTTTTTGAGGATTTTTACATCTATATTACTTAGGGATATTGGCCTGTAATTTTCTTTTCTTGTAGTGTCCTTGTCTGGCTTTGATATCAGGGTAATGCTGACTTAGTAAAATGAGTTTGGAAGTGTTCCTTCCTCTTTAACTTTTTGGAAGAGTTTGAGAAGGATTGGTATTAACGCTTATTTAAATGTTTGGTAGAATTCACCACTGAAGCCATCAGGCCCTGGGCTTTTCTTTGATAGGAGATCTTTAATTACTGATTTAATATCTTTACTTGTTACCTGTCTGTTCACATTTTCTATTTCTTCATAATTTATTATTCATAGGTTATATGTTTCTAGGAATTTACTTCTAGGTCATCCAATTTGTTGGCATATAATCTTCACAGTAGTCTCTTATGATCCTTTGTACTTTCATGGTATCAGTTATGTCTCCTCTTTTATTTCTGATTTTATTTATTTCATTCTTCTCTCTCTTTTTTTAGTTAGCCTAGCAAAACTTTCGTCAATTTTTATCTTTCAGAAAAAAACTAACTAGTTTGTTGATTTTTAAATGTTTTTCTAGCTTACATTTTACTTATTTCTGCTCTGATCTTTGTTATGTCTTTTTTAAATTAACTTTGTGCTTAGTTTTTTTCTTAATTTTTAAGTTCTTTGAGGTATAACATTAGGTTGTTTACTTCAAACCATTATTCTTTTCCAATGTAGGCATTTATTGTTGTAAGTTTTCCTTATGGAACTGCTTTTGCTGCATCCTATAAGATTTGGTAAGTTGTGTTTTCGTTTTTGTTTCTCTCAAGATATTTTTTTTATTTCTCTTTTGATTCTCCTTTGACCCACTGGTTGTTCAAAAGCATGTTGGTTAATTTCCATATTTTTGTGAATTTTTCAAAATTCCTCCTGTTTTTGATTTCTGGTTTCATGCCATCATGGTTAGAAAAGATACTTGATATGATTTCAGTCTCCATAAATTTGTCAAAATTTGGTTCATGGCCTAACATATGGTCTATCCTGGAGATTGTTCCATGTGTGCTTGAGAAGATTGTGTATTCTGCTGCCGTTGAATGGAATGTTCTATGTATGTGTGTGAGTTGGTCTCATGTGTAGTTCAACTCCACTTTTTCCATAATGATTTTCTGTCTGGATGATCTAGCCACTGTTGAAAGTGGGATATTGAGGTCTGTTATTATTATTGTATTGCCTTCTATATTTCCCTTCAGATCTATTAATATTTGCTTTATATATTTAGGTGCTCTGATGGTGGGTGCATATATATTTACAGTTGTTATATTCTCTGAATTAATTGACTTCTTTATTATTATGTAATGGCCTTTTTTGTCTCTTTTTACAGTTTTTGACTTAAAACCTATTTTGTCTGATGTTAATATAGCTACCCCTGCTCTCTTTTGGTTTTCATTTGCATGAGATCTTTTTCTACCCCTTCAGTTTTATTCTATGTTTGTCCTTAAAGCTTCTGAAGTGAGTCTCTTATAGGTAGCATATAGTCAAGTCTTCTTTTTTAAATTAATTCAACCACTTTATATCTTTTGACCTTTTGGAGACTCTAATGTATTTGAATTCAAGGTAATTATTAATAGGTAAGGAATTACTATGCCATTTTATTTGTTTTGTGAAGGCTTTGTTCCTTTCTACTTCTCTTGCTTTCTTCCTTTGTGATTTGATATTTTTTCTAGTGGCATACGTCTTGATTTTTTTCTCTTTATCTTTTGCATATTTACTATAGGTTTTTGCTTTGTAGTTACCATGAGGCATACATAGAGCATGTTATAATTATGATAGTTCATTTTAAGCTGATAAAACAAACTTAACTTTGATTGCACACAAAACCTCTACACTTTTATGCCCCACCTCCCAGCCTTATTTTATGTTTTTGTGTCACAATTTACTTCCCTTTATATTGTGTATCCTTTAACAAATTATTACAGCTATGATTATTTTTAATAGTTCTGGCATTTAACCTTTATATTATAGATACCAGTGATTTACACACCACCATTACAATATTAGAATATTCTGAATTTGACTATTTACCATTACCATTGAGTTTTTACTTTTATATATGTTTATTTTGTTAATTTGCTTTTTTTGTTTCAACTTAAAGAACGCCCTTTAGCATTTTTTTTGTAGGGCAAGTCTAGTGGTGATGAGCACTCTCAGTTTTTATTTGTCTGGGAATGTCTTTATTTGTCATTCATTTCTGTAATACAGCTTTGCTGAGGATAGTGTTCTTGATTGGCACTTTTGTTTTGTTTTGTTTTAAATCCAGCACTTTGAATATATTAACCCATTCCCTTCTGGTTTTAATGTTTATGGTGAGAAGTCCACTGATACCTTTATGGGGGTTTTCTTGTATGCGATGAGTTTCTTTTCTTTTGCTGCTTTCAACATTCTCTCTTTGTCTTTGACTTTCAACAGTATTTTTTTTTTTTTTTTTTTTGAGATGGATTCTCACTCTGTTGCCCAGGCCGAAGTGCAGTGGCCCAATCTCAGCTCACTGCAACTCTGTCTCTTAGGTTCAAGTGATTCTCATCCCTCAGCCACCCACGTAGCTGGGATTACAGGTGTGCACCACCACACCTGGCCAATTTTTATATTTTTAGTAGAGACAGGATTTTCTCATGTTGGCCAGGGTGGTCTTGAATTCCTGGCCTCAAGTGATATGCCCACCTTGGCTTCCCAAAGTTTTGGGATTACAGACATGAACCACTACAACTGGCTGACTTTTGACAATTTGATTATAATGTGCCTCGGAATGTTCTTCTTTGGATTGATCTTGACTGGGATCCTTTGAGCTTCATTAATCTAGATGTGTGTATCTCTTATGAGATTTGTGGAGTTTTGAGATGATTTCTTTAAGTGAGCTTTCTGGTCCCTTCTAGCTCTGTTTGCCTTCTGGAATTCCCATAACTTGTATATTTGTATGCTTGGTGGTGTCCCATAGGCCCCTTATCCTTTCTTCGCTCTTTTTCATTATTTTTCCTTTTTTCCCTATAATTGGCTAATTTCAGATGACCTATCTATATTTGAGTTTGCACATTCTTTCTTCTGCATGATTGAGTCTGTTGTTGAAGCACTCTTGAATTTTTCAGGTCTGTTGTATTCTTCAGCTCCAGGATATCTGCTTGGTTCTTTTTTATTTTATGTTTCTGTTTATTTATTACATTTCTTATTTTGTTCATGCATTGTCTTCCTAAACTCATTTAGTTGTCTAATTTTATTGTTTTGCATCTCATTGAGCTTCATTAATATGATTATTTTGAATTCTCTTTCAAGCAGTTATTAGATCTCCATTTCTTTGGAGTTGATTGTTGGAGCTTTATAAGTTTCCTTTGGTGGCGTCATAATTGCCTGATTCTTTTTTATCCCTGTCGTCTTGTGTTGGTGTCTGCATTTGAAGGAGCAAACATATCTTCTAGTCTTTTTTTGGAAAGAGTTTTTTAAATTGTATGTTATATATTAGACAAAATTATTTAAAGCCAGTAAGTTTTTATTCAAGGAATTTCACATGTGATTCCTTCTACTGTTCATCAAGGTTACCTTAATTCCTCTAAAGATGCAGTCAAGATTTATCTTCAATGTAACCCTTTTAAAAAGAACTGAGACTTAATCCACAATTGTCCTGTCAGCCCTGTCACAATTATTTTATTTTGCCTTCTTTTCTTCTAGTTTTAATGGGGTTGGAGCTGGGTCATGTGGCTGCTACTCCTTTTGCAGTGGGGCCTGTGGGTGGCCAGCCTGTTACCAGGTGCTTTAGTGGGCATGGATCCTGCTGTTTGGTCTCTGGATGGACTGGACTGTCTCCAGGACTTTGGTCTACAAGGCTAGTTCTGGGATGAAGCTCTGCTTTACAGTCTGTAGAGAACAGGCTTGATTACTAGGTTCATAGACAGTTGTGTTTTTCTCTGGGTCCCCGGGACATCTTCCCACTGGGTCACTGGTTGGGTCCCTGGGCAAACATTACTGCCCTGGTCTATGGTTGAAGAAGGCTGAAACTGAGTTGCAGGGTTGCTTTAGGGCCCACAGCTGGGACTAAGCTCAGCAGTGCTACCTGGAAGACTCAGGAAGGCCTGTCTCCATCTTGTCTCAGTGCTGCTGGCATGACTTACCTCTGACCACCGTTGAGAGGGACTGTAGCCAGTCTCAGAGCCATTTCAGGGTTTTTTGTGGGACTGAGGTCAGCAACCCTGCTCCGGGGACTTAGAGAGATATATTTCTCTCTGGGACCCTAGTAGATCAGCTGGACTGATCTCAGACCACTGCTGAGAGGGACTGAAGCCAAGTCTCTTGGCCATTTCTGATCCACAGGTAGAGCTGAGGTCTGTAGGTTTATCATCCATGGCGCAAGTGGGTGTGATTTTTTCTGGGTCCCAGGGTGAATGGTTCTGATAGAAAGACAATGATCAAACAGAGCTGTAGCTGAGTCCACAGGAGTATGGAAGCCATTTTTGGGTCTGGAGCTAGGGCCATGGTAGGAGAGTCTGTCACCTCGGTGTAGTGCTGTCCTATCAAAAGGTTCTCCTAGGCCTTGTGCTCCAATATTTTCTCCACTCCATTTTATGTAAATTTATACCATTACCTGATTTATCAATTTATCACAATCTCTTACTTGGCTGTTTAAGCTTCCATAAAGGCACTTTTGCTGTAGAGGGCTCTCAAATTATTGTTACTGTTGGGAGCTACGTGCATCTGTTCCACCATCTTGCCGGTGTTCTCTTGTGTTTTCTGCACGTGTTTTGCCATCTTACTGGTGTTCTCTTGTGTTTTCTTATTCAATTTTTACATTAGTATTTTAGGTAGAATGCCATTATAGGTGGCACGGATTGGAACTGAGAATTAATATGATGGGTAATAGTATCAGGATTCAGTATCTCAGTAAGTTCGATTAATGAGCTAAACATGATTAAATTTAATAGGAATAAAAGCAAAATTCACACTTAGGTCCTCAGTCTGCTACCCCAGGGCACATCAAATGATCGATTAAATAAACAAACTAGAATTTAGAGGCAGCACTTTGAAAAAGCCTCAGTAACTTCACTCAGGTTCAACAATGTGATGTGGTTTATAGGCTATTATAGTTCATCTGACTTTCACAATAAGTACGTGTTAATGGCTATGAACTGATTACATCCACTAAGTGATTTTTTGCTGTTAAATTTTCTCTAGTGCATGGCCTGAAAAGAAAAAAAAAAAAGCGATTGGAGCTGGCAGGTATTTTAGAGATTATTGTGTTTACCCAACTCACTTTACAAATGAAGAAGTGAAGTGAAGAAGAAAGAGAGCAGAGCTTACTTGACCAGGTTCGCACAAATAGCTACTCATTGTTCTGGGACAGCCTCTGGGACTCCCGAATTTTAAATTTTACTCTCAACATTAGTGATTTTGTATTTTTTATTTATTGAAGGAAGTGTTTTTGGTAATAATTTTAGACATATTTTGTACTATCATCAGTTACTAATTGTGCATAATGAAACATTTTATGATTGGCAATATGGTCTGTAAAAGTTGATACAGTAATTTAGGTTTCCATTTGTTTTAATGACGGGTAATGTAACAGTTTACATCTGTTTCCTGCCTCATTTATAAAAGTTTTAAAGGAGAAATAGTCATTTTTATTAACTTTATTAAGTCTTTAAGGCATTAAATATATTTTTATATTATTTTTATTGTTGAAGTATCTTTTATTGGAAATTCTATTGTAATTATGAATATCTCTTGAGAGGAACAGGGAAGAGGAAGCCATGGAGAAAACGGGAGAGAGGAGACTGTAGAGGATGGTTCATTGTTTGTATTCTTGTGGGACAATTGCTTCCTCCCAAGGCTTCCTTTCTTAAAGAAGCCTGTTATTCAATATGAGATTTTTCTTTATTTTTATGCATTTTTTCAATGAAAATTCATAATCATAAATTGTTAAAAATGCAAGTGAGTTTATGATGAAAAACACTAGTTCACTGATTACTATTTCCCATCTGAAGAAGAAACCACTTTTACATCTTGTAGTTGTTTCATTGGGTGGTTGCTTGCATATTGCTAAATAATATATTTTTATGTTTTAAACTTAATGTGTCTAATTGTTGTAAAATGTGACTCACTTACATGGTTCAAAAATGAAAAGCATAAAAATATATATACTGAGATATCTCCTCTAAACACAGAAAAATCATGAACTCTTTTTTTTTCTTTTTTTTTTTTTGAGATGGAGTCTCACTCTGTTGCCCAGGCTGGAGTGCAGTGGTGTGATCTCGGCTCACTGCAAGCTCTGCCTCTGGGTTCGCACCATTCTCCTGCCTTAGCCTCCCAAGTAGTTGGGACTACAGGCACCCGCCACCATGCCCGGCTAATTTTTTTATTTTTGTATTTTTAGTAGAGACGGGGTTTCACTGCATTAGCTGGAATGATCTCGATCTCCTGACCTCGTGATCCGCCAGCCTCGGCCTCCCTAAGTGCTGGGATTACAGGCGTGAGCCACTGCACCCGGCCTGAAAAATCACTGAACTCTTATCTCTTCTAGAAAATATTTCATATTAATGTATAAGCAAATACAAAAATATTTTCTCTACTCCATTTTATGTAAATTTATACTATTACCTGATTTATCAATTTTTGTCCTTATTTGTTGACTTCATGTTATGATAAAAGAAGTGTATATCCCTATGTCACCCTACTTCACTAAATTTTCATTTCCCAAAACAGGTCTGTCAGTATTTATGATTCCTCTGTTGGTTAAATTCTTAACTTTAAGCAGTCAACTGATACTTTGCTTTTTGTATTGTTTTAGACCATTCTTGCATTGCTATAACTATCTGGCACTGGGTAATGTATAAGGAAAAGAGGTTTAATTGGCTCATGGTTCTGCAGGCTTTACAGGAAGCACAGTACTGGCATCTGCTTGGCTTCTAGGGAGGCCTCAGGAAGCTTACAATCATGGCAGAAGGCAAAAAGGGAACAGGCATGTCACATGGGGAAAGTAGGAGCAAGTGACAGAGAGTTGGGGGTGGGGAGGTGCCATACACTTAAATGACCAGATCTTGTGAGAACTCACTATCATGAAGATGGCACCAAGCCATGAGGGATCTGCTCCATGATCCAAGCAGCTCCCACTAGACCCCACCTCCAGCATTGGGGAATATAATTCAACATAAGATTTGGGCAGGGACAAATATCCAAACTATATCAGTTGTCAACTGTAGATGATGTCTCTTGATTCCTCATTTTGTGAGATGAGGATTAATAGCATCCCTGTACTCCCTTCAGCTCTCCTTTTTGTCATTCTTCTTCCAATTGTTAACATTTGTTTTTAAAATTTTTATATTATCGATGTCAATAACATCTACATTTTGTTCTTTATCCATAATTAAGTTATCAGTGATTGTAGTTTAAAAAGTTGAAAACTGTACTTTTTACATTATGATGAACAAGTAAATGTTGTTCACTGAGGAGCCAAGTGGTATACGATTATTGTATTTCCTTTCCTATGAAGAATTATTACAGTTTCTACTAGTCTTTTTTGCCCTTTCATTGTCTGCCTATGTGACCTTCTGAAGTTTTTTTAGTGTCTGCACTCTCTGATACCCAAAGAGGGTATCAAATCTTGAAATCCCTTATTAAAGAGGAATCCATGATTCTTCTGCCTGTCTGCTACTCTCTTCTGGGTTGATTGACCCTGGATCAGCTGCACAGCTGTCACCCTGGGATGACCTTTCGTTGATCTTCTTGCCTGAATCCAGTTTTGGCAATATAATGCCTTTTTCTTTCTGCTTTGCCGTCTAGCTTTGAGCAAAATTTCAAGTTATTCCCAAAGGAAGAGTGAATGAAAGGTAAACTTTATGCATTATTAGTCAATACATTTATAATAATGTCTATTCTTCCCATAGATATCTGATAGTATCTTTATTCTGTCCTGCTGATTACAGGGTTAACAAGGTGTGACTTCTAGACTGAGAAGAATTTCCACATTGTAACTGGAAGGCATTACTCATGATCTTTTAGCCTCTATGATTCTGATGAGAAGTCTGATGCCAATCTGATTTTTCATTTTTTGTAGATGACTATTTTTCTCTCTGGAAGCTCATAGGATCTTCTCATTATCCTTGGTGTTCTAAACGTTTTAATGCAATCTAAGTGTGGACCTTTGAAAATTCATTTTCTTGTTTATGTGGTGGCTCTTTTCAATGAGAAGACTTATGCCCTTCATTTTGATACATCTTCTTTTATTAGCCTGAGATCCAGAAACCTGGTAATTTAGCCCACAGTGATGGGACAATGGGGAAGAGGAGTCAGCAGTCTGCTCTGTAACTTATTTCTTAGTCCCCACTAATTAGTACCCATTGTTGTCAGCCCCTACTTCATGCTTAGAGTACCCGGGAGTTCTGCACCTGGAGGCTATCTTGGTTTCTGCAGGGCAGGTCAGCTCCTTCCTAAGCTGTAGGTCCCCCAAAGATGTATTTTCTACAGAGTTTCTTTACCCTGCTTCTTTAGGCACTATTTTGTACCTGCTTTTGTAGAAATCTTGTAATCTTTGTTTGTCGATGGTTCTTCTTCCATTCTCTGCTTGTGTGCTTGTATGTTATCTTTATCCTTTTATGATAAAGGTATTGGAGACTTGGTGAGAAAAGAAATAAACTCATGTGCTCTGTCACCCCAAAGTTTGAGGGCCTCAGTTGATCACAAGCTCAATAGGGCTGTCCTATAGCCTTGTCTCAGTAACTGGAGGTAGGGACCTTGTCTTACTTATCTTTTTATATATCCTGGAGCTTGGCACATAGTCAACACTGAATAAATGCTTTTGTACCTACTGCTGAATTACAGTAGTTATGAAAGTTGAATTGCTGTATTTAGGAATGAATGCTAAACTGCACCCTACCCCCCACCACTGGAATACATAAGCATTAAAAGGACATATGAAAAATAATGAGATTTATGGTGGATTTGATACACATCCACCTTACTTTGTATTAACAGAATTGTCGGGTTTAGTAATTTCATTTTTTATATCATAGCTGTCTGAGAAGTAGTTCTTCTAAATACATTTCTGGTAATTACCTAGTTATTTTTTGCAATTAGAAAGCTGCTAGAACTTGACACTCCATTTTAATGTAAGCTAAACTGAACTTTAACTAACTTAAGAATCTTGTGGTGGCATAAACTAATGTTTACAACAGTACTTTTTACACTATAAAGTGCTATGGACATTTGAGTTTTTGTTGATATTATGTAGGAACAGCCAGAATTGTTTTGTAAGCTGTGCTATTTTGAGCAGGGATTAAGGCACTAATTAGCATGCTATTATTATCTATTCTTGTACTTTAAATGGAGAAGGAGTGATTTTATAATGTGTAATTGTGAACTGTAGCTAGCAATAGCAAAGATAGAGCAACTCTGCATAGTTTTTTGATTATTGTCAGATGTAATTGGCTAGCTTTAGGGAAATATAGAGGAGTGAGCCTGCTGTGAAGATCTTTGGCCGTATCTCATATATAAATGTAATATAGCCTCAGTGGTAAAAATCTAGTGACCCATGACTGTTTCTGTTTGGCTAGTTCTATTGAAGTAATCAATCAACTCTGCCTGACTGGATGGGAGTGTGGTGGAGCCTGACCACCGGCAGGGCTGAGGCATTGAGTTATCATTGAACATAAGAATCAAGCTCTTTGTGCAAGTCAAAACTCCTGGTGGCATTTGTATCTGAGGACCTGTCCTCCTCCCCTTTGTCCACTATTTTGATTTTTTTTAAAAGTCATTAAACACTGAATCAATTTAGCAGAGAAAAGGGAATATAATTCATTTAAATCTCTGTTTAAAACATTATGTTTGCTTCTGGTTTTCATCTGTGTGTTTGTACACTTTGCATTGTTGTAAACTGTGTAATATGATGTCTAACTTTTCCTACTTAGCATTATTTTATATATGGTTTATAAAACTATGTGCTTAACATAGGCACTGTCTTCTATTTTGTGGTAAGGACATTTAACATGAGCTCTACCCTCAACAACTTCTTTCAGTATACAATCACAGTACTATTAAGTGTAGGTATGACTTTGTATAGCAGATCTCTGGATCTTAATCATCTTGCAAAATAAACTTCATGTGTACTGTCTTTTAACATTGGTAAGGCATTCACTGATATGACATAATGTACTTAACCTTTCACTGTTATAAATTGGCTTGTTTCTAATTGTTTATTATCATAAACAGCATGATATAGGCATCTTGATACAAATGATTATTTTGCTTTGGGATTATTTTCCTGGAATTAAACCCAAAGTGACATTATCAGGTCTAATGTTGCATACCTCTTGTTTATGCAGTCATTTTGGACTTCAGAATGACAGGGCAGTGCAGTTGTTTTATTCTGCATTTCATCATTAAGGAGGCTAGGCATTTTCTCCTGTAATGATTTATCATTTGTCTTTACTGATGGAATGGGAGAGCCCATAGTTTGCTACTTTTAGCTGAAACTGATAATTGCATGGAAAAAGTTGGAATGCAGGATAACAATGTCATCCAAGGAACCCCGTCCCTTTTCTGGCCTGCTCATCATACAGTGGTTTTCTAGGGAGATTTCTCCAGCTAAAATGCAGACATTACTGGTAAGGGTAACAGAAGTCAAGTTTTTAGCAGCAAACCCTGTGGTAAGGATTACTTTATCAGCTCAATTGCCAATGCTAACAGCTGGCTAAGAGCAGTGCCTCCCAACAACAGGACACAGGACTGGTAGGGCAGTGGGCATGAGAAGCTTGGGTAGGATAGAATAATGAGGGAGTGGGCACAAGGATGCACTAGGCAGGGTTCACTCCCTTTCCTGGGCTTCCTCCTGTTTATGAGAAAGTTAATCAGGAAAGAAGGATAATTACTGCATGAGGGAGTGGGTGTTACTGAACACTGTCTGGGTCAGAGAAATGATTATTTTGAGAAAATAATGACTCAGAATTAAAAGGCTACTTTATTTCCACCAAAGTCAAACATAAAAACTAGTGATAATTAAAATGAAGGAGCATAAATTAATTACATAGTATATTAATTCACTGCAAGAATAGATTTATAGGTGTTGTCATGTCTTTTGTTTTTAGGGGGTGAATTTTCAAAAGAGAGGTTAATGAGACCACATAAAATGGTCGTATGAAAAATGTTTTTGCCTTCTTTGGTAAAACTGCTCTGGGGACAGTGTTCATTATTTTCAATTTTCCTTTTATAAAGATCCAAATGATAGGGTCATGAATTCAAGGCCAGGAAAAAGTTGATTTTTTTCCTGAATAGTATGATTTAATTTATTAGATAATAAGATATATGTTACCATATGTAGCCCCCTTCTCTCTTTCTTGCTTTCTCTCTGTGTGGCTGGAAGGTAAATGAATGCATCAGAGGGAGTTAAGACCTAAAGAAATTATTTAGGGCTGCTGCTTCCTGGAATATCTCTCATAAGAACTGTAATTAAATAAAGTAATAAGTTATCCCCATGAAAGATTATTTTCAAGTCCAAAGCAGTATATTCTGGTGGCAGCTAATTGATGATTCTGTTTCAAAGAGTATAGTTTTGTGAATATTTTGTTCTCTTCTTATGAAAGCCTAAAAAGTGATTCTTTTCCCACGAAGACACTTTTGCTTCGATCCTTTCCAGTGGTTTGCCAGGAGGTGGGTTGGCCTGCCTAACCTTAGCCTGCATGTCCGAGGGAAGGAAGTACCAGTTCAGGAGCTCAGCAGAGGGCAGAGCTGGGGTTAGATTTCATCCTCAGGTCCTGGAGTTACTAAATGCTAGGGTTGAAAAGGACTCAGTGAGGAACTTGAGGCCCAGAAAGGGAAAGTGCTCATACATATGCACATAATTTTTAGTGGCCAACAAGAACTTTTGCTATTTGATTCTACATTCAGGCACTTTTTTGGTGCCATGTGATGTTTTCATCATAAAAGAGGTTGAAATTGCAGAGTAATTTCTACTGAACTGTGGTCAGTTCACCAAGGCACATGCCTGTAGGACTGGAGACTCACATGAGGTAGTGTCTGATTGAGAGTCCTGGAGGCAGTTAGACTTCTTTAAGGATGGATGGCAGAGAGATGGGGATTCCTGCTTAGTTAATCTGACTTTTATATTCTCTTATTATTGATTTGATAGAATAAATATTTAAACTTTATGTTCTACTAATAAATTATGGTGTATCCTAGTTAGGAAAAAAGGAAAAAAAAATCCTAGGTGTAAGCGTAGTCCCTGATCTCTAATTCTCCAAATAATTGCCCCACCCTCACCTAGCCCCAGGTTATGGTCCCATCTATCCTGCTTGTGTTCACTGCCATTTAAAATACAAACATTTACTACTTTCCAAACAACTCTCGACACTAAGATGCTTTCCTTTTCTCCCAGCTTCAGTTACCACTTTTTAGTCAAAAACTCAAAACGATTATCTACCCTATTCTTACCATAAATTCCGAATGTCTTTCATACACACACGATTTAATCGTGTGTGCCCAGATCTCTTTTTTACTTTCTCATCCAGAACATTACTTTCAGGGGAATTTCTCCATCAGTTAAAATGGTTTTTTGAACTTTTGGATTCTGCCAAATAAAGTAACGTGTTTTAAAAACAAAGCTAAAGAGTTTCCTCTATACTTCAAAGACACATGACCATCATAGTTTCATTCTTGATGGACTGAGCCAAAAATAAAAACAAAAACAAGACCCCTCCCCCTCTTTATTTCAGATGCTAATTAAACTACAGATTAGGTCCCACACACCTACCTCCTTCAGAGGGTGTATTTACAGTAAACCATCATTTGGTATGAACTACCATTCCATTCAAAATGGGGGAAGGAATTTAAAATAGTGTGATGAATTTTATAGGCCTCCCTCTGATATTGTATGTAATACTGATTATGTATGTTGTGGTAGTAATTTTTTCAGAAAAGATTTCTCAAAAGGCCTTCACTCCTCTAAGTGGAAAATGTACTGCTAAAAATAAAACTTAAGGTCTCTTCATTTTGTAGCTGTGTCAATGGCTCATCTTGGTAATTTATATTCCATATTGTTCAAAGGGAATAAAAGTGCCACTGAAACATATCAGTAAAGTTAAAAGATGGTTCATGTTTTCTGGAATATTTATAATATCCCTACATTATGAATTTCTAGAGAATCTTGAAAAAAACTGTTTAAAATATGTTATTTCTTTTTTTGTTTTTTAGCTCTCTGGGTCCTCATTTTCAAATTATGGGGCCTTCGAGTCTGTCTGCATCTCATGTTTTGCAGAGATTTTTTTAAAATAAAAAAATAGAGAAAAGTGGATGATGCCAATAACCCTAATTAAGAGGAAACCAGGTCCCACATGGATATTGTCTGATTCATTATAAATTACAGCTTTAGAATTTAGAAAATTGTGTAATAAATCATGATGTCATTTCCAGGTAATCACATTCGAGCCATGTTTCCCCTGAGACAGTGTGCCTGTTACAACAGCTGTGTCATCCCTAGGGCTGCAGGAGAGGTTTGGGCAATTCATAATTGTAGAATGAAGTGTATGTTGATTGTATACTTCTTACCTTTGTTATTGCTCACTGTGAGAAGTAAAGTTTACTTACATTAAAACATCAGCTTATGAATAAACAAAGTTTGTTTAAATTAAAACACCATTAGTCACCATGGCAGTTGGTTGTCCTGGTACACTTTCTATTATAAAATAAATTCAAATTAGTGAAGACTCAGATAAATAACAGGCATTGTTACACAGACGAAAGAGTGTGCATCCTGGAGGTAGACCTGGCCTGATATTCTGCCACTGATTAATTAGCTATGACCTCATATATTTTACTTTACTTTTTAAACTTAATATCACTATCCGAATGTTGGTTTACTTATTCATTCAGCAAGTATTCTTTGAGTCTGTCTTATAACCAGCCATTAACTAGGTGCTGGAGATAACATGATGAGTAAAAAGGAAGTATCCTTGATCTCATAGAGCTTATGGTTTAGCGAGAGAGCCAGGTGTGGAACAGAGAATCACACAAATGATACAATGACAGTTGTGATAAGTGCTGTGAACAGAAAGAATACAGAGCTATCTAGTAAAATTGGGGTAAGTTTGCCTCTTTTTCAAGGTTCTGACACATAAAAAGCACAGTGAATAGTAGTAGTGATTGTTGGAAGTATTATTAGTATTATTATTATGTCATCCTAAACCAAAACATGATCAGGTGAGGACAGGAAGTACGGATAACTAGATGCAGGCTGTATAATGAGATAATTAAATATGGTGAATTCAGGTTGAAGAGATATAATACATGACTACGTGAATTAAAATAAAGCCTCCTAAGGTACAGATGGCATCTTCTGGGGGTCAGAATGGCTGTTATATTGATGGATCTTTGGGTGTTCTGTGGTTAATACCCTGTTCCTGGAAGGCTGATGGGTCAGGATTGCTGTAGGAAGGTTGCATTCTAGTGGTTACTTTTTAAAAAATGCTTTTAAGCTCTTTGGCATTTGGAGGCAACCTATAGAATTCTATATACAGATATATATATATATATATACACACACACAAAAAAATATATATATACATACACGTATGTATGTGTACGTGTATATGTATATGTGTATGTATATAGCCATGTCTTTCTCTACAGGATATAGGCACTTCGGTTATAATTATATGAAAGAAGGAATGTTTCCATGTCTTCAGTGTGAATTTGAAATGCATGCTGCCCCAAATCCCAAAATAGAAATTCTCTGAAGAGTTCACCTAGAGGTGAGAGAATCCGTGAGCCCTCTAGTCAGTTTTCAGAACAGCCATTTTCTATGTGTGACCTGCACTTTTTGGTATAACAGGGTGATGAGGGGAACCAGTGTCCCAGGTGTTCTCCGAGGTCTGGAGCGATCACCACTTTGTGATAGTATGTACCCCACACAGATACTGTGAACAGCAAGCATGTAGACTGTGGGCTTTTGAATAGCCAGGTTTCCTGGAGCATAGAAGTTATTATCAAAATGCTTGCCCTAGTTCAAGGAATTACTGGATGTAGGAGAACTGAGTTCTCCACTCAAATGATGTGGAATTGTGGGTGTAGAACTCAATCAAGTTTCTCTTACTAATAATGGTCATGGTTTATTGGGCATTTAGCTAAGTGATTTTCATCTAGAATCTCATGTAATTCTTGAGACAAGGCTGTGAGGTAGGTACAACAGTGCTCATTTTCTAGATGGAGACAATAGAAGGTTATCCAGTAAATAGCACAGCAAAGTCTGGAACTTGGGTGTGTCTGGTTGTGAAGCTGGCTCTTTCAACTGGACACTCTGTTGTCCCTGTTTGTTCTCTTAGTGTGAAAGCTGCACTGATACCTACTGACTTGTCTCATTTGCCATTGTAGGCCGAAGGCTGGTGTGGTGCCTAACCTTGTGTTAGGTGTCTTATTACCCTGAGTTTGCAGGTGACAGAAATAGAACTCAGACTGGCGTAAACATAACTCAGACTTTATTGGCTCGTTTAGATAAAAAAAAACTCCAGTGGTGAGGTGCAGTATTTTAGACATGGCGGGATACAGGTGGATAGATGATGTCATCAGGACAGTCTTTCTTTCCATCCTTTGGCTGTGCTTCCCTCCACGTTGGCTTCATTCCCAGGCAGCTTCTCTCCGTGGAGAGGCAATTAGAGCAACCCGCAATTCTAGACTACTCAGCCCAGAAATAAGAGGTTATCTCCTTCTAACTGTTCTAACAAAAGCCCTAGGGGTGACTCTGGTTAGTTCGGTTTAGGCCAGATTCCCATTTCTGAAACAATTAGTAAGCTGGGGAGATGATGCCCCTAACCCCTGAAGTTGGAGGGTGGAAGAGTCAACCTCACCTTAATCCCATGGGCTGAAAATGGGGGAGCAGTTGTTTCCTCAGAGATACTGGCAAAGGAGAAACCTATGTTCATTGCAAAAGCTGTTGCATAAATATTTGTCAAGTAAAGGAGTGAAGGAAGCAACGAATTTCTGCTCTGTTCTAGGGAAACTTCAGAGAGTACACAAATCTAAAACTATTTCCTGTTGGCCTTAGTGAAACAAAAATATCCTGTTTAATTGAATCTTATCAATGTTAGAAAATTAGGTTGAATTGAGAACAGCCAATACCATAAATGTCTAAAATATTAAAAATTAGGCTATTTATTAAGCTTGTAGTACCTTTTTACAAAATGAATGTGGGAAGAAATGAACAACTTTGAGAGGGAAGATTAGAATCTGTGTTCTACAGAAGAAGAAGATCAAATAAATGCTCCTTCTCAGAGTAATGCATATTTGAAGGGGCTTCCATCAAGTCCTTTCTGCCTATGTTCCTCTGCACCCCTCAGATATTGGGATCAGTATTGGGATAATGGAGGGAAAGGAAGTCCAGCAATGAGAGAATTATATTTTTTAAGTGGGCCCTCCAGCTAAGTCTCCTGTGGCAGAGAGGAACTGTAGACACCTTGAGGACTCCTGCAAAGGGAAAGTCAAGTGAAATTTCCTGGAAGTCTCATGTTTTATCTTAAAAGTTTATGCAAATTTTGGATTCTGCTTTATGATATTTACATACTGCTTTTAATAAGTTAATGTTTAAAGTTAATTACCATTGAGAGAAAAGCAAAAATAGTTCCCACTGGTCTTAGTGAGACAGAAAGATGCTGTTTGATAGAATCTTATCAATTTCAGAAAATTGGGTTGAATTGAGGAGAGCCAATACCATAAATCAGTTTCATAGTTCAGGCATTTCCTTTGGTCTTAGTTTCTTGGTATTTCAGATACCCAGATCCACATAAATACAAACTTCATCATCATTTAGAAGAGAAGCTTAAAATATTGCCATGAGGGCATCACACTCCCTGTTAAAGGAATAAGTCATTACTCAGAGTCTCTTGTCCAGCGATCTCTCTTTATGTGTCTCTCTCTCACTCTGTGTGTTAGGGAAACATGTTCAAAGGTCTCTCCATATCAGAAGAGTACTGATGGTCATATGTGTCATTTTACCGCTAGTGCTTTTATTTGTTTTGTATGTGGATGAATGAAATGTCCCAAATAATTCATAGTGCTCATGATCAGCACTCTTCATCCAACTCTCAAACTTCATTTTTATTGCAGTTGTCTTGTGTTGTGTGGCAGAAACACTCAGCTTGGTTTTTCTTTTTTTACCTTTTCAGATATTGCTTGAGTTTAAGCTGTTAAGGTAGCCCTGACTTTGTGAACCACTATATCATTAGGGTGAAGAGTGGATTTTTTTCAGCTTGTTCAGATTTATCTTATGATTATGGGATTTCCCCCCTATGTGGAAAAATACGTATTAAACCCTTCATTCAAATATTTGGATTAGTGCTTTCTGCTAAGCCAACATAAAAGTCACTTACTTGTGCATTACAGATTTGCTATAGAAGAGAAGTGTTCCATTTACAACACACACATATTGAAAGTAATTTTAACTGTCTGTTTGATCATGCTGAACCAATTGGGCATCAGACTCTTTGAGATCTTTGCAGTGATCGGGGAAGGGGCAGTGGTTTTGGCATGGGCTCTTGCTTCTGCAGTTTCTCTGTTGGTAAATTTGTCCACTTTTACTCATGTATTTATATGTGTCAGTATCAGTCTTGCTAAAAACTCATAATTGTATATAAGATTTCTTCACCAGGTGGTTTCACTTACAAATTTTAAGGACGGTTGTCTTCAGAACACATCTTCGTTGTGAATACGTCAGGGAGAGGAGAAGATGACAAATCATTGTTGCGCATGCTTTCTTCCAACCGTGGAAAAACAATTAGATGTGTTTTAATATAGAACCAGCTATTTGAAAACTATTTTTCTCTTTCTAAAATGTTTTTGTTTATGTTATTTTTCTTCTGCTGTGTGTACTTACACACACATATATACACTTAAAAATGTTTTCTTGTGGCCGGGCGCGGTGGCTCACGCCTGTAATCGCAGCACTTTGGGAGGCCAAGGAGGGTGAATCACAAGGTCAGGAGTTCAAGACCAGCCTGGCCAAGATGGTGAAACCCTGTTTCTACTAAAAATACAAAAATCAGCTGGGCATGGTGGCACGTGCCTGTAATCCCAGCTACTCGGGAGGCTGAGGCAGAGAATTGCTTGAACCCGGGAGGCGGAGGTTGCAGTGAGCCGAGATCGTGCCACTGCATTCCAGACTGGGTGACAGAGCAAGATTCCATCTCAAAAAAAAAATTTTTTTTTTTGCCAGGATGAGGATCATACAAGAATTTTCACTCACAATTTTGAAGGTGTCATTTCCTTGTTCTCAGGCTTCCAACGTTGATGTCAGGAAGTCACGTGGCTTTCTGATTCTTGCTCTTTGGAGTGTACCCTATTTTCCACTCAGGGTGATATTTCAGTATCTTTTTTCTATCCTTACTATTCTGAAATTTCACAGTTCTGTGGCTTGCTGTGGTCTCTTTGCCTTTATTTTGTTAGACACTCAATGGGATTTTTGCAGTCTGAAACCCCAAACCCTCAATTCTGTGAAATGTTCTTGTACTGATTCTTTGATTTTTTTTTCTGTCTCTGCCTCTTCTCTAATTTTTAAAAATTTATTCTTGTCCTTCAGATTTGGGGCCTTCTGGATTGAGCTTCTGATTTTCTTATTTATTGTTTATCTTTTGGCCCTTCTGTTCTTAATTTGAAGGGATGTCTTTCAACTCCAGTATTGATTTACTTTAATTTTTGCTATCATATTTTTTAGTTTCCAAGAGCTCTTTCTTGATGTTCTCTCCTCCCCCAAGCTCTTGTTTTATAGATGTAGTATATTCCTTTTTTTCTAGTGGTTCTAGTTGATGTTTCTTTTTCACTTTTTTCTTCTCCCTAGATAGTCTTCATTTTCCGATATCCTTTCTTCTCTTAGTAGAAGAAAACTACTGGTCAGTTAGCCTAATTAGTAGTTTGGCTTCTCTTTCATGTGAGAGGCTTTCCCCAAATTTCTGGTGATCATTGGCTATCCATTCATAATCATAGAACATACCAAAAAGCCACAGAGACCCTGTGTGGATGGCTGAGACTTACTGAATGATGAGCTTCGTTATAGGGTTATGGGTGACCAGCTAGACTTCTCACATCCATAGGTCTTTTTTGGGCGGTGGTTTGGTTCCTCCTGGAAAAGATCTTCCAGCCTTCTGCCTGGGAAATGGGAGCTTTGCTCTGGTGTTCTGGGACTGAGTACAAGGAAGGAGATTAGTGGGGAGAGGTCTCATCATTCAGCTTGCAGACATTCACTTGATCTCCCTGTATGCATCTCCATTTCTGTTCATACCTTTTTCTGGGTCTGGTGTCTCCCATTCAGTTTCTGTTGACACTAGCTGTGTATCTTCTGTTCAGGAGGAGTAGTTTAACTGTAGTATTGAGATGGAGACCTGGCAACCTATCTGCTCATTTTACAGACTTTCAGACAATGCATCTATTTTCAGCTTCTGTCTCCAGCCTGATTTTCTAGTTTTTGAGACTTTTAAGTGTATTTACTCTGCATTTTGAAAATAGAAGTTAAGAATGTCTTTCAAGCACATTAAAACATATCCTTTAAGAGTGTCATTCAACAATGATGGCTTATTTCAATTTGGTTATTCTGATTTTTTTTCCCCTTGAAACTGTTTTCACTACGTCTCCAGTGTAGAACTTCAACCAATTTTCTCTAAACATATGAACTTTTCTTCTAAAGAGATTCTGTAAGCAGTCCCAAAGGCAGCTTTGAGCACTCTTCTTATTTGCTTGGTGGAGTTTTGTATCATATTGCTCCTGGCTAATACATGTCCTTTTTTGGTTTCAAAAAATTCTGGCAGTTTCTCTTTTGATTTTGTATGATTGGTTTTATAAAATGTCATTCTAAAATGAATGGCTATGTGTACTTCTTGGACATATTTTCACGCACAAGAGTCATCCATGTGATCCTCATTGGCATCTGCACATAATTAAACTCATATTTTAAAGACAGCCTTTGCCTTTTTGATTGACTGCTGCTATTCACTAGGGATTCATTCATTGTGGTAAGGGGAATCCTACACTATCGACTCACTCTGGGGACTCTCAGGGACAATGAATTCCATGTCTCAGTCCTCAATACTTTCAGGTTGTTTTTAATTTTAATCACTCTCTTGGACATTTGCATGGTTCAGAAACCTCTATTTCTCATTTCCTGCTTGAAATCTACAATTGGTATTCACAGTTGTGAATATAATTTTAAACTGTTGCACTTTAAACAAGTAAATAAATAATATCACACAAGTGCAGGCATCATGAGGTTTGCTACTTTTGTGCCATGGTGAATTGGATTTGAGAGTAGTTGTATGTTGGTAAAGAGAACTTTTGATCAGTGTCAATTATGGCAGAAAGTTGAACCAGTAGGTTTTTGTATAGTCAAAACTGAAACACACAAAATCAGACAAAATGTTTCCTAAGGTGATAAGACAAACATAATTTTCAAAATAATAGTCCTGAGGGGATCCTGGGAGTTCCGAGCTGTCACAGATTCCAGCCGTGGGACAGGTGGTGGAACAGCACTGGCTGTGGCAATTTCTTGCATAATATAATCTTATTGAAGTAGTGCACCATTTCCACTTTAAGACCATAGCTGTGATATTTAAAGGATGATACATTTTTCAGTCTCTTCTGGCTTTCATGAAGAAACAAAAAGACCCAAAACAAATTAGCCACTATGAAAGAAGGCATTCTGCTAATCTTGGTGAGCATGACACACATTTTTAAGAGTACAGAAATTCGAAACCTGCTCCCCTTCCTTCTCCCTTCAGTCACAAATAGGAAGTGTTGCATTAATCGGGGCAGCTTTCCAAATAATTACACTTCAGGTTAGGACCTATTGTCTACTTCCACATGAAGGGAGCAGGGGAATGTAAGACCTGTCTGTATCCTCTCTTTCTTTTTTGTTTGAGACAGGGTTTCACTCTGTCACCCAGGCTGGAGTGCAGTGGGTGTGTGCTCATGGCTCATTGTAGCCTCAACCTTCTGGGCTCAAGAGATCTTCCTGCCTCAGCCTCCCAAAGTGCTGGGATTACAGGTCTAAGCCACCATGTCTGGTCTGTCTATATTCTCAAATTGTTATCAAATAGTCTAAAAGCATCATGTGATAACTAGGAATAGATCTGCCCAAACAAAACAATGCAAATAAAACCACAGAATTTAAACCCCTAAGAGCCCTTTCTGCTTATCAATTAGCAGATGAAATCCAAGCTAAGGGACATGCACAAGGTCACAAAACTGCCATATTTTACTGATTCTAAGATGCCTACATTTCCATTTGAACAATTTTGAAAACGAGATGGCTTCTTTTAGCTGATGGCATCTTACAGTTACTCAGAGCCACACAGTGGTTGTGATATAGTTGTGATTGCCTGTGCAGGCATGAATATCCCAAGTACCAGCAGTGCAATTTGCAAAATGGAAGAAATCTCAGAGACAACAGTGAAACACTCTTACCAGATGCTGCATTGTCAGTGTTCTTCAAGGCTTAGAGATGGTATGACATGGAAAAGCATGGGCTTGAAAGGTTTGGAGTCAAAATATAATTCAGAGTTGGATTCTGAATGTGAAGAAGGGTTAGAGATACTGAATGAACTCATTGTTCTGATATTTTCTTTTGTACCTAAGCTTAAAAGTGATATATGGTAAAAATATGTGTCTGTGTATAAAATAACTTCCATAATAGGTGGAAAATAAAAAAATTTGAAGTAATAAGGCACCATGTCAATTTAATTGACAGCTTTTATTTCTTTCTTAGTCCATAAAATAATGGTGCATCTTACAACACATGGAGACTTAGAGTTCATTAATTATGGTAACTAAGAGTTGCTGAAAGTCCCTCTTCTTCATAGTCTTATTCCAGTATGGCCTCATCTCATGGGTTATGAATATAAGTTATGACACTTTTTGATAGAGGATCAGAGAATTTAGCCTCAAAGTTGGACTGTTTACATTATGATACTCCAATACTGGCTTTCAGAATAATCACAGATAGGGGGGCAGGGGTCACATGGCCATTTCTATGGCTTTCTTCCTTGCAAGCTGAGGACATCTCTCCAGAGCACACCTCAAGAAAAGCAAAGTGGTAATACATGGCTATAATGAATGTAGCCAAGACAGTTTCAGAGCAGGATTAACAATGACTCATTTCAGCCGTGGAAATATTTTAGTGGTCCACGTGTCTAATTTTATTTCCTGCAAAACTCTCCCCATATATTAGTTGCAAATTATCCCCCTAAATGAATTGTTGGTTTTAAGCCAGTTAATAGTGGGGGACTGCTTCTCAAAATTATGGTTTTGATTTCAAACTGAAGCCATTCTTCTTGATACTAAATAGTTCCATCGAGTCACCAATTGTCTGTCAAACTAGTGAAACTAAAATCATATCATCTGGAGGTTACTCATCTCTCGATTTCTGTAGTGATTTTAAATCAGTAAGTTAAAAGTCAGAAAGAAAGGGAACCAAACATCTCTTTGTTTTACACACTGAAATGTTTTCTGATCCCCTGGAGATCATTCTTACTGCTCTTCCTTAAACTCTGGCATTTGGTGATAGACACAACATCAGCAGTATCTGGTCTCAGTATGGCCCACTGAGCCTGAATAGTGCTGAGTCAAGTGCACAGAATGGAAGACCAAGGAAAGGTCAACACAAGCTGCAAACTGTCCTGTGTTTTTCTGACTGATCTCCCATGGGGGCCTCAGGGGTGTCACAGCAGGAGAGTGCAATAACCTGGTCTAAGTATTTTGGTATTCATGGAGAATGTTAGCCTGAGAAACTGAGCCTTGAACTCAGTTTCTGACAGAAACTCATAGACATTATGTTTGGCACACAGTCATCTCAACTCGTTTTTTTCTTTTTCAAATAGGACAGACTCATGTAGGACCACGTCGGTAGAATTATCAAAAAATTGGCAAACAATTTACCTGCTTAGTCAGACTAGACCTTGAAATCTGTGGTGGCAGGAAGTCTCCATTGGGCTGATTTAATTGGAAGGGTTTTTTTGGGTTTTTTTGTTGTTTTGTTTTGTTTTGTTTTTTATTGAGATGGTCTCACTCTGTCACCTAGGCTGGAGTGTGATGGTGTGATCATGGCTCACTGCAGCCTCAATGTCCTGGCCTCAGGTGATCCTCCCACCTCAGTCACCCGAGTAGCTGGGACTACAGGTGCCCACCACGCCTGGGGAATTTTTTGTATTTTTTGTAGAGCTGGGTTCTCGCCCTGTTGCCCAGGTTGGTAATTGGAAGGTTTTAAACAGTCTCTGTATGTGAGAGTGAGCACATCTAGCCATCCAGTGAGGATAGGAGTCTCCATGCAACCGAATGTGATTTAATGTTGTTCCTCTCTAGGACTCATCTCTAAACTCCACTCACAGGTCAGAAAACTTTTCCAAGACCATGTCTCCACATTTTGAGTTTGAAAAAATGAGATCAGGGTCTTACAGATGTTTTGGGATTGTAGAAGATAAAAGGAGTAATACGGGTTTGGAAGACCCTGTTATTCATGACAATGCAGAAGGGACTAGAGCAATGCTTATGTTTTTGTGTCTGTGAAAAGGGGGCCTACTGGAAGGGAATAAAGTCAACAGATGCATAAGAGACCAAGATCTTCAGGCACATGAAAGCTTGTATTTATACACTGTCTACAATTCCCAGTGTAAGCAGAGACCAGTGTACAGGCTAAGAAGTACTGAAACTTTCTTTGACTTAGGAAATTGAGCTGCATCTTGAAAAAAAAAATGAACAGTTAATTCAGTTTAAAAAGGAAAAGCAAAACCACCTAATGAACCAATTTCATATTTTCTGAAAGTAGGAAACTGGAGTAAAACTAGGATGTCAGGCATTCTCACATTCGATCCTGAACTAAACTAGCTTTCTAGTTGATTCATGTCTTTGGCTATGATATGCTAATTGCAGACCCTTTTTATATATTTATTAAAGTAGGATCTCACCTTTAGCAATTCACTATGATTTGGTTTTAAAAAATAACTCTATACTTGAAAGAATTAAAATGTATTTCCTCAGAAATATTCTATAAATCAGACTTCTCTATTTTAGTCAGATGGTCTTTTAATAATATGAATGTGAATTAGTGAGGCTTGATTTTAATTGCTTCATTTTCCTTATTCTGATGAATAACAGGATCCTATAGCTTTTCAATACAATAGCTGATAATAAAACCACCTCACCTGTTATTTATGAGTCATATTCTATTCTCCAGAGTGCCTTCAGCTAATGAGCAAACATCAGCTGTATCCCTGAAAGAATAATTGTTCTTATGGAAATAATTACTGATTGATAATTTACTGACTTTTTTGAGATTGAAAGACCTGCTCTCTATTTTTCTTTTATGCTATACTCAACAGGAAAAGTCAGTTGGCGAGAGTACCAAGTATTTAATTACTCAAAATATTAATTTAATTAATTTCAAGTAATACATATTGAGTGTATAGTACTGCCTGTCAGGGGGACTTTGGTAAGATATGACCCACACACATGAAAAGTTACATGACAATAAAGTCAGGTTATCATTATGTGTCAAATGAACACTTAAGACAGTAGCTATTGTAGAATTCAAGAAGTGGAGGAGTCATAAGATCAGGAGTCACTGAAGGATTCATCATTGGGGGAGGCCTTTTTGAGGGCCTTTACTTGGGGTAGGATTTTTTTTTTTAACTATACTTTAAGTTTTAGGGTACATGTGCACATTATGCAGGTTAGTTACATATGTATACATGTGCCATGCTGGTGCGCTGTACCCACTAACTCGTCATCTAGCATTAGGTATATCTCCCAGTGCTATCCCTCCCCCCTCCCCCCACCCCACCACAGTCCCCAGAGTGTGATATTCCCCTTCCTGTGTCCATGTGATCTCATTGTTCAATTCCCACCAATGAGTGAGAATATGCGGTGTTTGGTTTTTTGTTCTTGCGATAGTTTACTGAGAATGATGATTTCCAATTTCATCCATGTCCCTACAAAGGACATGAACTCATCATTTTTTATGGCTGCATAGTATTCCATGGTGTATATGTGCCATATTTTCTTAATCCAGTCTATCATTGTTGGACATTTGGGTTGGTTCCAAGTCTTCGCTATTGTGAATAATACCGCAATAAACATACGTGTGCATGTGTCTTTATAGCAGCATGATTTAGAGTCCTTTGGGTATATACCCAGTAATGGGATGGCTGGGTCAAATGGTATTTCTAGTTCTAGATCCCTGAGGAATCGCCACACTGACTTCCACAATGGTTGAACTAGTTTACAGTCCCACCAACAGTGTAAAAGTGTTCCTATTTCTCCACATCCTCTCCAGCATTGGGGTAGGATTTTTAAGCGGGTGAGGAGAAGGGTAGAAAAATAGAGAGATGGTAGCAGTGGTACCTTGTGTAGCATAAGCAACCATAAAAGGAAATGACTGTGTTTGGAGGGGATCGTTAAGCAGTCTGCTTTGCTCTGCCAAACAAGGGGCTTATGCTCATCAACACTGTCAATGTCTTGAAGGACAAGGAAAGGCTGAAGAATTGATTCAGATGGAAGGAGACTAAGGCAGCATGACAACTAAATGCAAAGTGTGATTCTGGATTGGAGACTGGTTTGGAAAAAAAAATTTCTTTTCTTTCCTTCTTTCCTTCTCTCCTTCTCTCCTTTCCTTCCTTCCTTCCTTCCTTCCTTCCTTCCTTCCTTCCTTCCTTCCTTCCTTCCTTCCTTCCTTCTTTCCTTTCTTCCTTCCTTTCTTTCCTCTTTCTTTTTTTGGTGTGGGACAGATTCTCCGTCTCCCAGGCTGGAGTGCAGTGGCGCGATCTTGGTTCACTGCAACCTCCATCTCCTGGGTTCAAGTGGCTCTCATGCCTCAGCCTCCTGAGGAGCTGGGACTATAAGCGTGCACCTTCATGCCTGGCTAATTTTTGTATTTTTAGTAGAGATGGGTTTTTGCCATATTGGCCAGGCTGGTCTTGAACTCCTGGCCTCAAGTGATCTGCCTGCCTTGGCCTCCCAAAGTTTGGGATTATAGGCTTTTCCACTGTGCCCAGCTGGGAAAAACATTTCTATTTAAGACATTATTGGGAAAAATTTCTGAAATTTGAATATAGGTTGTACACTAGATGCCAGTATATCAGTGTTAAATTTCCTGAACTTCATAAAGGTATTGTGATTGTGTATCCCTAGGTGTTCTGTAGTAATGCACCACAAACTAGGGACCTTCAAAAAACAGAAATACATTCTCTTGTAGCATCTGGGGCCAGCAGTCTGAAATGAAGGTGTTGGTGGGACCATGCTCCCCTTGACAGCTCTAGGGAAGTATTTCTTCGCCTCTTCCCCACTTCCAGTAGTTGTTGGCAATCCTTGGCATTCCTTGGCTGGCAACTGCCTCACTCCAGTCTTTGCCTGTGTTGTTTCCTGGTGTTCTTCTTGTGTGCCTGTGTCTTCACATGGCCTTATAAGGACGCCAGTCATTGAGTTTAGTCCCCAAGCACATGTGACAGCATCTTAACTAATTACATCTGCAACGATCCTATTTCCAAATAAGGTAACATTCTGAGGTTCCAGGTGAACATGAATTTTTGGGAGAACATTATTCAACCCCATCCAGATTATATATGAGACTGTCCTAGTTTTTAGGAGATAGATGCTGAAGTATTTAGGGGAAAAGGATAATGATGTCTACAACATACTTTCAAATGGTTCCTCAATAATAATAAAATTATGGTCATATTTATGGAGAGGGAGACAAAATACAATATGGAATAATGTTAACAATTGATGAATTTCAGTGAAGTGTATGTGGGTTTTATAATTTTTGGAAATTATCTAGAGGTTTGAAATTTTTCATAATAAAAACATTTTTTAAGAAGCAAAAGAAGGCGGGGTGCAGTGGCTCACACCTGTAATACCAGCACTTTGGGAGGCTGAGGCGGGTGGATCACCTGAGGTTAGGAGTTCAAGACCAGCCTGGCCAACATGGTGAGACCCCATATCTACGAAAATATCAAAATTATCCAGGCATGATGGCGCGTTCCTATAATCCTAGCTACCCGGGAGGCTGAGCTGGGAGAATCCCTCGAACCCAGGAGGTGGAGGGTTGCAGTGAGCTGAGATTGTGCCATTGCACTCCTGCCTGGGCGACACAGCAAGACTCTGTCTCAAAAAAAAAAAAAAAAAAAAAAAAAAAAAAAAAAAGAAGCGAAAGAAAAAAGAAAAATCCACAAAAATGTTGATCATATAACATTTTTCCTCTGAACATTGTTATGTCTGGAATGGTGCCAAAACTGCTAACTCTATACTGCTTCAAGTCTAAGGAGGTAGCAGTATCAACTAGTCTTGAAATTTATACTGTCTCTGTTCTTCCTCTATGGGAGATTTTTTTTAAATGGCTTAAACAGGTTTGACTCAGGATTTTAGTTTCTTGCAGCTTAAAACATCTTACCTCAAACAATAGACTATTGCAAGACTGTGTGTTATATTAGCCAAGTTAAAGTCAATATTAGCCAAGTTAACATCAATATATTTCATTTATTTGAAACAAACAAGAAATCCACTTTGATACTTTCATGCTTCATCTATATTTATAAAAATAGGTGAACTTTTAAAAATCAGAATTCCAAGGCAGTTTTCTTAAGTGAAATGTTTGCCATATTGCCCAAGATTTTGATACATGATACCTGTCCTAATTGTCCCTTTGAATGTCCCAGATAAAACTACATTTCTTAGAGACAAGTTAAAAGGTCTAGATTTTTTTTCCTTGTGACTTTTTATTCTTTGTTAAGAAATAGCTCTCAGCAAGAATATTGGGCTTTAGTGGGGAAGGTACATTTCTAATTTTTGTAACTTTATGTATTAATACTACTCAGATGAATGGTATACTACACAGGCTTGGGGAACACATTTAAAAGGCATTTTGGGTTTTAGCTGAGAATACTTTTAGAATATAAAATGCAATGTATTTTGCATTTCCTGAAATAAATAAAACAGAACTGTGCAAAATATACAGTGCAGCCCTTTGGAAAAAGAGATATCCTAGCTCAGGGCAAGCCGTTTGATGGAAATAGCATTTTCTCCAAGCAGATGGGGCTGGCTCCACTTAGTCCTGCAGAGGGCCAGGGGGACTTGTTTGTGTGCAGAGCCTTGGTCTAATGCCAGGAGAGCCAGCTTGTAAAGTTATTCCCATAGGGCTCATTCCCGTCTGCCCAGCATCACCCCTGACACAAACAAAACAGCCACGGGCCTCCTTCATTTCTTTAAGATGAATGAATGCTGCCGTAAAGAAGGACTTTTATTGAACTGTGTGACGTGATGCAGAAAGAATGCTGTAGTGAAACACAAAACTATATGTTATAAACGTCAACATAAGAGAAGTAGTTTGGGGTGCATTTTCTGATGTCTACCTTACTATAAGATGTTTTGACGGATAAGTTATAGTAGTAAAAGGCTGTCTCCATAGTATTGGAAATACCTGCTGGATTTTTCTGAGGTCGTCTTGGTTGTAAGGACAGAAATACATTCAGGCTAGCACACAGCTGAGACGTTAAGTGAAACATAAGCTCACGCAAATCTGAGAGTGGGAACCAGGGGACAGGGCCTAGCAGTGCTGGGAGCTTGAGGCTTTATTCTGGATCCAGAGCTGCTATCTGGGGCCCAGAGCAGCAGGTGCTTCTGGATCTTGCACTCAAAGGCTGTGAGTGGATGTGGCCCAGCCACCGTCTGCTTGGGTGTGCTGCCGCCAGCTGGCTTCCAGCCTTCTGCTCTGTTTCATCACCTTGCAGTCTCCACCCCCTCACCATTTCTAGTTTCTCTTAATGCTCTCCTTGCATCTCTGGCTCATTGCAGTCCCTCTAAACCATTTACTCCCTCTTATCCTTACAGCTTCTCTTCTTGCACCTCACCTTCTCATTCCCTCAGTATTTTCTAGTTCAGCCCCCTAAGGAGACAGACAGGCTTATGGCCCAGATTGTCTTTGTGCTCTGGGCCATGTCACTGTCCCTGACCCTCCCTGGTCCAGGTGGCAGTAGCTGGCAAGCCATGGGGGTTCAGTGGGACAGAGAGTAGTCAGCCAAGGCAGCTTCCTTCAGCAAGAGCTTTGGACATAGACCTGATTGACACATCTGGTTCAACCAAATATTACAAAATAGTTTGGGTGTAACCCTCTGATGCCATTTTATGATAGACACTTTAAGATAGATGGTTTAGGTCAGGTGTGGTGGCTTATGCCTGTAATCCCAGCACTTTGGGAGGCCTAGGTGGGTGTGTCATCTGAAATCAGGAGTTCGAGACCAGCCTGGCCAACATGGTGAAACCCCATCTCTACTAAAAATACAAAAATTAGCCAGGCATGGTCATGGGTACCTGTAATTTCAGCTACTTGGGAGGCTGAGGCAGATGAATTGCTTGAACCTGGGAGGCAGAGGTTGCAGTGAGCCGAGATCATGTCACTGCACCCAGCCTGGGTGACAGAGACTCCATCTAAACAAAAACAAAAACAAAAACAAAAACAAAAAAAAGAAAAAAAGATAGCGTCACTCCTAATTCAGGATCTAAGATCTAGATATATAACCAGGAGTAAGCATTACACTTAAACTCTTCATGCCAGAGTCAGTGCCTCTGTCTTAGGATGTTTGTCATAAAAGGAGGGCATAGAGAAGAATGTTTTCCTTCGAGACAGAGGTGGTGAGATGAGAGAACTTAGCTTCAGCAGCCTGATGTTATCAGGTGTCGAGTGGGCTTTGTAGGAGAAAAGCGGGATCAGGATGATGGTGGTGTGCCGAGTATTAAATATTTGACTGAGTTGATTGGAATATGATAACAGCTTTAATTGGAAGAACCTAAGGACATGCCCATAAATGGTTCAATTTATGAAGCCCATTCATGGATCTATTTAGGAGGTTGAGTTCATGCAAACAATAACAGTAATTCTTGGGTCTCTACTATAGTAAGTCAAGCACTGAGCCAAGATCTTTCACTGGCCACCCCGTTTCATCCTCATGGCAGCCTTTTAGGACACTTAGGCTTGTTATCTCTATTTGACAACTGCAGAAATTAAGTTTTAGGGAGGCCAAGCAACTTTCTCAGGGTTGCAAGGTGATGACCTGGCTGAAATTTTGAATTTGGGTCTCTGCCTAATAGACAGACATAAAAATAGGACACTGGGTCCCATTTTTTCTGGTGCTGCTCTCATGCCACCTCCTTCCACCCAAGCAGCTTTTGCTTAGCAGTGACAATCCATCATCCAGCCTTTAGGGTTCTGTATAGTGGCTTAAGACAGGAATACTTGTCATGTGGTGCAGAACTTGCTGGGAAGAGCATCCAGGAGGGAAAGAGACACTTGGGGGCAGACACCAGAGCCTTGTAGGGTGTGCCAGTTGCCTGTTGTATGACAGTCTCCTAAGAGACTTTACTGGTGCAAGCTGGTGGCCCTACACACTACCAGGTGACACACAGTGCTCAGCTAGAAGGAGGGAGACGGTGAGGAGGTCATTCTGTTCCTTTTAACACTTCTGGAGGGTGTGTAGAGGTGTGCTCTCACAGTCAGGGCAGGTGAACCCTCACATTTTATGAAGAGCTTAGGTGAGACAGGGGACATGTGTGAAAGCAGTCATGTCTAAAGTAGAAATTATTTCTGCATGCACCGGCAAAACATTGGCACCCATAAAAGTCTCTGCTTTTTATTGCTACTTCTTCACTGATGAGTGTTTGTGAGGAGAGGGTGCTTCCAACCGATGTTTGCATTAAAGGAATTTGTTAGGTCTAAGAACATACTGAATACAGTGTTCTCAAGGTTTGGAGCATTAAGCCTTCTTTAATTCAGAGTTTTGTCAACGTGTTGCAACAAACTGTGAATCAGAGGATGACAGTTTGAATCCTTGACTCTTCAGCAGTTTCCATGAGGTAGAAGAAACTGCTCCACCTTCTCTCAGAGGACCTGAGAGACACTCTTCGTTTACTACAGCTCGAGAGGTTTGTTGTTTGGTCCCTTGGAGCTGGAAGAGGTGAATGAGGCAGACTGGAAAAATAAAACAGTTATTATACAATACACTTGTATGGAAATTTAATTGTGTTTAGACATGAACAAACTTTTTTAAAAGGCAGATATAAAGTTATTATGCTTTTCAAATCTTTAGAATGTATTTTTGAAGATTCTCCTTCTCTTCAACCTTTAAATAAGAACCAGTAGAAATAGTGCAACTTTTTGAGAAAACAATGGTTAGTATTCCCCTGATATCACAGCCAGCTTATTTAGCAAGCAAGTAATTCCCAGGGCTGTGGTGACTTCATCAATGCATCTGATGCACAAACAAAAACATCCTTCACTTCTGTCCAAAAAATAAAACGATTGTTATACTTTTATGTTGATAATAAAGTCAGCCATCAGTACTGTTTTGTGTGTGTGTGTGTGTGTGTGTGTGTGTGTGTGTGTGTGTGTGTGTCCCCAGGCCTTGAGGATTACTTGATTTGTTGTTAAATCCTAACCAGAAGCTTTGGATTTAAAGGAAGGAATACTGTATACACAAAGTGCATGAGGCTTTTTTCTTTTGATTGGTAGCAATGATATACTACATATGTTATATGATACCAGTATATTGAAAAGTTCCCAATATTACAATATTTGAATAGAAAGTGATCTTGGCCTATCTAATGCAAGTGATAGGGCAGAATTTAAGTTAAACAGGATTCCTTTGATTCCTTCCAACAAACAATTATAAAATACAGAATTCGAAAAGGAGAAATGAAACAAACCAAAAACTCTATTGACCATGTGCTACTGTTAGTTCCAACTGTAGTTGGAGTAAGTTTCCACTGGGCGAGGCATAGAAATCGAAATACTTCTGAGGTTTAGATCTTACTTCTCTTATGCTGTCCTGTTGGCCTATGACTTAGCCAGGCTTGTGGAATGCCATGGCATATTCTCTGTCTTTAATTAAAGGAAGTTTTAATTGTGGTAAAAAAAAAACACACATTACACAAAATTTACCATCTTAATCATTTTCAAGTATACAGTCCAGTACTGTTGGGTATGTTCACTTTATTGTGTAACAGCCATGCCATTTCTCTTACTTTTACATTTTTTAAAACCTTTTTTTTTTTGCCCGAAAGAAGTGGGGAATGAAAAGGGATTTTTCTAAAAGATGCCTGCGTCTCCAAGGGAACTTATTTCTCAGCAGTATAACCTGTTGGGCCATGTAGATGAATCTGTTTGGGCAACCCTTCCCTTGAGATAATATTGTTCATGTGTGCGTTCCCCATAGAGCAACATCTATTCTGCTTTTGATGATTCTTACCTTGGGGCTGTGGATGAGGCTACACAAACAAAATTACCCCATGGTTCACCTCATCTTAGTCATGAAGACCTAGGCCTTGTTCATTCAGTATGCCCAAGTCAGCCACTGCATAATAAACTTGAAATATTTGGCTCTATTATTGATTGATCATATAGATAATGGCCCCAGATTCAATCAACCATCCAAAATACTGCTGTGGTTGTGCTTGGTTTTTAATTTTTTTTAAGTCATTTAAAACAGACAGTCTTAAATGCTTTCTCTTGAAAATCTGATTTAATAGAGTCATTATAAAATTGCTAGGTGGTTTAGTTTTATTGGACTTTTATATTTGGTGGAGAATTTTCATTACAAAAATTACCTATTTTTTTTTCCAATGTTGGACTTTTTATGAGAAGAGGAAAGTGCTTATACAGATTTATATAATGAACAAAGGTGAGAGAGTTAAGTTTCTAATTTTCTGGAACAGTAAAAGATGGTTTATCCCCTATCTTTGCTTTGGTCATAGATGAGAGGATCCCTTCCACATGAAATGCCCCAAATGAAGTGTGATAGTGATACTCGGTCATGGTTAGGGAGAGGTGATGCTTCCTGTGTCATTATGCTGACAGCTGTGTGTCAGGACACCTCTGCGCCATTCGATAGGCTGTGATCCCTCTGGCCAGCCCACCAAGAGCAAACCTTAATCCAGTTGTGTTGTTAATCACACAGATATTTAGGGACTTGGCTTTACCTTCAACAGTCTTCCAAGGAGTTCTTAGTTCTAGCATTTGCGTGATTTCAATAGCTGATGATAAACTCTCTGCAGGCATTTAGGGACGTCGCTTTACCTTCAATAGCCTTCCGAGGAGCTCTTAGTGCTAACATTTGCCTGATTTCAATAGCTGATGATAAACTCTGAGCAGATGAGGTCTCTTTTTTGAAGACCTGCCGATTTCCACATTTATCTTTGTTTCCTACAGATACTGTCTCCTGAATAATTCATATTTTTCTTAGTTTCCTTTCCTGGCTCCTTTCCTCTATCCATCCTTAAACGCTGCTGCATCTTGGCCATCTTCTTTTCTTTTACACTGTTCTTGGGCCATCTCTGCCACTTCTGTGGTGTCAGATACCACTAATAACATATGTATGTGTGTATACTTGGAACAGATAACATCACCTGAGTTCTAGGTCCCACGTATTCCGTTGCTTCTTAGATATATTACAATTTCTAGTCACCATAGACACATAAGATTTCATATGTCCAATATAGAACTCATTAACTTTTCCTTCGCTTCCCTCCCTGAACCAAATATACCACATGAGTTCTCTTGTCTGTGTTCCTGATCTCTGTGAAAGCAGAAGTCTAGACGCCACCTTTGGCTCTTTCATTGCCGTTTTTCTGCATCTGTGTGGTAGTCTTTGTTAATGATGTTCCTGTTATTTCTGAAATTGTATAATAACATAGCATGGCATCTGTTGCTTCACATTTCACTTCTCATTCAGTGATTATAAAGAGGTCATTTTTGCAAGGATGTTCAAGGCTGTCATCAGCTTCTCAAGGATCCTCCAAGTCCTTTGGGAGACAGCCACGCAGTCCTCATCCCAGTTCACTTTAACCCCTTCCTTGTTCGCTGGTCCCTCCCTTGTCAACAATGTTTTTGTGATTTGAGCAGTTTTTCAGCACTCCTTACATTGCCTTTATGAAATCTTATATCTTTGTAAGATTTGTGAATATTTTCATTGCATTTGCTTTCTATCCTTGAATACCTACCTCATTTGACCATCAGGAAGAGGCTGGGTGAGGGTGCTGGGTTGATGGGTGGAAGAGGCCCTTGCATGAGGCAGGGCTGTTTCAGTTGGAAGTCATTTCCTTGGTACTTAGCTCACCCCTGAGTGTTGCTTTCTTAAGGCACCATTCGCTTCCCCACTCACTCTCTTAACCGTAGGTCTTGGATATTCACAGACAACGATCTGTTGCATATTACCTTTGAACTGTCCCTTATATATTTTGTTGTATTTTTTACTTTAGAGGCTATAAAGATTTTTCAATAACAAAGGACGTGAAAACTTAGGGAGAGAGTGGACAACTTAGTTTGCTATCTCAGAGCACAACATAGTTTGCTTCCAGAAGGAGATATAGGGACATATCTCTGTTGATGAAACCGTTCTTAGAATTTGAAAAGCAATTTTATGCCTACCATTTTATTGGATTTGTTACTTCATTTTGGGTAGCTGGTGATGTTCTGCTGTTTATTATTATTATAATTATAATTGGAAGGGGTCTCACCCTGTCGCCCAGGCTGGAGTGCAGTGGCGTGATTTCGGCTCACTGCAACCTCCGTCTCCCAGGTTCCAAGTGATTCTCCTGCCTCAGCCTCTTGAGTAGCTGGGATTGCAGGCATGTGCCACCATGCCCGACAAATTTTTGTATTTTTAGTAGGGATGGGATTTCGCCATGTTGGCCAGGCTGGTCTCCAACTCCTGATCTCAGGTGATCTGCCCCCATCAGCCTCCCAAAGTGCTGGGATTACAGGCATGAGCCACCGCACCCAAGCTTATTATTTGCTTCATTGGTGGCTCCTACTAGTCAGCAACTGCTAACTTGTAGGGTAAGAAATTAACAGTAATAATAGGAATAACAGTAAGACAATTGAGTGTTTACCACATGCCAGGCAGTACGCTAAGTGCTTTCGTCACATTTGAGTGTACAAATTGACTGAATGAATCAGATCATCACTGCAAAGGATCATGAGTTAGCATGCTATAGCCCATTCTCTGTCCGTCTAAGTTCTCAGACCACTTTTATGGGGCATTCAGTGAATGGAATCAGTTGTTAGGACTGCAGGAGTCCAGGAAGTTAACATGAATGGAGAAGACATTATATACATGTGTCTAGAGACATGTTTGGAAGAATAAAGCTATTATGACATCCTTTGGCTATTCATTTGGGTTTAAGTCATATAGTAGTTGGTATAGGAAAATGGTCTTAAGAGACAAACTGGAGTATGTTTGTTTTCATCCTTCCTAAATCTCAGAGACAATCAGCTTTGGTAATTCCTATGGATTTTTTCCATGCTTAAGAATGTGAGGAAAATATTTCCTATTTATACATTATATCAATTAAAGCCCTCAAAATGTCTCTGTTACACAAAATGCAACTAATAATGCCACAGCGATTTTCCCATTGTCATGTCACTAAATAAGTTGGCTTATGCAGGCTTACACAAATTGTCATTTTGCATGATTATAGTATTACAAGAAATTTTTGTGGCTTTAAAAACCTGCTGTAGACCATTTTGCTTTGCTTGGCTAGCCTTTAGGATAATAATGCCATTTACTAGACTTTACTAAACCCCTAAAATAGCAAAGGTAGATAATTAAACTAAGCCACAGCTACTGCAATGGTTGTTTCTGTGCAATAGGGAGAAGATGGGAAGCTTGGTAATGTTTTGAGCAGAACCAGCTCATCATTGAAATGCTAAGAATGAGCTGGAAAAATATTTTAAAATAGGAATTATATAGTCAAAGCCAATGAAACTAACAGAAACTCCTAACAGTTGGTCTGGTGTTAGTCCACCCACCCTAAATTTGAGTTTAAAAGATGCTTTGGGACTAAGCATATGTTGGAAGGAGTTGATTTAAGCCAACAGGCCTCTGACTTACTTCGCTTAAGATAATGCACTCAATACAAACACCTCGTTTGGGGCACTCAGTCTAATTCTGTCGTTCATGGTTTAGAGAGCCATACTTTTGTAGTTCTCAGAGATAAATGTTTTGCTTGTTTATGACTCTAGGGAAGAGGATAATACATTTCTGAACAGCACCATCAGAGCTGATGAAGTCTCTACACTTTTGTTGTTTCTATTCTGGACAGGGTAAATTCTTCTGAAATTGCATAGATGATGGATCATCCTAAGATATCATCCTAAGATAATGCTGTGCTTTCCCCTTAGACTTGTGGGATGAAGGAATGTAGCCAGCGGCTTCATATAAACTTGCCCAATAGTATTACAGATCCTACTTTTCAGAACTGAGTACAGATGGGTTTGAGAATAGAATCTGGTAGAGAGATGGCCAAGGAAGCAGAAGTAGAATGCTGGTGTTAGTTAGGATTGGGTTTGGCCACATGTGAGCAAAAACTTAATATAATGATGGCTTCAACAAGTTAGTTTATTTATTTATTTTTCATAAAAGAAATCCAAAGGCAGGCAGGTACGTAGGTAGGTAGGTAGGTAGTCCAGGATTGTTATGGTGGTTTCACCATGTGATCGGGGAACCAGGATCCTAGTTTTCCACTCTCAATCTTTATTACTAGGATCTTACCTTGTGGATCAACATGGCTGCTACACTCCAGTCATCACACTACATCTGCATTCTAGCAAACTATAAGGAGGAAGTGACAAAAAGGATAATCTTTTCTTCCCTATGAGGAAACTTCTAGGAAGTTACATATCTCTTTAGCAGAAACTTGGTCACCTTACCACACCCACTGCAGGAAAGGACAGAGAATGTAGGCTTTTAGCTGAGTAGCAGTATACCTCACTTAAAGTCCAGTTCTTACTACTATGTAATAAGAAACAAGTGAATATCAAGAGAAGAGTTGCAGACCCTGGCACAACTGCTAGATACTATACTGTTTATGCAAATATCAGAGCGGCACGAACTTTAAAAGATGGCATCATAAGTGTGGGTTATCTTTCTCACCATGGAGAAAAACAATATATATGTTGAAGCTCTTATTAGAATACAAATATTGGGTAGTTGATTGAAATTGCCCATTGAAACATTGATTCCCTCTTAGTAGTCTGACAGTCTTATGCAAGCCAAAAGGAAAGATGTAGCCCAGGAACAGAGAAACGGAAATGATTAAATGCCAGCTCCGTGACTTTTATAGCAGTTCATTCAGCTGCCTACCCACAAAGCACTTCCCAAGGAAGTTACAGCCAAGAATTCACTTGGCTGGGCTTGTCCATTTTTCATTCATTTCAATGACCATCTCCAGGAATAAAAAACATTCTGAAAGAAGAAAACCTATTGAAGGACTTGGGAAGTATGAACACAGTTTTCCTTTAAAAGAAAATTTTAAAAAGAAGTAGCTTTAAACCACCTATGTTTGATTAGGAATTTTAGGGTCCTGTTTTCCTCTGTGTGTTTGTGTTTGTGTATCTAAGTCACTACAAATATATACATATGTATTCAAGATCAAGTTATGAATTTCATAGAATTAGGAACTTTGTCGGTTTTCTTGTTTTAATGATGTCGAGTGAAAACAGAAAATAGGAGGACATTCTTTTTAAATAGCCTTGCCGAAAACCTGAAAAGGACTCTAGCATTCAATAAACAGTACATTTCTCCCTCATTGGGGGTCAATGAATGTTTAATGCATGGGGCAAGATTTTGGTCTGATCTGCAAAAAAAAAAAAGGAAAAAAAAAGGTAAATCACAGACACAGGTTTGCAACGACTTCTTGGATAGATCCCATAGCTCTCCAGTTGCTTTCAGGGATTTAAAAAATTGGGTCCGGTTTTCTTCATGGCAGGTACCTTGATCACTTTGGAGGGTTCCCTTGGGGTAACACTTACTCAGCTTGAGGTAGGTGAGTGGGCAAGGTCAGAGTACTGCTTATGCTTGTGCATTGCTTGTGCCTCAGAGAATCTACTAGCAACAACCTCTAGTCTCTTACAGAAGTATGGCTGGGCCAAGGAGCAGTTTCAGTATCTCAGGAAGGTCTGCGGTGATGTGTTCAAAGTTAGGGTAATTTGTGATCTACTGCCCTCGGTTTTGAACTTTAGTGAAAATTTGGAGCCAACAGGCAAACTTCCATTCCATATCCAGTCATACATGTAGTAAGTTTTATATTTTAGGTATTTTTTACTCTCTCATTTACTATTCACCCATTTTTGTAGTCTCCTCTCAATTCATTGTTCACTTCATTCTGTGTTTGTTGGAGTAGTTTATTTGCTTATCTCTAGTATTTTAGAAGTTTAGTGTAATTTAGAAAAGGAGGTTAGTACCAGCTAATGTGTGGCAAGCTTTTAGAGTATAGTCTTGTAGAAGGTTTTCTAGGCTTTAACTTATGCTGACAAGTTGTTTGCAAAAGTAACATAAGAATATATATATACTTTTCCATCATTATGGAGTTTATATTTTTAGCAGTAAAGTGGGGATTATGAAACTTCAGACTTATGGTATGGTGAAAAAAAAGAAAAAAAACTGAAGCCAGGGGTAATTTGCCACTGGTGTTGTGTTTCATGCCTATTCAAAAGAATCTGAAATTAACCCCCTCTGTTTTTTTTGTCTAAAAATGCACCACATTAGGAAGATTGTTTAGGATATTTTCACTCACTGCTTAAAAAAATGTAAGTGAACTGCTGCAAAGTGGTAGGTGGTTTCAAAAACCTTAAGCAATTGCTTCAAATTCTGTAGTCTTCTGAACCATCTGTTCATTTGCCAGGTATGGACAATTAGGGAAAGCCGTTTGAACCAATGTTGAAATAATTTAAAATCTCATTGGAAGTAAATGGCTAACGGCTTCCAAACGGTCTCATCATTGATTCCAGGAAATGCTGTAGTCATTTGAAAATGGCTTTGTTGTTAAAATATTTGACCATTTAGTATGCAAATCACCAGAATTAAATAATTTGCTTAACTAACAATAATTTAGATATTTCTCAAGTCATTTTTTTTCATCAGGATTTGCTGAACACTTAAAGTATACATAGAATTGTACTGGACATTTTATGAAATAGAAAATGGAAACAAGGTCTTGCTCATGTGTTGGGTTATAGCATATTTAAGTTAGTTATGAGACGTGACTGTAGAACAACTACAAAAACAGCCATATTTATTCATTCCTTTCTTCCTTTATTCACATATTATTTGCCGAGCACCTACTTCTGCATCATGAATGCTGGGTTACAGTGGTAACCTATAAATTAAGATGCTGTTCTCATAGATCTGTTATTCTGATTGGAGGAGACACATGGTGTAAAGGTAAAAGAGTGAATGAATGAATGAATGAATAAGATGTTTCAAATAGTAAGAATTCCTATGAAGAAAATAAAATGCTGTATGCTCCAGAGAGTAAGTGAGCAGAGAAGGGGGTGGGTGAATAAAGAAAGTGCCCTCTGATTCAGCCCAGGAGGCAGAGGCTGCAGTGAGCCAAGATCGCACCACTGCACTCCAGCCTGGGTGATGGAGTGAGACCACATCTCACACACAAAAAAAGCTCTTTCTGATATTGGAAATGAGATTGGAACGACACAAGGAGCCGAGAGAGAGAGAGAGAGAGAGAGAACTGTAAACATGTAAGCATAAAGTAAGAAAAATCAGCGTGGGTTGGCTGCTTTATGGAAACTTTTTTTGAGTTATTTTGTGGTTGTGCCCACCACACTATACATCTTGATGTAGTTTGCATATATTTTTAAAGTGGGTTAGCATCATCAGCTAATGCTTATTGAACTGTCAGCAAATATTTATGGAGAGCCTCCTGTGCTCAAGAACCCTTATTAAGTGCAGAGCCCTGAATTATGAGTTACAAGGATTTTCAGAAGATAGAATTCTAGGGTTTAAGGGAAATATTTCAAAGGAATTACAAATTAATTTGAAAAAACTCCAGGGCCTTCTTAGAGAAGCACTGTACATTCCAGACATAGCATCTAAAGCCAAAAGATTAAACCAGATGGGCAATCATTTTCTTTCTCATTACCCAACTAATGGGGACTGTGAAGATGGGCAGGGACTCATGGCTAGAGCCCACCTGAAGTCACAGTGGACCTAGAAAGAAGTTAACATCGCAGTTAAGATTTTCACCGGCTACTTTGCTTCCCCAGGATTTTATATTTTTTGAGGAAACGGAATGTCTCTGTCATACACAGAGAGGTGCTGACTTCCCTGCATGCCGTGTAGACACAGAAGGAGTGGTCACAGAGGGGACATGTGCCATCAGCCTTCTTCTTGAGCTAGTGGCACCCTTAAGGATGCAGGCGGGGAATATCAATATATTATTTTGGAAAAATCAGAAGTAAACATTGTATAAAGTTTAAACAGTGGCGACAGAAGGTGCTGGACACTTTAAAATGTTCTTGTGTGGATAAATATTTTGTATGGGAGAGAGCACAAGCTCTGAAAACAGCCAGACACATGGTTAGAGGGATGACTTATCTCTTGGAGTCTGTGTCTACTCATCTTTAAGATCGTAGTAGTAATGATGATAGCTGTCATTTATTAAGCACCCGCTAGGCATTTAACGTACATTATAGCCATGCTGAGCTGGACGTTTTAATCTCTATTTTATAGCTGGAAAACAGGCTCAGAGTGAGTAGGCAACTTACCTCATGCCAGATATTTAGTATGTGGCAGAGCTGGACTCAGACCCAGTTCCCTCTCTTCCAAGGTCTTCCCACCCACACTGCAGTGTCCCTTGCAAGCTTGTTCAGAAGATTAGCAACCTTGAATGCTAAGTGCTGCTAAGCAGGCTCACAGAGAAGGACAACGATGAGGCATGTTCCCTCACTGCTTTTTCCTCCTACATCCCAGGACCTGGGATCACCTTGAGATTGTCTGTGAACAAAGAAATCAATATGACTAAATATAATTCTCTGTACAATTACATTTTAAAATTGACAGCCTCTTTCACTGTTGCTTTGCCAAAAAATAAATAAATAAAACAAAAGCCTAGGAATTATGTTTATGTGTTTTCCAAATGAAGAAAAGAAATTTGGGATCCTAAAGAGTATATAAAATATGTTGATGTAGCATGTAAGTGGAAATGGCTAAAAGGTAACAGAACATAACCAATGTTGTAGGAATTTAAAATATTAGTGTCTTGTTTAATGACATAGATAACACACAACAATGGTGCTTTGCATGTGAAGTCCCATTATAGTATGATGAGTCTCAGTACAGGTATGGAAGCTGCTACTCAATATTAGGTTAATTTTGGTCTTCATCAAGACCTTTAAAGATGATTTCCTGGATTTTAGTTCTTATAATCACTGTTCTGCCTTCAGCAAGGACTTGGTAATGATAAATTGTTGGTGTAGATAAGTCATTGGCATGAAAGTTGATCTCAAACAGCTTCTTTCGGCATTTAATAATTACTGCAGTGAATTTTCACCTGAGTGTGTAAGAACTGTCTCACCCTGAACTGTCAAATCTAGGAAATTATTAGATGAGACACCTCCAAGTAACGAAAGACCTGATTCATATGACTCCCATGAGCTAACTTTTCTAAGAAGGAGTTTCTTTAATAAGATTTTATTTCAATTTAAGGTAATTTAAATCAAACTTTTTACATTCCTGGTCTTGATGCTAATGTAACTTACCAGAAATTGACTACGTGTCAGCGTTTTGATTCATATAGAATAGAAAGGAAGGACATAATGTTATATGAAACCAGCCAGGCACAGAAAGACAGCTACTTCATGATTTCACTCATATGTAGAATCTAAAAAAGCTGATCTCATAGAAGCAGAGAATAGAATAGAGGTTACCAGAGGCTGGAGAGGGGAAAGGTGTGGGCAAGCTGGGAAAAGGTTGGTCTGCTTATATAGGAAGAATAGTTTTGGGTTTTCTATTTCATAGTAGGGTGACTATAGCTGATATCAATGTATTGTATATTTCAAGATAGCTAACGAAGAAGATCTTGAAAGTTATGACCACAAAAAAATAAAGGTTTGAGGTGATGAACATGCTAATCACCCTGATTTGGTCATTATACAACGTATACATGTACTGGAACATCACACTGTACCCCATAAGCATGAACAATTATTATGTGTCAATTATAAACACGTTTTTTAAACTTGTCAAAAAAAAAAGAATAGAATGGGAAACCGCTTTGTGTATTATTGGTATCAGAGGACATGAATCACACCTGTATAAAAGACATTCTTTTATGATGGAGGGATGCACTGTTTATTCCTAAATTACCAGGAGGTGTGGATTTGACTCATACTAAACCAAATCTATGAATTAATGTTTCCTAGAAAGTTGTCTCGATATGGAAAAAAGGTGTCTATATAATACCTTGGTTTCTTTGTCAAATCATGCCTACCTTTCTGAGTTGCTTTGCACTATAGCATTATAAAGTTATCTAGTGAATCAAACAGTGTATATGCACATTTTAAGCATTCAGTATTGATACTTTTGTGCAGTACGAAGGTGACTTCTTTCTTCCTAAGTTATCTGGGTAATTACATCAACTGGTCATTTGGTTTTTACTTTATAAATATCGGCTTAAGTAAAATAGCATAACAGTTGCTCAGAGTATTTACTTTACATCCACTTTTATTTTTCCTTTTATTCTCAGCAGCATGTCTAGTTTTTTTAGCCAAAGTCTAAAAATATCACTATAGTTCAGAAAATAATACCTCTTAAGTAGAACTAGCAAAAATATTTCTTCAGAGTTAAGAGGTCATCTCTTAATGCTAACAGGTTATGACATGAGCAGAACTGAGAATTACCCAGCTGACATTGCTCCTTTAGCATAGAACAAAAGCATCTTTTCTGTGACTAATGTAAATCCCAAAAGTTAGTGTTTTTCAGGTATACAGAATAAAACTTGGGCAGTAATGACTGAATTGACGATATTGTCAGTCAGTGGTAATATCCTAGGTGACCGTAATCACAGGATTGGTTGGCAATCAATAACTGTATGTGTTTCTTGGAAGTTATCTGGGATGTGCTTCAGCAAAATAAGGGAGACAATTAAGAAAGGAGGTGAGGAATTCAGGAAAAATCTATCTACAGATAGTGGTGAAATATTCCATTGAATGAATACACGCAATGGGGTTAAGAAGTCAAATAGTTTAACAGAAGGCTCTATGTTAAAAAACAGTGGTGCCGTGTCCCACCCCTTCTCAGTTGATTTGCATGTAGTATTACAAAGTTATCTAATGAATCAAACAAGTGTATATGCACATTTTAAGCAATTCAGTATTGACACTTTTGTGCAACATGAAGGTGATTTTAGAATGCAGCGGGGTTAAAGGAGAACCAATAGCAACAGGGTTAAAGGGAGAGCCAGTTCAGATGACAGCAGGAGGAGTCAGGGCTCCTGGAGAGTGGACTCTGGAAAACTCAAGAAATATCCATTTAAATAAAGTGTTTAGAGATGTGGATGTCACTTTAGAAGAAAGTATTTTAAAGACTTAAAGCATGCTTTTTTTAAACATAAGGCCTTCTGCTGAACTATTTGACTTTTTAACCACATTACATGTATTAATTTAATGGAATGTTTCATTAAAAATAATACTGTGATTAAAAAAATTTAAACTGAGCTGGTAAGACTGGTGGAGGAAAAACTTTGCCATTCTTATTAAGGATGCTTGACTTTGGCCTGGGCCTTGGCATTTTCTAGGGATGCCTCAGGTATGGTGGAAAAAGTGTAGGCTGGGGACCCAAAGAGACTGATTGTCAGTCCTCTCCCTGCCCTACTAGTTGTGTGGCTGTAGATGATGGCAATGTTGTATTTCCTACACACCTGCTATGTACCTTGGGGGTTGGTGTTATCTTTATTTGATAAAAAAAGGGAGCACCAGAAGCTCTGTGACCCCAGGCAAGTTATTTAAAACTTTCTGCATCTTCGTTTCTGACACAGATATGAGTAGTGCCTGTTTAATACCGTTGCTGTGATGGTCAGAGATGTACTCTATGGGCAGCAGCTAACCCAATGCCTGGATTATAAACACTAAACAAGTGCTTGTTATTGTTACTAAAGTGTATGGTTTCAGCCATCCTCCTGGCTAGGTATTTGACTTAGTTCCTCTCTTCTCTAAAAGATGAAAACAGTAATTCCAGACTTGTATTGGGGTGTACTTTAGGAGTATATATTGGAAGTTCTCTCAACTCTGTGATAAGAGGATCTAGCAGTCTAAGAAAAAAGATGAGACAACATCATCTACAGATACCATCTCAAACATGGTTTCTTCCAGAATTAAGATGTTATCTCTCATTGATGGTTAAGATGGAGCAATTGACATGTAAATATGATGCATTTTATTCTCCTGTTTAGTTTTTTGGTGAGATTATCAATCTCACTGGAAAACAAGAAGGGTCTGCAGATGTCTGGTAAGGAAAACATTAACATCAGTTGTACATTAGACATATTACTTGCTTTCCAGATCTTGTTAAGGTATCAGGAAATCCCTTTATCCTTTGGTATACAAAGTAGTACTTGAATTCTTGCAATATATTTTGTACTTCCTGTTGCAAAAGGGAAGATTTAACTAATTTTTTTCTACTAGGGATTTGTAGTAGGATATGAGAATAAATAAAGCAGTTTCATTGACTCACTTGTGCAGCTGAAGTTTGTAAAAAACCTCACCTAGATATTTCAAGGTAGTAATAGCTAATTTTTTTATCCCCTTATGTATGAAACCTTTTAACATACATCATCTCCTACAATCCTCACAACAACTCTTAAGGATACTATCATAGTCAATGTGTGTTATTTTTGGTAATTACATTCTACACAGTCACCACAAACACTGAATAAGGGAACACTGAATTGTTGCTTCTAGTGAAATGCAGGATTAGTTTCCTGGGAGCCTCTGGCCACAATATTTTTGTCAATGGATCAACATGTTAACTTGTTTTATGTGTGTTTCTGTTTAAAGACACCTTACTTAATATTTTTTTTTGATTAGTTAAAATTGAACTCATGGCCGTCAGCATGACTATTAATATTCTGTGACTGTATGAAGCTTAGCTAACACTTATATTTTCCTTGTAAGGCACATCACAGATTTCTTGTACTTAGGAACACTAGACAGCACTTCACCACTACCTTGGGAGGCATTTTAAACAGCGACATCACCGTCAAAAGCACAAAAATGTGAAAGACCTGACACTAAATAGACCGTAGAAGGCCAGGCACGATGGCTCATACCTGTAATCTCAGAAGTTTGGGAGGCCGAGGCGGGCAGATCGCCTGAGGTCAGGAGTTCAAGACCAGCCTGACCAACATGGTGAAACCCCTGCTCCACTAAAAATATAAAATTTAGCCGGGCGTGGTGGCGGGCTCCTGTAATCCCAGTTACTCGGGAGGCTGAGGCAGGAGAATTGCTTGAACCCAGGAGGTGGAGGTTGCAGTGAGCTGAGATTGTGCCACTGCACTTCAGCCTGGGCAAAGTGAGACTGTCTCAAAAAAAAAAAAAAAGAAAAGAAAAAGAAAAAGAAAAAAGGACACTTGTTTATAGTATGAGAGCTGAGGCAGGAAGGCAGAGCATCGCCTGTTCAACAGCAGCTGGGAAGGACAACACTCTGCACATGACCAAGGAAGTACTGCAAGTATTGATTTTGGGGTTTCAAATAAATTTCAGAGAGTAGGTGAATTTGTAAATGCAGAATCTGCAAATAATGAGGAATGACTTTATTACTGTATTATCATCGTTTTGTTTGTTTGTTTTTGAGATGGTCTTCTTTGGAGGGGTCTCACTCTGTTGCCCAGGCTGGAGTGCAGCAGTGTGATCACAGCTCCCTGCAGCCTGACCACCTGGGCTCAAGTGATCCTCCTGCCTTAGCCTCATGAGTAGCTGGGACCACAGATGTGCCACCATATCCAGCTAATTTTTTATTTATTTTTAGAGATGAGGTCTCTCTATGTAACCCAGGCTGGTCTTGAACTCCTGGGCTGAAGTGATCCTGCCAGAATTTTCAATTTCAAATAAAAAACTTAATTTGAGTGACTTGCCTAACTTCCACGCAGGTAATAGATGGGGAAACTGATGCCTATACTTTTGGACTTTCTTTGTTCAGGGTATGCCATCTACTGAAACACTCCCTTCCACCCAGATCTCAGGGGCTTACCACAGGTCAGCAGGGATGTGGGACTGCAGCAAGCCCTGCTCCATACAGTCATTCAGGGATTCAGGCACCTCTATCCCCCAACCCTTCCCAGAATCCCCTGCATCCCGTCGGCTGACTCACAGGAAAGAGGGAGTGGCAAGGCCTGGATGTAGTTTGGGGACATTGCTGTACGTCTATCCATACTGCATTGCCCCCACTTACCTGCAAGGGAGCCTGGAGAATTTCTTTTCCTATGTGCCCAGGCAGAAAAAGGAGTGGGGTTTGGTGAGCATCGTGGCGTTTTCTTCCTTCCAGGAGCACATAATGATGTTTTAATCCCATTCTTATATTCCTTACGCCATTTTTCTGTGTCCCTTTGAGAAGTGTTCAAGACTTAGAGCTTCTACCTGTCGGGATTCAATTTAAGAAAAGAGTGGAAGTGGAGGTTTTGTTTTCTATGCAGTAAGTTTCCTGAATTCCAGGGGAAATGAGCTGATTATTTTCTTATACTTAGCTGGATATTTCAACAGAGTCTTTTCCAAAATTAAAAGAGTTTTCTAAATGAAATGACTTGATTTAAAATTAAAATAGATGCAGAGATGTATTTTTCCCCCTCAATAAATTTTCTGAGTCAGGTTCTTGCCTCCCATAATTGAAGGCAACCATAATAACGAATTTGATTGCATGGCTTTTACTCTTACTTTTGAGGTAATTGCCAGATTGGCATCCACAGTAATTTGTATGTGAGAGGTGATCAGATGTGAACATTTCCATTCAGTCATCTCCCTGGAATTCAGACACATCACTGCTTCTGGTTTTAGAATTAGGACCAGTAATTGCAGCTGTGGGGTGAGCTGCGCATCTGAAATAGGCTGTGTTTCATGTGTGATAGTAATGTTATCAGACTTGCTTAGGGAGGCAGAGGTGAACAGATTCCTATTCTCCTCCATATCCTAAAGTAGTAGTGGTAATAATAGTAGTAATAGCAAGAGCAGCAGCAGTTGTTGTTGTTGTTGTTGTTATGAAAATACAGCAGGAAATGTGCAGATGGGGGTGGAGTTGGGGGTGCCCAGCTTCAGGATGTATTAAAACAAGAGTGGAGACAGAATGAAGACTGATGAAAGATTAAGATGAAAATATACAAGTTTCTTACTTTTACTTTTAATCCTAAATTAGATACTGGGTTAATTTTTTCTTCAGTAGAAGTGGAAACACATTTTCCCTCTACTATGCAAAGAGAATAGTGGCTATTCTTCAGAGGATTTTAAAAAATCATGTGAATTAAAGGTAAACAAGCCATATGGCTGTGGATCTACACTTCCTTCTGGAGCTGTCTTTTAAAGGGATATGTTTTCCAGCTTCCTTACTCTTATAAAAAGCACTTTCATTCTCCTGCTTGTTTTTAATTAGTTAATATGCATTTGTTGAACTTCCGCTGTGTTCACAGCATTGTAACAAGCACTTCTGGTGGATACTGAAGACATGACTAAGACATTTAGATCAATCCTACATATCTTGTAGGGATTTATAAAGTTGGTTGGCCAGTAACATCTTCATGCTGCAATCCTGTTACCATTGTTTTAGACATACTGTGTTTGATATCCATAAGAGAGAGAAAACTGCTGAGAGTTATAATCTGCTTTTTTTCAAGTTCTGACTTGCAATTTATTCTGATTTCTTTTAGATTTGGCCTAGTTTCTTTGAGGCTTGGGCCTGAGGTCCATGCTAATTTATATGATTGATGAGCTGTCTTTCATTTTGTGCTGTTGACAGAAAAGGAAAATTAACCTCAAATCTAGTCGTGATAATGAGGCCACAGCTTAACTCACTCACATGTCCTGGGGGTCAGTTTCTTTCTCTGTCTGTTGTCCAGTCATGCGCAGGCAGGTGGCACATTAGTACCTGGGCAAAGAAACTCTTCCCCTGGGGATTTGTCCTTGAGGACAATAGACTTTTTTTTTTTTCACTTTCACCTACCCTTTAGGGGCTGTGAATTTGGTACGGAGATTTAAAAGAAAACCCTAAATGCTTTGCTGTAGAGTATTCAAGATATAAACACACTAATATTTGACTGGAGTCTTGGTGTTACCATGACTCTTTCCCTTTATTAAGAAAGGAAACCATTTTTAAATTGTAGAAAAACTCAATATCCAGCCATATTCCAGAAGGAAGAGAATTCATCTGTACATATGAATTGCTTATGAGGTCTTGTGGTTATTTCTTTTCTTCTTTTTCTTCTTCTTGCACTGCTTCTCTTGAATGGCCCTGGTTTCTGTAGACCTGGACGATGTGTGATTGGGTGACAGCTCCAATCTGTTAACATCTCATGGTGTAGGATGGCACAGAAGATGAAGATGAAATATTGTTTTAATATGCCCTTTCCTTAGCTGTCAGCAGCTTTAGTGATTCACAAATAGCTTGTGGTTTATAAATATTAAATCAAGGATTCATTATGGGGAGGCGTCAGTGTGACTAACCAAACCCCAAACCCCAGGGATCTAGATATCACGATGCCATTTGTGATGAGAAATTCAGGGCTGAAAAATAGTTTCTATTCTCCTTAGACATTTAAAAACACATTGGAAATATTCTGTTATTATCATAAAGTAGTCTGGAATCTACGTTAAGAAGACTCTGTTAATAACCTTGAATCAACACTCTCGAGCATTTTATGGTGAAGAAGGCAATATAATAATACAACATTTACCTGGGGCGGTTAGACTTTTAACACCTTATTCTTTGAATTTGTAGAGACAAGAAAATGAAACACAGTAAAAATAACTAAGCACTGAGTAAAACAGTTGTTAGAAAACCCATACATTCCTAGTTAGTAGAAGTCTTACAGAAACACCCTTAGACCTTATAACTAGGGCCCATTTTGTTATAATTCTTCTATGAAAACAGCAATTCTGGTTTGATAAGTTTGGTTCTCAATTTTTCCCTTGAAACTCTTAATTCAAGTTTATATGGACAACATATTATATGACACATCTCACCTTGAGATGAGACAATTGAGCAGCAGACAGCAGAATCACTAACAATAATGACATCGAGATCTTGGATCCCTTATTGAATGGGTGAGTAACTCTGCACATCTCACCACCCCTGAAGGCATTCTCGTACTATATTGTCCAGGATAGTGACAGATTTTTATAAAGATGACCCCAAGACACCAAGGAGATATTAAATTATGCTCAGCCTACTGGGGAAATGTATTGTTCTTTTTTAAGAGCCCGCCACCGAAATATTTTTTAAAGGCCTTGGTGTTCTAGGAAGAAAGCTTCATTACTGGGTAATTCACATGTGTGAAGCCCATATCATCTAACAGAGCTGGATATAAGAAGCACTGGAGTATTTTCTAGATGAAATGTAACACTACCCCTGCTTCCCATATTTGCATTTATTAAGTATGTTTGGTCCAAATAATTACTATGTCACTGTTATTTTATTATTACTGTGATCTCCTCTTTAGTTTTATTTTCCTCTTAACATCTGTCTTTCCAAGACAGAGGCATGTCAGGAAGGAATGTAGACCATCTCCACGCCTCCTGGAATATGCCTTTGGCTGGGAGGTCCTGAATAAAACATTTAGCACTTACCAGCCAGTTTAAGGATGTGACTCCAGTCCCCGAGAAGTCCAAGTCTGTTTCAGAGCCTGCCTTGTCAGCCTCACGTCAGCATGGCCCAGTCACTTCTCTGCTCCTGTCCTGGGTGCCTGGGAGAAGTCTCCAATCTCAGGGAGCCCTTGTAGGCTTGTCTGCTTGACTCCCTATCTCAGTCCCCACCCGGGCTCTTCCAAGCCATTTCCACACTCCCCAAGCCCCCAGCCCTGAGCCTGATCCTGCCACTCTTAGTAAATAACATCACCTCTGGTTTGGAAGTTCTAATCTACCTGACATGAGCTGCTTCCTGCTTTTTATTCTTCCACTCCAAATTTCTGGAGTCCTTATTACCCTCTCTTCCCAGCTCAAAAGAAGAGCCACCCTTTTCCTTTTCCTTTTCCAGGCTGGATGCAGCAGCCCTCTCTGGCACTCCACCACCCTGAACCATCAGCTTTCCCTTCTCTCTGGCCTGCCTGGCTCGCTCCTCTGCTCTCCTCTAGGGTGCCTCTCCCCCATTCCATTGCCTGAACCACCTGCCAAGCCACTGCTTCCCCCTGCCTTGCCCCTGCACTCACCTCCCACTCTCCCCTTTCTGTGTTGCCGTTGCCCCTGCCCCCTCTACTTTATAGATGCCTTCCCTCCAGGTCATTGTCTACTCCCAGGTCCCCCATCCTTCTGCTGTTTTGGAGTTCATCCTTCTTGCCTGCCGTCTTTATTTGGTGCTTCTGACCACCTTTTCCTTCTGGAACCCTCTTTCCTTGGAGCCCTTTGCTATTATCATAATTCTCACTATCCTTGCAAACCGTTCTACCTTGTAAGGTAAGCTTCTACCCCGCCCCACCTCAAATATTTCAAGGAAATTGATGCCCTACAGATAGGCTAAGATTTCAGTACCATTTTGCTTGTCTCTGTAGGTCCCGGGGGCACCCACATCTGAATTCTGGTGCCTGGGCTTCTTGATTCCTGGCCCAGTCTTTTTTCTAATGCCCACATTGCTTGCCAGGAACAGGTGGGCATTCATCTCAGTTCATTTCTCAGCTTTTTTCACTGTGCTTTTTCCATTCACCCTTTCTTCTGTACCCATGACTTTAACTACCATCCTTATTAATACGACTTCCAAACTTATCTTTACCTAGATCCTCCTCCTCCAGTCTTTATATCTAAGTTTTTATCAGGTGCCTGATACCACACCAATGCCCTAGAATTAACACCCACATCAAATCACATTCATAAAGCATTTTGAGATTCACAAAGTGCTCCCACATTTTTTAGCTTATTTAGTCCTCATTATAATTTAGAGAGGACGTTATTATCAGCCACCTTTTTAAGATGAAGCAATTGAAGTTCGGAAAAGTTACAGGATTGCTCAGAATGACACATGGAGAAAAACAAGAGGGTTGGGTTTGTGAGCTGTAATCCCTTTGCTCTTTTCCTGCCCAGACTGCCTGGGGTCTGTTCCCAGGCTAGTTCAAGGCTGAAATTGCCATTGTCCCCTCTCTCGTCTCCTTGATAACAGTAATAAAATAACAGAAACAAGGTGCAAGCCATTAGCAGCCTCAGACTGGTGCTGGTATGGGAACGTCTTAGCTGCAGAGACCCCGTCTCCATCATCACTGGACCCCTGAACACAGGGTCTGTTATATAGGAGTTCATTTAAGAAGCATCTGCTGGTTTGGATTGAATTGTTTAGTGTTGAGTTCTTGTCTAATGCACCCAGACTCACAGCCTTACGGTCAGTCACGTTGGAGTCCCTCCTTACTGTTCTTCACTAAATGCATAAGTCCGATATATTTTTCCTTTTTCAATGCTGCGGGCATTTCTATGTTGCTCCCACTTTCTGCTTCAGATACATACTCTGGTCCTCATGTTGACATGTCTCTTGCACTGTGCCTGTAGCCTCCTCCATAGTCCTTAGGCTTCCGGCCTCTGGCTCCATGAGTGCCAGATACATCTCCCAAAAATACAGCTCTCTTCCTGGACTCAGACTCTTTCTTCGAGTGTGTGGGAATTTTAGAGATTGTCTGGCCCAGCCTCCAAGGAAAGAAAAATGTCAAAACACAGTCCCAGAGGGCCAGGCTCACCCCTGCGGATGGGGACCACCACTCCCAACCAGGGGCTTCCTGACACCCAGTCCCGGGCTCTTGCCTCTGTGTCATTGTGCATCTTGTCAGTCCCTCCATCTGAAGTCTGCACCAATTCTCCCCAGCCTGCCAAAAATGAAGTCCAGGTTTCTTTGTCCAGCATTGAGGCCCTCTCCATGACCCAGTTTTAACATGTTGTTCGAATTATCGCCCACTAATCCCTAAATCGATGTCCCAGCCAAAGTGCCCCACTCACTGTTCTCCAACAAGCCCACTGCTCTCTGGCCTCCTTGCCTTTTGTAGATAATCCTCTCTGTGCAGAATCCCTTCATCATCTTCCTCTCATGCTATCCTTTCCAAGGAAAATTTCCTGATTATTTGTAGTTGAAAAGAAAGGGACTCTACCATCTCTGAGAGCCCCATAGCACTTTGCTTCTTTAGTCCGGACTTGACTTGGTCTGACTTGCATTGTATTTATTTTTATTCTCATCTTATCTCCCTACTGATTCTAAGCATCTTTAGATCAAGCAAGAATTTCATTTGTTCACCATTGGTATCCCTTACCATCCAGCATAGTAGATCTGCTTGGCTTGGGGCTGGTATCAATTTGGTGATGGGTAGTTAAAGACATGACAGAGAGACGGTGCTCTGGAGGGCTTGGGCCCACATTTTGGGAGCCTTGGATTTAGTTCATCTCCAAAAGAACTCTAGGATTTGGGCTCCACTGAGTTAAAATTAGGTTAAAGTTTTGAAAACATCATAGAGATGTTGAGGGGGAGAAATGCTTTGCTTCTGCCATTTCTTGCCCCACCCACAGTGGTTGCTCAGTGGTGAGAATCCATCAGCTTTTATCGCAGTCACACCTTTATGGCTGGTTCTGTGCTTTCTTGGGAGAAACGAGTGTTGGTGTTCCAGGAAGATGTATTATAGTTCACAAATACTGCAGATATGATGAAATGAATAGACATCGCCAGGGCTGCAGACTTCTCTTCACGTATGTAAATGTCATCCATTTGTCTACTTATACGACATAGATTTACATGGAAAAAAATATGCCTAACCAAAGGGAAAACTCACTGATTTAAAAATACATATGCACTCTAAATCTGTTAGCTTTGGGTGTTAAGTGAGGTCAATGTTAAGCAGAATATGTGTGAATCTGCAATAATAATTAATGCATTATGTATGATAGGTTGTATTGTCCAGATTTGTTTTTCGCAATTGGCAAACAGAGACTCACTTGAACTTGGCTTTTCCTGGCGAGGTTTTTGTGCTCTTCTCTTCTACTCCTTTACTTATTAATGTGCTGCAGGAAACTTACTGGAGGTGAGAGTTTGCATTGTTCTTACCTCTGTAATGAGGGAAGATGAAAGGATGTAATTGGTCTTCACCAAAATTTATTGCTCCCAGGCAGTTTGATACCAGCAACTTACACTGTGTCTGTATGTTGCCAGTAATTGAACATTTTCACTCATTTTCTTCAGTCATCTCAAGAACCAAATTAACCAGACAAGTTGTACAATTTAGTTATGAAGCAAACCAAAAAGCAGACCAATTACCAATCATTTGCTGTCTAAGTTCTGGGAATATAGCCTAGACACAGGATGTAAGTTGAATTATGTTATTTCAGCGTCAGACCCTGGAGAAATATAATTTTCAGAATATTATTTGTCTGGGGCCTAGACTCTAGGCTACTTCCCTCCAGGAGAAATAAAATTAGAGCTTCATATGTATTTAAAAATTTTCTGGTAGCTGTGTTAAAAATAGAAATAGCTGAAACTAATTTTAATAATATATTCTGTTCAACTCAATATATCAAAAGTATTATCATTTCAACATGTACACACTATTTTAAAAATAATTGGCCAGGGACGGTGGCTCACACCTGTAATCCCAGCACTTTGGGAGGCCAAGGCAGGCAGATCATCTGAGGTCAGGAGTTCGAGACCAGCCTGGCCAACATGGCGAAACTCCATCTCTACTAAAAATACAAAACTTATCCGGGCGTGGTGGCATGCACCTGTAGTCCCAGCTACTCGGGAGGCTGAGGCAGGGAGAATTGGTTGAACCCCGGAGGTGGAGGTTGCAGTGAGCCGAGATCGCGTCACTGCACTCCAGCCTGGGCTACAGGTGAGACTCCATCTCTAAAAAAATAATAATTTTAAAATAAATAAATAAATAAAATTAATTGATGCGATATCTTACCTTTTTGCTGTTGTTTTACTGACTCTTTGGAATCTGGAGTGTATTTTACACCCCTCAATTTGGGTTAGCTACAATACATTCCAAGTGTACCCTGGTCGCAAATGCATGGTGGCTGCCATATTGGACAGCACAGGTTTAGACTGGTTGGGATGTGATTGTCTGAGAAGGGAAACAGGTAAAGGAACAATTGTATCATTACCCTTAAAAAGGGGACAGCAAACATTTTCAGTAATGGGCAAATTGTAAATATTTAGGTTTTATGGGCTGTGTGGTCTCTGTTGCTCTGCTGTCATAGCACAAAAGTCGCCATAGACAATACATAAACAAATGGATATGGCTGTGTTCCAATAAAACTTTATGTACATATGTAACTAACCTGCACAATGTGCACATGTACCCTAAAACTTAAAGTATAAAAAAAAAAAAAAAAGAATTAATGGTCAACAAAGGATACTCTGGGAAATACTACTTGAGGCCCTAGGAGGTGCACAGCCAGAGTCTGAGAAGCATGGGGCAGCCAGATGGGCGGTGGTATATTTTATATAATAGAGATTGCAAAAAGAATGAGAAATACATTTATGTGGGAAAATGATGAAATCCAAACTTGAAGCCATACACCAATGTGACATATCAGTAGACAAAAGGACGTCTAAAAGAAAGCAGGAGAACCAGTGAAAAAGTGACAGAAGATATGGTTCAAGGCTAATATGGATGACAGCAGAAAAAATATCAACAGTTTTTATCAAAATGATTTCTGTAGATCCCTGGATAGAAACCAAATTGAGGAGAAGGAAAATAGAAATTAAAATAAATAAGTTTTCCGGCCGGGCGCGGTGGCTCACGCCTGTAATCCCAGCACTTTGGGAGGCCGAGGCGGGCGGATCACGAGGTCAGGAGATCGAGACCATCCTGGCTAACACGGTGAAACCCCGTCTCTACTAAAAATACAAAAAATTAGCCGGGCGTGGCAGCGGGCGCCTGTAGTCCCAGCTACTCGGGAGGCTGAGGCAGGAGAATGGCGTGAACCCAGGAGGCGGAGCTTGCAGTGAGCCGAGATCGCGCCACTGCACTCCAGCCTGGGCGACAGAGCGAGACTCCGTCTCAAAAAAAAAAAAAACAAAAAAACAAAAAAAAAACTTCATGTACAAAAACAGAAGGCGGGTGAATTTGACTTGCATGCTGTAGTTTGTCTACCCTGTTCTGAACTTTAAAATACATTGCTCTCTCATAGAAATCAAAATAACTTCGGTTTGGAATTGTTTGTATTTTGAATAATTGTGTATTTAGAAACCATCAATACAGTAAATGATAGCCTCTGTCATTTATTTCCTCTCTTATAAAGTGATGGGTGATTCTTACTATGTTATAAGTGTTGTTTGCTGGTTGGTTTAGAAAATGAAAGTGTTTTTACATCACTATTGATTACCACTTTTCTCTTTTTTTCCCCTTCTACTCTTCATCCCTTCTGGCTGGAATAACATTTCTGGATGGTTTGGCTACTGTATTCCTACTCATATTATTCTGTTACAATAGGTAAGACCCTTTTCTTTCCTTTTGAATTATTATTCTGCCTAAAGTTATAATATTAATATGTATGGTTTTGCTTTTAAGTGTTCAAGGAAATAGCATGGCGTAGTTTCCATAAATTTATTCTAAATTAAATTATTTTCAGCTACAAGGAAATGTCATTGGTACAGAGTATAAGTGGAGATAGATTCCAGTCAACTGTGGAATATCCTCTTAAAGTATTTTATAAAATATGGCTTACACTCAATACACAATCAAAAAATAGATATGTGCAGGATTTTACTGTCTTATTTTTTTCATTCTCAAATCGGATATAAGACAGACATAAACCCATACATGCCTTTATGTTTGTTAATGTGGTTATGTTTAAACATTTTTTTGAGCTTTTTCTCACATTAGAAGCGCTGGCAAGAGATGTTTCTTTGTGTTATAGCCTTGGGTAGCATGCTGGTATATAGTCTGTGAAGCCAGGAGAGTAACTATATAATGAATTGACCATTTGGTTATGTAATGGGGATGACTATCTTCAGATTTATTTTGACAGCTTGATGCGAACCAATGGTAGACCCGCTCATCAGGGTGTAATAGGAACATTTAATGAAAGAAGATATAATGAAGATCTTTAGGTCTCTTCTTGTCATGTCATTTTATTGTGTCTGAAAAAAAATTATTTTAAGATTTGTTCTCCACCATTTAAAACAACAACAGCAACATAACTCTGAACCCCTCCAGGGTGAGGTCTGACTGGTTCCACTGCTCCTCCCATGGGTGACCCAGTGACCACTGATAGAATCCTCCCCACTCTCCCCCAGAAGCACTTTACCCCTTTACCTGTCCCTCTGTCCCTCTGTGGCTGTTACACATTACAAGGAAGAAACAGTGCTCTGAAAAGAGTCCCCTCAGCTTTTCTCTTCTCTCTCTAAAAGACCTTCTTTCTCTTAATTCGCTTTCTCTTTCTTTCTAATTTCATGGAAAAAAACAATCCATCTTTCAGAAGCTGAACTTTGCCCTTGTCACTCCCGCCTCCCTCCTCTGACTTCCTCTGGTACCTATTTCATCAGTTAAGTCTCGCCCTGTGGCATTTGATGTTTTTTCTTCTCCAGCAGATCCCTGAGCCCAGAGTCCAGCCTGCAGACATCACAGGGCTTCCTTGTGCCTGAGAGGGACAGAGAATATCCCCTCCCCTTGCTCCTTTGTCCTTCCTTTCTTCACCACTTGTCTGAAGAGATGTTATCACCTCCTTTTCCTTCCACTCCTGACTCCCTGCCCCTGCCGCAGCCTTTCCACTAGCCATGTCCTCCCAGACACCGAATTCAGTGGCGTCTTCTCAGCCTCGGCCTCAGGCCTCTGCAGCATCTTCCTCCCTCTGCCCTTTGGCCTCCTTCCCTGTTCTCCTCTGGTTTGCCTTCTCCCTTTCTGACTTCACCTTACTTTTGTTCTTCTTGGGCTTCTTCACTTGTTCCCAGTCCCCGAATGCAGGTGTTCTTGAAAGCCCTGCTTGTGATCTTTCCTCCTGTCCTCATTGACTCCTGAGCCACCCCTAACTCTTCTCTCTCATCTGCACTGCAGCCCACACTTCCAGTGCCTGCCTGGGAGTGCTTTGCATGGAATATACCCCAGACACATCCATCACCTTCCTTCCTCCTGTTAGGGCCATGGTCATTCCCTTGGTCTTTTCCTCACCTGTCCCAGCTGTCATTTGCGAAGGCTTAGATCTGCCTCAGCCCTGACTTTTCCATTCCCTTCTCCATAACCAGTGCGGCCTTTGCAGGGTCACTGCCAGATTCCCCGCTCGCCCCTTCACCCGTTGCTGTTAGATTCATCTTCATAAAGCTCTCATCCCATCCCTCTCCTGCTCCAGAAAGTGTCCTTGACTTTTCATCACTACTTAGATTAGTGCCTGACACATAGTAAGTACTCAGTCAATACTAATTTTCCTCCTTCTCTTCTTCCTCATCATTTGTATTCTCAAATTCTTATTTTGCCATTTAAAACTTTTGTGATCTAGACCAACCTTCTTTTTGACTTTATTTCCCACCAGTGGAAATAGAGTGGGAAAGACAGAACTGCAGGTAGTTCCTCCCCAGGGTGGTAAATGGGGGCCATAGGAGATGAGGCTGGCGAGGGGGCACTGGGGACAGATCAGGGAGGGGGGCTCTATCAGGTTTTAGAACTTCATCCTGTGGGTGCCATAAAGGATTTCAAATAGAGGCGTGATATGCCTGTGTGGTCATCAATACAGACCACTCATCCTGCTGACACATTGTCTGTCCCCTCTCCTGTGTCCCTATTGAAATCCTACCTTTTTATTTATTTATTTATTTTTTGAGACAGAGTTTCACTCTTGTTGCCCAGGCTGGAGTGCAATGGCATGATCCTGGGTCACTGTAAACTCCACCTGCCCATTCAAGCGATTCTCCTGCCCCAGCCTCCTGAGTAGCTGGGTTTACAGGCATGTGCCACCATGCCCAGCTAATTTTTGTATTTTTAGTAGAGACAGGGTTTCACCATGTTGGCCAGGCTGGTCTCGAACTCCTGACCTAGGTGATCTGCCCGTCTCGGCCTCTCAAACTGCTGGGATTACAGGCATGAGCCACAGTGCCTGGCCTGAAATCCTACTTTTAATCAAAGGTGGATTTGGAATGCCATCACTGTTAAGAAGTCTTCTGTTCTCTCTCCAGCTGGTAACAAGCATTCCCTCCTCAGAGTCTCCTCATTGCCGTGAGCATGTCCAGCTTTCCAGCTTGTAGTACATCTCCTTACGCCCCAGTCATATCTCCCTCCCCAACCTGCAGGGCCCCCGCCTGACACAGCCTCCAGGGCCATGCTCCACCTAGCATTGTGTCATGTGCTCTGCAGGTGCTCTGCAAGTGTTTGTTGGAATGTAAATGTGCCTAGATGTTTTTGAGTAGTTTCCTTTTTTTTTTTTTCGATTACACAGCAGATTTATTCAGGCTCACTATTTTTAGTGATGTTTTCATTATAATATTTAGCCTCGGTAATATTTGATCAATGTCAATAACATCTGTTTAACTAAAGGAAATAAAACTTTGCTGGGTCAATGAGAGGTCTACCAAGTTTGAATCGTTTCTCCCCAGGCAAGGAGGATACTCTGCCTGGTTCCTTCCCGTTCACCTGTTCTTTTTCATGCCTTTCCATATCAGGCTATTGTCTGAACAACTTTGGACCCATAACTTCTTCAGGGCATGGCAGCATACCAGGATGGATCTAGTAACCTTCATTTGACTTTTGAGGGAGGATAAGAAAGTAATTAGTTTTAGTTATTTGTTTCATTTTGCTGCACTTTGCTAATTCCTTCTGTGTGTGACACACACACACACATACACACATACATGCTGTAAAACATGATTTGTAGGCTGGGTGTGGTGGCTCATGCCTGCAATCCCAGCACTTTGGGAGGCTGAGGCGGGCGGATCACTTGAGGTCAAGAGTTCGAGACCAGCCTGGCCAACATGGCAAAAACCCATCTCTACTAAAAATACAAAAATTTTCTGGGCATGGTGGTGCAGGCCTGTAATCCCAGGTACTTGGGAGGCTGACGTAGGAGAATCACTTGAATCTGGGAGGCGGAGGTTGCAATGAGCCAAGATCGCGCCACTGCACTCCAGCCTGGGCGACAGAGTGAGACCTCTGTCTCAAAAAACACAAACAAAACCATGATTTGTAGACCCTAGCAATGAAATGCCAGCTTGTGAGCTTTTTTTACTTTTATTTCTGTTTTTTGAGACGGAGTCTCGCTCTGTCGCCCAAGCTGGAGTGCAGTGGCGCGATCTCGGCTCGCTGAAAGCTCTGCCTCGCAGGTTCACGCCATTCTCCTGCCTCAGCCTCCCGAGTAGCTGGGACTACAGGCACCCGCCACGACGCCTGGCTAATTTTTTGTATATTTGAGTAGAGACGGGGTTTCACCGTGTTAGCAAGGATGGTCTTGATCTTCTGACCTCGTGATCCGCCCGCCTCGGCCTCCCAAAGTGCTGGGATTACAGGCGTGAGCCACTGCGCCCGGCCCTTCGCTTTTATTTCTAAGGCATGGAAGGATGGCAGATATTTGAGCGAAAACATCCCCAGTTTTAGTGTATTCGTTATACACATATGAAATAAAGATACAAGTGTTTACAAGCGAGGAAGATGACAATTGGTTTATGCTATAAACATTCTCCCAGGACAAACTTGCTGGGTTTGTTTCCCCTGTCAGTAAGAAAACCAGCACTGGTGGACTCCCTCCACCGTCATGGCCTTCCTGAGAAGAGAGAGGATGGCCGTTTTCAGGGGATGGATGAGTCACGGCTGGGCGGTGAGAACTTCTCAGCGGGTCACCGTCAGGCTTCGGCAGCTCGGCAGGTGAGGGAGCACCCACTAAGAGAGTAATCGTGGTAAAGGAAGGAAATGCACTCAGACATCTTGGCGCCCTGGGGGAGGCAATTCCCTTCCCACTTTACTCCCTAAAACAGCCCTCTGGTAACCACATTCGCGAGCTTGCCGTGGGATCACGCACGCCGTGACTACAAAATGTAAAGCAATAGAACACACAGAACACACTGGAGCATTAATCTGAGGTTCTGAAATGCCATTATGCATTATTTATACTTCCTGATACCATAATATATCGCAAATGAATTTACATGAGAGAGATAATATTTCTGCTTTTCCCCTGATGATGGATTCAGAATGGATAAATTCCTTTATTTTATTTCAAACTGTCTTCTAAAATAGGCCAGCATGTTATAGAAATAGGCTTTTCTCTTTGAGGTGAATGAAGTGGCTCAACTCAAGGAAATTTTTCTTTGGATAAAAGAGGTTTTTTGTTTTTTTTTTTTAAATTGGCTTTCTAACTGTGTTGCATTATCTGCTGATCAGCTTTGGAAATGTTAGAAATTTTGTCATTTAAAGCTCTGAGGTGAGATGAATAGAGCCACAAAGCTATAGGTAAATGATGAGAAAAAGATGAATTGTGGTATGTTTCTAAAGACTTACTCTGTTCCCTTTAACAGCATTTGGGGAAAATAACATGGGAGAGACAGCACAGTTTGATAATTATTTGTCACAGGAGTGCCCATTAGCCTATACTAATTTGATTGCTGTGAAAAAAACAGATTAAAATACTCTGTAGAAGGCAGAGTCATAACATTATTGAGTGTCCAGTAGGTTTCTTACTTATTTAATTCCCTGGATCCAGTCTCAGAAGTTGGCATTAATATCACCTTGTTTCACAGTGAAACAAACGGAAAAGCAGAGAGGTCAGGCAACTGACTTAAAAGCACAGAGCTCGTAAGAGAGGAGGGTGGGCTTTGAACACAGGAAGTCTAATGTCAGAGCTTGAACTCTTAACTATAATTCTATAATTACCGCCTCCCCATCCCAAAACAGCACTGGCCTAAGGCACACAGAATCCATAACTTCCCCTTTAGGTTTACGGACAACTCTCAGTTACCTTAAATTGAAACATTGCTTTTACAGCCATAGATAAATAGGAGTTGAGTCTTTTCAACAGGAGGGCCAAAGGTACCTGGCATGGAAGATATCCTGTCCACAACCATAAATGTTTTGATGTTAGCAACATTGCAGATGATAGACAGATGAAAGATAGATGAATGAATGGATGGATAAACACGATAGCTAGATGGATAGCGAGATGGATGAACAGACAGAAAGACAGATGAACAGGAAGAAAGAAAGGAAGATAGAAAGATGGACAGAAAGATAAATGGATGAAAGAAAGATGATAGAATAATAGATGAAAGAGAAAGAAGAAAGAAAGAGAGAGAGAGAGAAAGAAAAAGAAAGAAAGAAAGGACATAGATGGACAGACAGAAGAAAGGAAGGAAGGAAGGGAAAGGAATAAAGGAAGAAAGATGATAGATAGATAGATGGTTAGATCAATGGATAAACAGCTAAATAAATGGCAGTTCATAGATGTGGAAATACACTGGCTGTTAAAGTTCATGCTTTAAGCTTTGTACGTGTTAGGCTTTCATGTAAACAGCATTTGCTGATGGGAACAGCAACGTAGGCACTCAGGAGATTTGTGGCTTGATACTACTGGTATTTTTACTGGAATGCATGTGTACCCGTAAGGCTGGTAATACAGGAGCTAACTTTTTTATTGTGCCACATTTTTTTCTGAATAATAACAGATGAGCAAAGTAAATCCTATTTTCCCATTAGATTCCAATATTTATTTAACTAAGTATTTATTGACTTGAGGAAATTCTCATCCTCCATGTAATAAAATCATGATGAAATGTAATATCACACTTAAAATAAAAATAAAATAAAATCACACTTAAAATATTTTTAAAATAACTTGATTATAAGCAATACTGTAAAAATATTTGAAATATTAATAAAGTCTTAGGCTCAACCCAACAAATAACAGAAAATAAAGCCTCTACTTCCCAGGCCATACCGGGTTGGAGGCAAAAATTAAGTTGTATGTATAGTCTCAGAACAATTTCCCTGTCCCACCTGCTCTGGGGTGACAGGGTTCTGCACTGTTCCTGGTGTCCCTGAAGTCAACATCATGTCTTCTTGATCTTCATCCTCTGTTTTGGTCTATTCTCACGCTGCTATAAGGACATAGCCAAGACTGGGTAATTTAGAAAGGAAAGAGGTTTAATTGACTCACAGTTCCCCAGGGCTGGGGAGGCCTCAGGAAGCTTACTATCATGGTGGAAGGGAAGCAAACAGGTCCTTCTTCACATGGTGGCAGCAAGGAGAAGTGCAGGGGAACTCCCCTTTACAAAACCATCAGATCTTGTGAGACATATTCACTGTCATGAGAACAGCACAGGAAAGACCTGCCCCCATGATTAAATCACCCCCCACTGAGTCCCTCCCACAACACTTGGGGAATTATGGTAGCTACAATTGAAGATGAGATTTGAGTGGGGACATAGTGAAACCATATCATCCTCACATATTCTGGTCCTGATGGCTGCTGTCTTCCAAGGCTCCAGCTTGCTGCAGTAACACCTCTGCTTGCAATGAATCTCTCTGGGCTTCAGGTTCCATGTCTGGAAATGGGCATCAGAACAGTGATGGTGACTGCTGCTGAGACTTAAATAATCAGACACTCTGACATTGCTGTCCTGTTTTTTCCTGAGAAAAGGAGACAAAACTTAGAGCTTTAAAATATTGAGGAGGGAAATAGACTATTTGTTTGGATTGGCATTGCTATCTGTTCCAAGAATGTTGTTTTTGACAGAAACATTGAAAACTTTTAAAACAATGTTAAAACAATGGGTATTTAGGTGGTTAGCAAGTTATTTTTAACTCTTTACAATATTCCAGAAATGGATTTGTGCATCACTTGCTATATTAGGTTTGCCTTCTAGTAACACCTCTAGTCCACCATAGAATTCGTGCACACTTGCAGAGATCACCAGAAGATAAACTGCTGCCTGTGGTTGAATTACTGAAGAGCAAGGACTTCCCTTGTGGACACGGATGTCAGCTCACATTTTGTTGGTAGCTTTACTACCCATCCTGATGATCCATCCATCTTGCGAGGCCTACAGTTTCTCTGATTCCCTTGGTTCTCCCTGCTTTTGCAAAATGAGTAAAGGACTGTGCTTTGGACTTTAATTTTTCTCATCTGTAAGGCATCCATGGTCTAGTGTTAAGGAGTATGGACTTTGGGTTATCCTGCCTGCCCCCAGCCCTGGCTTTGACACATACCAGCTCAGTGATCTCAGACAAGGTGCTTCTCTAAGCTTCAGGTGTCCCCATGGAGAATCAAATGAGATAATGTAAAGCTTCTATCACTTAGGTATGTCAGAGGGAAAGGGATAGTAGTTTACTAGCTTAGTACCAACTCCAGCTGCTTGGTACTCTGCTTGGTTTACAATCCTTCAGTATTTCTTGAAGGGGTGTTTCTTGGGGTGCTCTTGTGAGTTGAGTATTGTTCTACGGGCTAAGGGTGCAGTGATGAACCAGACCCCTACAGTTCCTGCCCTGGGATTAGAGTCAGCTTAGACCTTTTGTGAACAGATCTCACTGTCAGACCTGCTTTTGAGCTCAAGATTCTGTGATCTGGGTATGACAGCTTCATGGGTACAGGGTTTTCTTTTGGAGTGATGCAAATGTCTTGGAACTTGATAGAGGTGGTGATGGCACTACTAAATGGCACTGAATGCACTAAATGGCACTGAACTGTACACTTTAAAATGGTTAGTTTTATGTTATGTGAATTTCACTTCAATGAAAAAAAAAATGATTCTGTGATCAACTCCCTGGCCTTCACTCCAAGCTGTGATTCATCCCGGGCCTGATTCATCCTGATCTTAGGTAATTTCTTCTCTGAAATTTTATTTCCCTTTATTTAGAAATGCCTTTGAAACTCATGGATCAAGGCCAGAAATTAGCCTATGTAATGTGTCATCAGCTATCTTGCAGAGTGTTTTGCACATGTAATGAGTTAATAATAATTAACTGTATCTCCCAGGAATGCCTGCTTTCTACTTCTGCTTCCATTATTTGAGCCAGGGTGATGATTCTTTTCCCAGATACTCTTTGGAGGGCTCCCAGGGAAGGGAACAGAAGAGCTGAAAGTGCTGAAGGTGAACTTAGTTTCAGCTTGAGTTTCCTAGGGCTGCCCTGCCACAAAAAGTGTAGGTCTTTGCGTTAAAACTCTGCTAAAGGCAGAACAGAAAAATAGCAGGGGCTCTAACAGAAGGCCCCCCAACCTTGTGCCAATGTTCTCCTTTCTCTACACTCCCCTGAGCTAGAACAGTTACAATCATTTCCCATAAAACTAAACAGCTGTGTGTCTGTCCTATTGACAAAGCGTGCTTGAGGGCCATTCAGGTGGCATGGCTGAAGCAGGTGTGAGAGAAAGCTTGATTGAGTTAGTTGTCTTAAAGGGACACAAGTCCACCATTCTAATGGGAAATCCATTTGATTCAGGCATTTGGCATGAGTCTGAATGCCTGAAAAAGAATGCCTTGGAGAAAGTCTGAAACAGACATTTGTTTCCTCGTGGCTGGTATGGCTGTCTCAGATTCAGTCAATTCTGTGGGGCTTTTCTATTCCATTTTTTGCTCTGTGGTGAGAACGCATGGTGTGGGGTGGGGGGCAGAAACAGAGGGTGGGGGGAATGAGTGACAGAGAGAAAGAGAATTAATGACTGAGGAAAAAAAGAGTGTATATTTGGCTGGATATGATTTATGCTAATAGAATCAAAACAGTACATAGGAGAATGTTGTCCATACTTAATGGTAGTAAATAAATCAGTTAGAAATAAGGCATTTAAGTGCTTATGCAATGTAGACCAGAAAGACTGAAAAACTACTGGCTCAGGCGCTGACTCAAATATTTAACTTCTAGTTTTTTGTCTCAATAGCACCAGATAATTTATTATAGGAGGTTTGAGAAATTCCACTCTTTCCCCTTATTTTCTTCAAAAAGTATAATTAACTTTGTGGAATATCAGTTGGTTGTAGATATGTGGCTTTATTTCTGGGTTCTCTGTTCTGTTACATTTATCTGTGTGTCTATTTTTATACCAGCACCATGCTGTTTTGGTTACTATAGCCTTGTAGTGTAGTTTGGAGTTAGGTAGTATGATGCCTACAGAAAAAAAAATTACACAAAATTCAAAACCCAGTACAAAACTTAATGTAAAAAAATGTAGTTCAATATTCACTTAAATCACCCAGATGCTGTTTTGCCTCCTAGTGCAGGATTTTTTAAACTTGGGTTAATGAGCATCCAGGGCAGTCACTTTCATATTCTTTAACTCCAATCAATGGTGATAAATATATTTTATATCATTATCTAGAATACACAAGCAAATCATACAGTTAAATATTCCTGTGATATATTCAGATATTAAAAATAATTTCTGAGACAAAATTTTCACAAAATATTACTAACCCATCTTATACGCATGCTGTAGTTTATATTGTTCAGTTTGGTTCTTCTTTATTCTATCATTTTCTATCTTGTCCTCCAATTTCAAGTCACAATGTACAGCATACAACACACTGCTATAGGGAACCCATGGACTAGCTTTGGGGTCCTTTTGAACCCCTGAACCAATGTGCTAAATTTCTACTAGGTCATGTGCATTTTTTCAGGAAGAGCATTTGTGGTACTTGTCAGATATTTCAAAGGTAGCTTCAGTGACCCAGAAAAGCTGAAGAACGGCTACTATAGAGGGTCTTTTGATAAGTTACAGGTTATTTTGATAAGTTTGTAATTCACTTAAGTTCCAATTTAAGATGATATTAATGCAAATAATGACTTAAATTCTTTCCCCTTTTGGTGGGAGAGTTTCTTTTTTCCCCCAATATGACTTTTTAAGCAACACCATCACTCTATGTGAAATGAGGTGTTGGGTTAGATTATTCTTAAGTCTCTCGTAATTCTAACTTTACCCAAATACTTTATTAGTATCAAAAAGTAATACATATTTATTGTAGAAAATTTACAAACACAGATAAACAAAATAGGAAAATAAAAATTGCCCATTAAACTACCACCTAAAAAAAATAAGATTAACATTTTGGTGTCTATCCTTCAGGTCTTTTGTTTATGTACAAACATATATACTTTATAAACTACATTTTTCATATTGTAGTATAAACTATTTTGTAACATTTTGCTCACTATAGCATCATTTCTCTGTGTCATCATATATTTTCTATTGTATTATTTTTAATGCCTGAAGATACCTATAAAATATTTAATTGTATAATTTAACCAATAGGTAACACTGAGCATTAGTTTGCTTCAATTTTTCTCTCATAAGCAACATTACAATGACCATCCTTTCAGCTTTTTACATTAATTTGATTTTCAGAGTCTAAATTAATTCATATAAATGGAATAGCTGGGCCTAAAGTTGTAAATGTTTTTGAGACTTTGTTACCTCTTACAGTTTGCCCACCTAAAAGGTGTGCTTAGTGAAAGTTCTAGGTACCGCACTGGTCTTCCAGATGCAATGCTCCTGTGGCCGCATGAACCCTGAGTACTGTGTAGCATCCAGGTGCAACTTTAGGCAAGAGAGTCTTTTAAGTTTCCCTTCATAGGGAAGTGTTCAATAACATGACGATTTCATTTGGAACTGAATCTGTGTGGGTAGTAAGTTGTTTACCTGACAGTAATCGAATCCAATCCTTAGCTGAATTGGATGTGCTGGTGATACCTACCTAAGGGAATTGCTGCAAGTCGAGTCAATAAAGCAATTTCAAATGGGAGAAAACTTGAACTTCCTTTTTAATAATAAATAGACAAAGACTTTTCTTTTGAAACATTGTTAATTACAATGGAGTTTGAAGAACCCTTGAGCTGTGAGAAGCAGATTTGGTATTTCTCAGAAATCATCTTTTATGAAATGTGACTTGAATTTCTATTTTCTGCCTAATCTGAACAGAAGCCTAGCAGCAGTCCCTCCCCACCCCCACACCTCCACCCCTCTAGAGAAGTGGGTTTCACATGGGACTTAAGGTAAATGGGGAAACCATGAGTACATAAGCTGGGAAATGCCATAGTATGCCACTAAAAGGAAATTTAGTTAGCATGATTTGGCTTGGCTTGATGATGGAAGTAGTTTCTTACCTCACAATAACTGAAGCAACATTTTACCTTTCTCCAAGTGTAAAAAAAATTTTGTGAAGTTTAGATTTTCTGTTGTTTATCAGTATTTTTATTTTTAAGTTCCAGGGTACATGTGCTGGATGTGCAGGTTTATTACATAGGTAAACGTGTGCCATGGTGGTTTGCTGCACCTATCAACCCATCGCCTAGGTATTAAGCCCAGCATGCACTAGCTATTTGTCCTGATGCTCTCCCTCTCCTTACCACCCACCCCCCAACAGGGCCCGGTGTGTGTTGCTCCCCTCCCTGTGTCCATACTCTTTGGAGGGCTCCCAGGGAAGGCAACAGAAGAGCTGAAAGTGCTGAAGGTGAACTTAGCTTCAGTTGCATTTCCTAGGGCTGCCCTGCCACAAAGAGTGTAGGTCTTTGCGTTAAAACTCTTCTAAAGGCAGAACAGAAAAATTGCAGAGGCTCTAGCAGAAGGCTCCCCCCAACTTGTGCCTATGTCCTCTTTTCTCTACACTGCTCCCACTTGTTCAGCTCTCACTTATGAGTGAGAACATGCGGTGTTTGGTTTTCTGTTCCTGCATTAGTTTGCTGAGGATAATGGCTTCCAGCTCCATTCATGTTCCTGCAAAGGACATGATCTCATTCCTTTTTTATGGCTGCATAGTATTCCATGGTGTATATGTACCACATTTTCTTTATCCAGTTTATCACTGATGGGCATTTGGGTTGATTCCATGTCTTTGCTATTGTGAATAGTGCTGCAATGAACATACACGTGTATGCATATTTGTAATAGAATGATTTATATTCCTTTGGGTATATAACCAGTAATGGGATTGCTGGGCCAAGTGATATTTCGGCTTCTAGATCTTTGAAGAATCACCACACTGTCTTCCACAATGGATGAAGTAATTTACATTTCCACCAACAGTTTAAAAGCATTCCTATTTCTCTGCAAGCTTGCCAGCATCTGTTGTTTCTTGACTTTTTAGTAATCTCCATTCTGACTGGTATGAGGATGGTAAAGAAAATTTTGTGAAGTTTGGGGTTATAGAAAAAAATTTTCTAAACTTTTCCCAGTACGAATAATAATGCTAATGATCCAGATGCCTCTGGTCTGTCCCCGCTTGTAACTTCAGTGAGGGTCACACTGACAGTAATGATATTACTTACTCTTGCCCACCCGCATACCACGATCTTAGCCACAGAAAAATTCCCCTCAGTCCCTGGAAGTCCCTGGGGGCTTGTGAATGTCCCTATGTTACTGAGAGCCCCTTATCAAAAAAGACTTCTTTGGTTTTCCCATGTCCGCCTTCTCTTCTCAGGTCCCAGGCCTAAGCCATAGGTCTAGGCAGGGGTGGACTTGGGCCGTCTCTGCCATGCTGTGTTCAGAATCACTGTTTGTCTCCAACTCTGGGTCAGGTTGGTGGCCCAGCTCTCTGTCACCTTAGGATAGATTCAGTTGCTGGAAGGACCCCAAGTATCTCATGTCCAAAGATATTTGACAGATCCCCCGACCCCAAGTCCACCAAATATGCTCATAGATGTTGGAATCCAGATTCAGGCTACCAGCCGAGTGAGTTAACCGAGGAAATAGGCACGTTTCTGGTGAGAGACTGAGGCCCAGAGAATTGAAATGACCCAACCAACTAGTAAGTGAAGATTGCTCTGATCCTAATATTCCATGTTCTTTTTAAAATTCCTGTACTTAATTGGAGTCCGGTGTCAGCCAGTATAGTTCCAGGGCTGGTGTGTTTACCAACTTATAATAAAAGTCCCACCCTCAGCATTTTAAAGCCTTACCTGAGGCATTAGCCACCCTCTTTAGAGCCTGGTCCTCCCCTCGAGGAAGGATATTTTTCCAGTGGAATCCTCTGGGTGCAATTGAATTTCATTGGGTAGTCCCTGAAATTCTAATTGCAGATAATGGCTACACCTCAAAAATTACTTATAGCCTTAAAAGTTTACTGGAGAATTCTCTCCTTATTCCCCGATACAGAACTAAAGAGAGGCCTGAGAGAGGTTGTTTTCACTGTGAAGACTTTAACCTCCTCGGCTTTTTGGGGGCCAAATTGATCCAGTCTCCAAGTCTTTTTAGACAATTGCTAATAGCTGTATGTTTTTGATGGAAAGTCAGAAGTCATTTTTTTTTCTTTTTCCCTTATCTACAATGTTGCTTGAAAGGCATTTGGGGCCCTCTCCGTGACTGCGATGATTAATTCAGAGTCTGAGGGAGCAAGAGAGCCACTCAAAGGGGAAGCATAGCATTTATAGAGAGGATTGAAACCCTTTAAAGGCAGGATATGGGAAGGTTTTGAGACAAAGTTATACCTTAAAGTGACCCCTGTGTCATTGGCCATCTTAGGGCGACCTGGCTGGAGAATGGCAGGCCCCTCACAACTTTGTCACAGGCTGCTGTTTGCTGAAGACATGATACAGCCCACAGGAACACGTTTAAAGATTGCTGGCGCATGAAGCACATTCTTTATGTTTTGAAATGTTTTACTATACTTCCTTGACTTGCCTTATTTCCCTAAATTTTGCTTTCTCTGAGGAAAATTTGAACACCTTTCACTTTTCAAATTTCAGTTTTTATGAGGTTGACATTTTCCTTAGTGTATTGTTGGCTATAAATTATTAAGATATATTAAATAAGGCTCTGCCTCCTAGGCCCCAAACACCCTATAAAATGGATGGAAAATAAATGATTTAAGAAGATTCTAGCTGATCTACAGAGCCCGTTACAAAAATAATGAAGCTCAGAGGAATGCAAAAGTAGAAAATGGTCAACGTTTTAAACTTGGTATTTGCACCCAAACCCTGAGTTATGCTTTACAGAAATTTTTAGTTGTAGAATTCTCTAGTAACCTAAAAGTCATATCCAGGAAGATAAAAAGATTAAGATTGTATGGTAATATTTGCACAGAAACATATTCCTTTTTCCCTTAACATACTCCTGCTGTTCTCAACCCACTCCTTGCTATTTTAGCTACGTAGCCTTTCTGGTGTGGACCTATTCCAAGATGGCCCCTGTGATCCCCACCTCCTGGTCTTCATGCCCTTGTCTAATCTTCTTCCCTTGAAGTGAGACCTGCGATTTGTTTCTAATCAATGTAACGTAGCAAAGGTGATGAGATATCACTTCTGTGATTATATTACATAAGACTGTAATGTTTGATATGGAGGTTCCTCAAAAAAACTAAAAATAGAACTACCACGTGACCCAGCAATCCCACTGCTGGCTATATACACAAAAGAAAGGACATCAGTATATGAAAGAGGTACTTGCACTTCTATGTTTAATATAGCACTATTCACAATAGTCAAGATATGGAATGAAACTAAATGTCCATCAGTGGATGAATGGATAAAGAAAATGTGATATATATATATATATATGAAATATATATTATATATACACACACCCAATGAAATACTATTCATCTAGAAAAAAGAAGGAAATCCTGTCATTTGCAGCAACATGGATGGAACCGGAGGTCTTTATGTTAAGTGAAATAAGCCAGGCACAGAAAGACAAATATCACATGTTCTCACTAAAAAGTGGATCTCATGGAGGTAGAGAGTAGAATGCTGGTTACCAGTAGAATGGTAGAGACTGGGAAGGGAGAAAGGGAAATGAAGAGAAATTGATTAATGGTTGCAAAACTATAGTTAAATAGTAAGGATGAATTCTTGTATTCGATAATACGGTAAGGAAATTATGGTTAACAATATGTATTTCAAAATAGCTATAAGAGACGAATTGTAATGTTCCCAACACAAAGAAAAGATAAATGTTTGAATGATGTATCTACCAGTTACCTTGATTTGATCATTACACATTGTATTCAGTCAGCCATCACATGTACCCCTAACATAGGTACAACTATTATATATCAATTTTAAAAGACTGTCATGTTTATCTTGCTGACAAACTCTCTTCCTTTCTGGTCATGTTGGGAAAGCCCATGTGGTAAGGAACTGGGGGTGGCATCCAGCTGACAGCCCTCGTTCCAGCAGCCCACAAGGAAATGAATGCTGATAACAAGCACATGAGCTTGAAAGCCAACCCTTCCCTAGATGAGCCTCAGATGAGACTACAGCCCTGGCCAACACCTTAATGGCAGTTTGCGAGACCCTGAAACTGAAGACCCAGCTAAGCTGTGTTTGGATTACTGACCCACAGTAACTATAATACATTTTTTTAAGCCACTAAGTTGATTGTAATATTGTTTCACAGTGATAGATAACTAATATATTTTGGTACAGATGTATCCCCTGAGACTTACATTCATAGAATCATTTAATCATCCAATTATTAAAAATTCCTTGAGCATCCACTACAATGCTAGGCTTGGTGTTAGGTGCTAGAGAAACAAAGAATAAGTATGTCATAGCCTCTTGAAACTACATTAGTAATGATTGTTGTTTAAGATGCTGGAGATGTAGTGGCAGGAGTAGTCCAAGTATCTTACAGGAGCAAAGAGGCAGGGGACCTAACCCTTCAGGTGGTGAAAGATGAAGAGTAATGCCAGGAATGACTTCCTAGCAGCAGAGACACTTGAGCTATGCCAACAGTGACGAGGAGATAACCAGGTGAGGTGTGAGAGGATGCAGAAGTGAGGAGCGCCCAGACAGAGAGGGGACAACATTGGCAAAGGCATTGAGGTTCTGAGAACTGCCAGCAATGAAGTGAGATAGTGAGGGATGACATACTGTACATAAGAGATGGGAAGGGTGAGATAATGAAGGATCTAGTATACACTGTTAAGGAACTTGGGCTTATCCTATAGGCAAAGGGGACCATTGAAGAATTTAAAGAAAAGGATGAGGACACATTTTTACTTTAGAGGGACAACTATGGCTTCTTGGAACTCTGAATTTGGAATCCAGCTAGTTCTGCTATTTTGCCATAGCCCACTAATGAGCTAACAGATGTCTAGATTAGGACTACACTAGAATGGAGGAGAAGGACAAGTTTAAAAAATACATATGAGAGGAAATCTAGTAATTTGTTAGTGATTATGCTTTTTGGAGTGAGAGGCAGAAAGAAGTCATAGATAACCCCTAGTTTCCTAGCATGAGTAACTGGGCAGATCTTACAAATTAAATAGAAAATACAAAACAACAGGTTTACCATGGAGGAAGATGAATCAACTCAGTTATGAACATGTTGGATTTGAGTGCATGTAGCTCATCCAAGGTGAAGATTGCTGTTCAGCAGACCGCAAGACTTCTTATCTCTTGTCCCACTTTATGGCCTGGCAGTACAGAAGCTATGGAAGGATATGTAGATTTCCTTGATTGGAGCTATGGGGGAAGAGTTATCCTCAGAGAAGAGCCTGGTTGTCATTAAGACATAGATGTGGGGTGGGTTTGGTGGCTCACACCTGTAATTCCAGCACTTTGGGAGGCTGAGGTGGGCGTATTATGAGGCCATGAGTTCGAGACCAGCCTGGCCAACATGGCAAAACCCCATCTCTACTAAAAATAAAAAAAATTGGCAGGGTGTGGTGATGGGTGCCTGTAATCCCAGCTACTCAGGAGACTGAGGCAGGAGAATCACTTGAATCTGGGAGGTGGAGGTTGCAGTGAGCCAAGATCTCGCCATTGCACTCCAGCCCTGGCAACAGTGCAAGACTCCATCTCAAAAAAAGAAAAAAAAAAGAAAAAAAAAGAAAAGACATGGATGTGGAGAGATTGTTCTATGAAATATAAAGGAGAAGGGTGGTATGTTTTCAATGAGAAGGAATGTCAGGGAGCCCGATAGAAAAGGTTATGAGAGGAAGATTGATAGTGGAAGGCACAGGTAAGCATTAGGAAATGCAGGGGTTTTGATTGAGATGAATGTTCTTCCTTTGCACAGAAGCTATACCATGAAGCACTGACTTCTCCCTGCATGCCTGTATTTATAGACTCTTTATATTAAGGCATACAGGCCCAGCTTATTGAGTAGGATAATTTGAAATTTGCTACTTTCTTCAATTTAGAGTTCGACTTTCTTTCATTCTGTCGTTGTTTTGAACAGATGGTGCAGAACTGCTTCTTCTTGACCTCTAAAAAAACTATTAAGAGTAGAGTCAGTCGCTTGTCCATTTCTGCTTCTTCATGCCTCTCATAATGATTCCACCAGCTTAACTGCAACTGCTTTCATAGCCGGCTCAGCCTGGGCATGCACCATGGCCTTTTTCCTGAAGCCACTGGGAGCACGTTATATTCTCCTGACAGACACACTTTCATCTGGGGGAAGCCATTATTCATTCCTACAGGGTCACCTAAATTGGAAACATAACTATGATGAACTGAAATCTTTTATATCTGTTATTGGCTATTTTTTTCTAGTCTGAAGCCTTGGTTCTCCATGTATTTCATTAATACATTTGTGCTCTGGACAAACAGCTTGAAAAAGTAACTAGGAGAGTGGCTGGACGGCACTAAAGAAGTGAGAGAACAGAGTTCTAGGCTTCTCCCCCACTTGCCTATGACAAGGTGATTGTTACATTCTGCTATCCTGGGCAAGCCATTTAACCTTTATGGGCCTCAGTTGCTTTCTTGGTAAAATAGTATAAATTAAACTTTACCAAGCTTAAGATAGTGAGCTCAACCAAAATCTCTTTAAATCTTTTAAGGATCTAACACCCTTCCAAAGCCAAGCCCATGGGACAGTGTTACTATTATCTACTGCTGTGTAACAAACAACCCTGAGATTTAGTGGCTTAAAACAGCTGCCTTCTTTTCCTCCTGTTGTTGTGAATCAGTAGTTCAGGAAGGATTTAATTGGAAATTTTGTGCCTGATCCTCTTGGCAGTCATGTTGATGATTGGGGCTGGAGGATCCACTTCCAAGACGGTTTCTTCACTTGCACATCTGATACCTCCATGCTCTTTGGCCTCTCCTTCCTTGTGCTGGCTCCCCCTCCCAGGCCTTTCTATGTAGCTCAAGATTCTCACAGCCTGGGGGTCGCAGGTGGACACTTCTTACATGGCAGCTGGTTTCCAAGAGTCAGGAAGAAGCCACAGGTCTCTTAAGGGCTTCACATATAACCAGCACCGCATCACTTCAGCCATATTCCATCGGTCCAGGCAGTCACAGGGCCCGCCTCTTGATGGCAACACCACATTGCACAAGAGCATGTGAGATTGGGACATTGTGGCCACCTTTGGAAAGTATGACTTGTCATAGCCAGTGATTCCCTCCCAATGAATGGAGAAAAAGCTTGATTTTAGGGGGCATGTATGTAAAGCACTTGGCACAACAGCAAGTGTTTAATAAATAATACCTCTTACTAGTCCAGTGGAAACAAAAGACAAACAGGAATGAGAGCCAGGACCTCTTTCCCTCATACAGGGAAGAGGGTGTTTTGCTTAAGAGACAGAATGGATGAATAAGAACATAATACAGAAGATTGCATACTGGGTGTGAGATTCTCAAAATAGACTGGCTGAAATAAAAGAGTTGAATGTTTTTAAGATTAAATTATTCCTGACTTTATAATATTTGTCTCTAGGTCTTGTAGATCTTGGTTGCTTCACTTAAAAAGACAATTCAGAAACATTTTCAGACAAGATTTTTAATATGTGATGCGTGTCCTTTCTGCTTTTGCGACATCATGGTTTATGATACCATAGTGGCTGATTCCAGGGCATAATTGAGATTGCTGCCTATTTTTTGGCAGTGATTTTTTGCCCGTTTTATGAACTAAATTTGGGTATTTACATTCATTAGGATACAGTGTAGCCATCTTCACTTAAAAGTCCTAATTCAGGACATAACTTGGACCCTTTAATCAACACCTCTCCATTTCCTACCTCATTTAGAAAGTATGTGTACATTTCTTTTAAATATTTTATGTCTTTGGTGATGTGCGAGGTTCAGCTTATGAAGAATTCTAGCTTTGAAATTGGTTTAGAAAGATTGCCCCTTCTATGAATGCATAAAAATAGTTTAAATTATTTGTAGTTCTAGAAAGGCTGTGTTATTTTATGTGGGACACAAATTATGGGAGATTCGGAAGGTTTCCCATTGCTTCCTGTCCAAAACTGAATCTCAATTTTTTGGTTGCAGATTTTATTTTTAAAATTTTTATATTTAAACTTTTATATTTGGAAAGAGAATGCATTTATATCTTTTGCATTTCATTTCCTTGATGTGCCCCAATGTTTTCCCTGGATATGCAGTTTTAGTTCTTGTCACTAGTCACTCTGAATTTTTTCTAGAACCATGGAAGGGTTTACAAGATAGCGATCAAGATGTTGAAAGTAAATGGAAGAATACGTAAAGAATGGTGGTTAAGAATACTTGACGTAAGATCTGCCCTCTTAGCAGAGTTTAAGTATATAATACCATTTTGTTAGCTAGAGGCCCTATGCTCTGTAACAAATCTCCAGAGCTTATGTATCTGGCATAACTTGGACCCTTTAATCAACACCTCTCCATTTTCTCCTCCCTACAACCCCTAGCCACTACCATTCTACTCTCAGCTTCTATGAGTTTGCCTATTTTATTAACAGGTTCCACATTTAAATGAGATCATATACAGAATTGTCTTTCTGTCTCTGGCTTATTTCACTTAGCATAATATCCTCTATATTGTTGCAATGGGAAGGTTTCCTCATTTTTAAGCCTGAATAATATTCCATTCTATGTTTAAAAAAAAATGGTTAAGTTACTGACCAGCCTCCTTGGTAGGAACATATGTACTTAACTGGAGGTTCCTTATAACTTTAGAGTCTAAGTAATATTTTAATTGAACAATTTCTTGCAATACCTGCCTCCCAGACCTGTGTTTTATAAGTAATCTCAAAAGTAGGTGAATTATGGAAGCGGTATACCAAATAAAAACGAAGCTCTTAGATAGTTAAGAGGAGCTTCTTTGTGGTTTATTGCCACTTGCAATGGGAATGACAGTCACAGAAGAGGGAAAGGAATACTGGAACAGAAGCCATCTCCTTCTGCTTTGAAATCTCCCATGTCCCGTTCCCCATTGGGCCAGCTTGGTTGGCTCGCCCATGGGACAAATACGTGGAACTCACATCCTGTCCCCCGTATGTGTAAAACAAATGAAATGCAACAAAGATCATTTATTCACTTTCTGCTTCTAATCATGCAGCTTGTCCTGAGCTTGAATTGGCCCATGACAATTAGTATTGATCATGACAGGCACAGAAAAGAAATGATTGGTGTGCTGTAGTCTGATTTGACCATAATATTAGGAGACTGGAACCTGGGGTTCCATATTTGACTGTGTGTATTTACAACCCCCTGATTTTCCTTGGATTAATTAACTTGACAAAAGTAGATAGTCCATCTCGATGGTTCATTTTCTGAGGACCTAGTCTGTTGCTGTCACATCCAGAAAATGTGCAACCTGGCATGAGTCTTAGGAGAAGTACCCTACCTCGCAGCTGTCATCTGCCTGGAAGGTGGGGGACCATGTGAGCACAATGCATGCACATAGAAACTGATTGGTTTTCTATTGTGGTAAAATACATGTAACATAAAATTTACCACTAGCGACGTTTAGTAAATTGACAACCTCATGCAACCATCACTTCTATGTAGTTCCAGAACATTTTCATCACTACAGAAGGAAACCTTGTACCCATTAAGTGGTCACTGTCCATTCTTCCTTTCTCCCAGTATCTGGCACCACTGAGTGGTGTTCTGTCTCCATGGATTTGCCTATTCTGGACATTTCATACAAATGGAATCAGGCAATCTGTGACCTTTTGTTGTCTGGCTTTTTTCAGCGAGCATAATGTTTTCAGCACGACTAATTTTTACTGAATGCCCGTGATGTGCTGGGCACTGGATCTACAGAGAAAAACAAAACCAACATGTTCTCTGCCCTCATGAATCTCATATCATAGTGGTAGAATCAGGCCAAAAACCAAGTAAAGGAACTAATAAGATGACTTTAAACCATGCTAAGTGCCAACAGACATCAAAGAGTGTGCCAAGCAGTAAAATATGAGAGTGAAGAAGGGGTTTGCTACTTCAGAGAGGGGTCAGGGACGACCTCTCCAAGGAGATGACATCTATGTAAAAAATTTAAAGTTTAGGCCAGGTGCGGTGGCTCATGCCTGTAATCTCAGCGCTTTGGGAAGCCGAGGCAGGAGGATTGCTTGAGCCTAAGAGTTCGAGACCAGCCTGGGCAACATATTGAGACTTTACCAAAAAAATTTAAAAATTAGCTGGATGTGGTGGTGTGTGCCTTTAGTCCTAACTACTTGGGAGGCTGAAGTGGGAGGTCCACTTGAGTCCAGGAGTTTGAGGCTGCAGTGAGCCATGATCATACCACTGCACTCCAGCCTGGGCAACAGAGTGAGATTCCATCTCACAAAAAAGGAAGGAAACCAGGTCTGTGAAGAATGGAAGGAAGGAATGTTCCAGTAGAAGGAATAACATTTGCAAAGGCCCCAATGTCATAAAGAATCTTGCAGCCTCTGAAAGAAGGCCAGGGTAGCTGAAGCAGCCGGAGGGACCAGTGTGGCAGGGAAGGCTCTGGGTTTTACTCTGAAGGTAAAGGAATATCAGTGAAAGATTTTAAGCAGAGGAGGATTATGAGTAAACGTACCTGGTGCTTTGGGGAACACTCAATGGCTGTTCCAGTGGTTTGCAGAGGGCAGATAGCACTTTCCTGAGATTCATAGCCATATGGGGTACACAGCTGGGTGTGGCCTGCCTTTAATGCTGAGATAGCCTTCCTCCCTTTCTGATTTAGACTCTGCCCTCTGCCGCTGCCTAGCCTGGCCTTGCAGTCATTGACAAGCCTTATGCTCAGAAGTCTCCATGACCAGAAGTCTCCATTGACATTCCACCCACTAGCACAGGCTGTCTCTGAGCCTCATTCTGCCTCCTCTGCAGACCACTTAGCATCCAGTGTTACTCATCTAGAGGGGTTCTGCTGAGTTCTTCGGATGAACTGCTTCATTTCAAGATGCCCAGTTCTCATGGCACTGAGGAGGCACACCGTGGGCCCATATAATTGACATTACTTGGATGGGGTTCAGACATTCTGCTCAGTTCCTGGAACCACTCACTTCTGATGGACCCATAAGCCCTTCCAACACACTCAAACCTTGTCTATGCTAAGAACACATGATACTTTGGTCCATTATAACCCTGTTAGACCACAGCCCTTGTAGAAACAATACAAAATTTGACTTAGTTTAAGTGAATGTTTAAATAATCTTTTAGAGCACCAGAATATGCGTGAAGGACTCATCAGCATTAGCTTGAAATCAGTCCACAGAAAGGAGAATCTGTATTCTGTGTGACTAGTATCTCATTTGTCCCTTTGTAAAGAGATAATGCAGTTTCTTTGCCAAATGTAGTCATATTTCTTCCTTTAAAAGATGGAAGACATCTCTGATTATGTCATTCCAGATCTATATGGACAGGTTTTACAAGTATTGAGACAGTTCTAATCCACTGTAGGAATTGAAATTATTTTATATGGGAAGTCTGACTTCCTTCCATTCACTGGCCTGCCTGATACTGAATGATTGACATTCTGATGGAGTGGGGAGATGTGGAAATTTCAGTCCCACGTCTCATTGCTCTCTTTTCTTCCTCACTGTGACGAGTGTTTTTAACCCGTTAATATCCCTTGAAATGGGTCATGAGACTGTGTGTTAGGAAACCAGTTTCTCAGTGCCTCCAGGCAGGAGTAACATGACTAGTGAAATTATGACTGCTTAATCTTTCAAGAGGACATATTTGGGGTAAAAGAATACATCTAAACCAATGTTTAGTTTTAAGTTAGATGGCAAAAATGAATACTACAGTCAAACATAAAGGAGTTCTAGACTTAAAATTATACCAATATACCTTTTCTTCTTGAAATTATTTTTCCTTAAACTATATATATATTTTTATTATTTATTAAATGTTTATTGCATGTTAGATTCTGTTTTAAAAATTTAAATACATCATCTCATTTAATTCTCCAGTAGTCCTTTGCAGTTCGTATCATTACTGTCCCCATTTTTTAGGTCAGCAGACTGTGGCTTACACACTAATGCCAGATATATTTTAACCCACTCTTAAACTCTGAATTTCAAGTCGGCAAATTCTCATGGATCACCCAGTGCTAGATGCCATGGCAAATTTAAAATGTAAATGACATAATTTTCTTCTGAGGCACTTTTAAAAACTTAAAGGTGTTAATTTTTTTTTCTGGAGAATCAACAAAATATAACGTTTAATATAGATCAAGATGGTTTCATATAGAATATTTATAGGTATGTGTATATACACAGGTTAGTATACATACATATATTTCTTTCCAGCTGAGAGGGCTTACAAGAAATGATACCCTAGTAGCAACAAGCACATCTAGCACCCATATCTTGGTTTCTGATGCTAGGACTGGTGGGGGGCAGGAAGTACATAAGATGAGCCTGGAGCATCTTGTAGTGCCTGAAATAAGGAAGTGCTACAAAAGAAAAACAAAAACCCACAATGGTTGGAGTCTGTTAAAGGGACACAGAAGCCAAATGAAACAATCCCCAATGTCCAAAGCTAAAACAATTTGAGCACCAAAAGAAATAAAAGTATTGGATTATAACCTAAAGTGCAAAATAAATATCCATGAATCCATACCAATACAAATAAATGACTGAATAAATTAATTTATTCAGGAGAAGAGACAAATTTCACATGCAAAAGAATTTTAAATAAATTATGTAGATACTCCATGCTAGAAGGGGGAGAACATAGCCCCCTCCTTAAGTGGGGCTTTGCATAGTGATTTCCTTCCTGCAGCATAGAAAGGGGAGAAAAAAGAGTAACTTCACAGGGGAGAAACCTGGTAAATAGTACCCAAGCCAGGTGACCAAGGGCAATTTCAGTAGTTGCAAACCGTTGATAGTATGTAGACTTGAGATGATGCAATGAAAATGGCACTTTACATGTGTGCTCTTCCTACCCATGCCATAATCCCAGTCTAATTGTGAGAAAAACACCAGACATAGCCAATAGCAGGAAGTTCTGTAATATGCCTTGCCAGTACTCCTCAAATCTGTCAAGGTTATCAGAACCAAGCAAAGTCTGAGAAATTGACACAGAAATTGACATGTGAGGAACTTAAGGAGATGTAACAACAAATTATAATATGATACCCTGGATGGGGTCCTGGAACAGAAGAAGGGTGGTAGTGAATAAAAGGAAATTTGAATAATCTGCGTCAATATTGGTTCATTAATTATAACAAATATACCATGCTAATATAAGATGCTCATAATGGAGAAACGTTGCGAGTTGATGAAGTGTATGTGAACACAATTTTCCCTACAATTTTTTAAAACAATCTAAAACTGTTTTAAAAACTAAAGTTTATTAATGAAAGAAGTGTGCGTGTGAACACTTTACTGTGATTCATGAGACAGGGTCACTGGCTTGGTTCTTGCCCATTCATTTTCATAATTCATCTGTCTAATTTATCCTGTGAGTGTAGGAAGAACATATGAATTTATTAAAGTGGAGATTGAGAGATAAGTAATTTTTGTAAAAGGAAGTTGTATAAAGATCCCTTGAACCCATCCAACTTTAGAATATGAACAGTTCAGTGAGAAAAAAAAATCTGTGGGCAAGAAATGACTCTCTAATGTAATTTTAATCTCGTAAATGTCCACATAAAGGTATTAAGATTGTTTATGTACAAAAATATATTTATTTTTGTAATAGTTGTATTAATAGATTTTAAATTAGCATTTGGTCTTTTGTATTTTGCTTCACTAATTACGTAAGGCTTTGACTATTAAATTAGGTTAATTTATCTCCATTGCATCCATCCAGGATTGGGTAGAAGTTGTTTTTTTTTTTTTGAGACGGAGTCTCACTCTGTCACCCAGGCTGAAGTGCAGTGGCGCAATCTCGGCTCACTGCAAGCTCTGCCTCCTGGGTTCACGCCATTCTCCTGCCTCAGCCTCCCGAGTAGCTGGGACTACAGGCACCCGCCACCATGCCCGGCTAATTTTTTCATATTTTTAGTAGAGACGGGGTTTCACCGTGTTAGCCAGGATGGTCCCGATCTCCTGACCTCGTGATCCACCCGCCTTGGCCTCCCAAAGTGCTGGGATTACAAGCATAAGCCACTGTGCCGGGCCTCATATACCAAGTTTTTAAGACTTGCCTGAACATGGGCTTGTTGATAAGTACAACAAGAGGTTAAGAACTCTAGCTTTAGAGTCATGTTCATCTGGATTGTAGAGCCTTAGGGAAGCCCTGTGATTAAGCATTGGTTTCCTCGGCTTTTGGGTGGGTATACTAATAACAGATGACCATAAGGTTATTATGAAAATTAAATGAAATAATTTTGTATAAAACACTTGGCACGGTGCATGGCACCTGGGATGTCCTTAGTAAATGGTAGCTAATGGTGATATTAATGTCTTGGAGAATATTAGAGTTCTGCAAAATACAGTTTTGGAAACGCTGATCTGTAATCATATAGGTTGTTCATTTCATCCAGTTTCACGGATAAGGCCAATATAAATTCCTGTGATTAATTCCACGGTCTAATCCTTGCTCTATCTCTAGTGCAAATGCCAGATCTTCAGTCTTACAGAACATATTGTGATGTAAACATTCTACCAAAAGGATCTCATTTCGAAACCAGGCCCTGCTTGTGACTACTTTAGCAACCTTACCACTGGAATATGTGGGGTTTTGATGATTTGGTCCTAGAGGTGGGGTTTAGTCTATTCAGTTGTATTGTTATGGCCATCAAATATTATCTAGTACCCTTAAATGAGCATAATAATATGTAGTCATATTGCATCAAGGTGTAATATGTGGCTCACCAATGGAGAGAAGGGGTATCTGGCTAAACCTGATGCTTGTGCTTAATTTAGATGTGAGAAATGTTTGTGCTATCTTAACAGATGTACCAGCACATGGTACTTTGTTTGTATTTATTAATTCATTTATTGATTTACAGATATTTAATGATTGCCTCCTATGTGCTGGGTATGGGGACTGCAAAGATGAGTAAGAAGTGGGCCCTGTCTCCAAGGCTGTAGAGTCACCTTGTGGAGCTGATCCTGAGTGTGAATGATCAGAGTACAGTGGAGGGAAGTGTCCCAAGGAAGGACACAGAGATGTCTAGAGAAAAGGAGGCACTCAAACTCAGGCAGAAAAGTCTCCAAGGTAGAGTAGAAATATGCCACACAGCTTATAAAAGAAAAGAGCTTTGGGGTCTTTCAAGTGGTCTGGTATAATGCCAGCAGCAGTGGGCAGCAGGGAAGGGGCTAGGAGTGCCAGGATATAAGATGGAAGTGGAGGCAAGAGCAGACCATGACGAAGCCTCAGTGACAGGGCAAGGGGTGTTGTAGGAGTTTGGACTGTGACATACTGATTAGGTTGCTTTTAAGGCAGATACCTGGAAGCAGTATGGAGAAGGACCCAGAAGGAACCAAAGTGGATGCAGGGAGAGCAGTTCAGAGAGATGAACCATTCAGGTCTGGGCTGGTGCATTTGTCTGGGTGCAGGACGAGGTGCATTTGTGTTTAGGAAAAAGAGGCAGGTGCAAGTTTTTAAAAACTCAAGCAACATTGTTCTAAGCACGTGAAGAGGGACTTATGAGGCAATGGCTATGGAGATGGAGAGGTGAGGAGAGGTTTAAGAGATTCTTAATATGCAGGATTGACAGAATATGGAGACAGTCTATTGCTGGCATTATTTTGGTAGACGGGAGGGAGAAAGGACATCGAGGATGACTCAGGTTTCTGGCTTTGATGATTGGAGATACAGTGAGACCACTGACTGAGACCTGGAATGCAGTGGCCAGAGAGAAAGAAGCAGTTTGTTCCTGAAGGATGGGATCCAGTGAGTTGGAAGTACCTATAAGGTAGTCAGGAGGACTTGTCCAGTAAAAAATGCAAATACAGCCCTGGCATTCCCATAAGCTCTGGGTTGGAGATGTGAATACAGGATTCATCAGCCTATTTGAAGAGAGGGGAAGTCATGGGGGGAGGGGAGTGGTTCAGGCTGAATTGGAGTGAGCCAATGAGAAGGTCATAGCTAGGATAAGCCAAGTGCCATTGCATGTTGATTCCTTCTCAGTCTTAAGAGCATCCTGGCTTGGGTGCTGAATGACGTGATTATGCTTGATGGAACCCTAGGACACATCAACATTTACAGGGAGAAAGAGAGATGGAAACTAATAGCCAGGGAGGTGAAAGAAAATAGCAAGAAGAGTGATGTGATAGCAAGGTGGGTAGTGTAGACAAAAGCTGGATGGCAGTGCCTTTGGGATTAAAGGAAAGATGCAGAAACATCGTCCCTCCAAGAAGTTTGCCTAGAAGGAAAAAAATGCACAGGTAGCTGGAGAAAGGCATGGGGTTGAAGGAGAGCTGCTATTTATTTTAAAGAAGACTCTACAGAATGTTTTAGTGGACTGAAGGGCATCGGGCAGTGTAAAGGGAAAGATGAGAGATAGAGGAGAGAGAAATGATGGACAGGATCGCAGAGGAAGACAGGAGGAGATGAAGGGTACAAGTGGGAGAAGTATACCTTAAAGAGAAAGTATGGCTTTTGGTTTTTCTAATTTGAGGAATCATAAAAAGGATTGATAGGAATATGAATAAATTTGGAAGTAGCTGGGAAGCAGGCCTGGAAGCTGAGAAAATCGATTCCTCAGTGGCCTCTATACTCACTATAAAGAAAAAGATAAGGTCATTTGCTGATAGACAGGGGAGAAAAGGCAGGAGCTAGGTGCTTGGGAAGGTGGTAAAAATTTGGATAAATGGGAAAGGGAGCTGACTGGATGCCTCCCTCACAGAAATATTTTTGGGGTGTGCTGAAACTGGAAATCACAAATTTATCGCTAACCCAGTCTGCATCATTTATTTTTCTTCTGCAGCATGTGGCAAGCCCTGTGCTGGTGAGACATCCATAGATGGTTGGGTTGATCCTATTCTGGGAATAGGCTGTGTGTGGTAGAGAGATGAGGGCTGAAGAACTAAGGCTGAAGGTGAGCAAGCCCTACGGTGAAAAGTAAAGTCAATGAGGCCAATTGGAAGAAAAAGGACAGGAAGAGGAATCCCAATAGATGACAGGTGTTGGTATGACTGGAATAGATGAATGAAAAAGAGCAGGAATGTTAATGGATTGCTGTTGGATATAGGAGTATCCAAATTTAAGATTACAGAGATGGAACAATTCCCAGTGGCAACAAAATCCAGGATGTAGACATAGGAAATTATTGCTTAAGTGAAGTAAAAACTGTTTGTCAAGTGAATAACATGATATTCCTTGAAGCTTTTCACTTGAGCAACCTTTCCAATTTATTACTTTGGAATTTGCCATTGTTGGTTGGATTTTTTTTTTTTTTTTTTTTTTGATACGGAGTCTCGCTCTATCGCCCAGGCTGGAGTGCAGTGGCTCTATCTAGGCTCACTGCAAACTCCGCCTCCTGGGTTCACACCATTCTCCTGCCTCAGCCTCCTGAGTAGCTGGGACTACAGGCACCTGCCATGGCACCCGGCTAATTTTTTGTATTTTTAGTAGAGACGGGGTTTCACCGTGTTAGCCAGGATGGTCTCGATCTCCTGACCTCGTGATCTGCCCGCCTCAGCCTCCCAAAGTGCTGGGATTACAGGCGTGGGCCACCATGCCCCCAGCCTGTTGGTTGGAATTGTACTGAGAACCTGAATCTTTCTACGACTGGCCTAGACAGAATGCTTTGTTGGCGGTAGGCAAACTGCAGGACTGTTTTCATTGGTAACTCTTGGGAACTTAAAAAGAACCTGAAGGTTTCCAGTTAGACACCGTGGCTCACACCTGTAATTCCAGCACTTTAGGAGGCCAAAGCAGGTGGACGATTTGAGGTCAGGAGTTCGAGACCAGTCTGGGCAATATGGCAAAACCCCGTCTCTACTAAAAATACAAAAATTAGCCAGGTATGGTGGTGCATGCCTGTAATCCCAGCTACTCGGGAGGCTGAGGAAAGAAAATCACTTGAACCTGAAAGGTGGAGGTTGCAGTGAGCTGAGATTGCACCACTGCACTCCAGCCTGGGTGACAGAGCAAGAATACATCTCAAAAAAAATTATTGATAATTGGTCATTAATAACTTGTTCCTATAGTTGTGTTAGCTCTGTTGGATTTTGATTTGGCCAATGGTTACACTAATTTTGAATAAGCTTATTAATAAAGACAAAAATTGAAGAATGAATTTGGAATAATCATTTGGAGGAAGCCAAAGGGCATTGTCGTATTTCAAATAAACAATGTCATCAATGAAATGGTAGTTTCAGATAAATGTGGTATAATGAATGCAACAAATGTTTATTTTCAGTTGCCTAGGGATTCAGGTCAGCATCCTGAACAGTGAAGACAGAGCATTTTAAAGGAGACTTTGTAGTGGTGCTCGGGATAACTAGAGGGAGAAAAAAAAAGCCAAATAAATCTAGACTGGACCCGTTTTGTTGAATTATGTTGTTTCATAGTCATGTAGATTTCTCATACATTACCTAACCATAGAGGGTTAACATTTTGGGACCAACCTCATCTGGTGCACATTTATTGTGTTACTTTAAATATAATCTGTGACTTGATTTACATGTTTATTGACTCAGTATGCATACTTGAGACACTTTCCAAGTTGGTTGCTATGTTGCTAGAGTCATCTTTTTTTTTTAACTTTGCTATAGTAAACTTTCTTACATAGATTTTAGACCAATAATCATGATTTCTAAGTATTTTACATTGTTTATTTTATTTTTTTTTCATTTTTTTGACTATGGTAAACTACACATAACAAAATTTATCATCTTAACCATTTTTAAGTGTACAGTTAAGTAGTTTTAAATACATCCATAGTGTTGTACAACTCCCATCACTACCATCCATCTCCGGAATTCTTTTCATTTTGTAAAACCAAAACTCTATACCCATTAAACAATGTCCCCCTCCTCCCAGACCCTGGCAACCGCTGTTCTACTTTCTGTCTCTGGGAACTCAATTACTCTAAATATCTCATATAAGTGGAATCACACAGTATTTGCCCTTTTGTGACTGATTTATTTCACTTAGCATCATGTCCTCAGGGGTCATCTATATGAACTTCTTTACTTTTTTAAGACTGAATAATATTCCATTAAATGTATAGGCCACATTTTTTTTCTTGCCTTTTTTTTATACTATTCTTTTTTTCTCCTGCTGAATATAACTGCATCTCTATGGAGAAAAAAATAAAAAGGCCCTCTTTCTCAAAAACACATCTGTCTTCCACTGAGTCCAAGATGTGTTAACCAAACTAAAGAGGGTAAGAAAGAGAGAGCTATGTGTAGAAAAGTTATCTTTGAAATTTAGTTTAGGAAACATTTCCATATCTCACAAGCCACAGGAGTGCCTCTATGGGAATGTGTCTGCCTTCATACCTCTCTGGCAGCTGTCCCACCTTCTGGCGTTCCCAAGAGTATTTTTAGCATGGCATTCGACTTACTGGATGATGTTTCTCAATTTTTTAATTATAAGGTTATTTTATGTTAATTTTGTTATTTTAAAGAGTTTTGCTAACTTTTTTAATGTCCTGAGGCCATATGGAAGCATCTTGCTCCAATTTAAGCTAATGAAAAAAACCTTTTACAAAACCTTTAAATCTGCATCACACATTTTAGAACACCCGAGTCAGCTGGTGGTGTGGAGGTGGTGGTGGGGATGTGGATGTGTCAGAAGTGAGGAACACACCTGCTGCTCTTATTTCTTCTGATCAATTCATTTGCAACCTCTGTGCAAAGAAAGTTGTAGAAGGAAATCTGAAGCACTCACCTGTAATTCTAGTCTTGAAAATGTTCTTGTAAAGCATCCACATCTGATATTTATGCCTCTGTAAGTGGCAGTGCCTAGCTGTTTTCTGAGTGGGAGTTGATTTCTGCTGTTGAGTAAATAGTAGGTGTCAGAGAAGCATTTGTAATGAAATTTAGAAGGAGAAACACGTCGGTGTGGAAGTAATAATAGTATTTACAGGGGAGCACCTTGAAAATAAGGTAAGTTATTTTAAAATTACTTTTTGGTGCTGCTGCTGTGTCCTTCTCTCCAGATTCCCTTTGAGCTTCGCAGTATAAAGTCTCCATAACTCCTAAATATGAGGGCATGTCGTGGAGCAATTGAAGAAGAAATAATAAATTTGGAGTCGTCAGGGTTGCTGTAGGGAGCTATGATCCAGGACAAGATATTTTAACATGCGTTGTGATGTAAATGGTACCCCTGGATTTGTATAGCCTGGTGGCCCTGGCTGTGGCAGAAGGGTGCACCTGAGGAAATAATCATTTATTCAGTGGTGTGTTTAGGGCTTACTTTGAAGCAACTTGAGTTCTTTCTGAGTTATGCCTAAAATTAAAATCTTGGGTCTCATGGTGAAAAAAGAAAACAGTCTAAGACAGCCCTGTCCAAATAGCACTTTCTTTGATGAGGGAAGTATTCTGTATTTATGCTGCCAATATGGTAAACCTTGTCACATGTGGCTTTTGAACACTTGAAATGTGCTAGTATTATTGAGGAGCTGAATTTTTAATTTTATTCAATTTTATTTTATTTTTTTGAGATGGAGTCTCACTCTATCACCCAGGTTGGAGTGCAGAGGCATGATCTCTGCTTACTGCAACCTCCGCCTCCCAGGTTCAAGCGATTCTGCTGCCTCAGCCCGCAAATAGCTGGGATTACAGGCCCATGCCACCATGCCTGGCTAATTTTTGCATTTTTAGTAGAGAGGAGCGTTCACCATGTTGGCCAGGCTGGTCTCGAACTCCTGACCTCAGGTGATCTGCCCGCCTCGGCCTCCCAAAGTGCTGGGATTATAGGCGTCAGCAACTGTGCCCAGCTGATTTTATTCAATTTTAATTAGTTCAAATTGGAATGAAAACAGCTTCGTGTGGCTCATGGCTACATGGCTAATTGATAGCACCTGTGTAAAAAGAGCCCCTTCCTGAGTTTCTGCCCCGCTCTGTGTTGTTGTTGTTGTTTGTTTTTGAGCAGGAGGCAGGATCTCACTCTGTCACCCAGACTGGAGTGCAGTGGCACAATCATGGCTCACTGCATGCTGGACCTCCCTGGCTCAAGCGATCCTCCTGCCTCAGCCGCCCCAGTAGCTGGGAGTACAGGTGCACACAACCACACTCGGCAAATTTTTTATAAATTTTTGTAGAGATGGGGGTCTCACTATGTTGCTCAGGCTAGTCTCGGGCTCCTGGGCTCAAGAGATCCTCCCACCTTGGCCTCCTAAAGTGCTGAGATTACAGGTGTGAACTACTGCACCTGGCCCTGATTATAAACCCTCTGCTTCCCACACATTTTAGAGGGGATAACATTTAGCATAAGGAAAGCTGCATATGGCATCTGGAAATGGTGTTTCTGTATTGGATGCCTGGTCACTGGCCACCCTGTCATTCTCACATTCCCTAGCTATCTTTGGAACTCAGCTATTGATTTCCTTTTTGAATCACTAGCTGGGGTCTTTAGAGGAAGGCTCTCAGCTTTCCTGGGTTACCTCTACAAATATGAGTTTGAATAGGGCTACATTGGGAGAATTTTTGAGGCCCTAGATAGGCCAAGGAAGCCAGGATTGAAGGAAACATGATGGGTGATTCATAAGAAATTACCAGCATCAAGTACCCTTACTAGCCAGATGACCTGGAGTCATTCACATACCCTCCTAGAAACTCAGTTTCTCACACATAAAAGGGGAGGAATAATAGCTATTCTGCCTACTTGTGTGGTTGTTAGGAATCACTAATGAAACAATGTCAACTGCAAAGTGCTGTTTAAATGCTTGTCATCATCCTTGGCCAATGGCCTGTGCTTACAGCTGTTTTTTGTATCCATTCACTCTGACTCCTTTCCCTGTTAAGTAGAAATAAAGCTAAAATGGAAAAAAAAAGAATTTCAGATACTAAAAGAAATGCCTAAAACCATCAATGTCTTCACCATTGGTTCAAAGAAAAAGGCCTGATGTCTGTTGGGCAAAGGTTCCCAATCCTCTTTTGAACTGACAAGTGTCTAGAGAGGCTGGGGTTCTGGCATGGCTAGGACTGGGGCAGCGTCACCAAACTCAGTGTCCCTGGTCAGAAGGCCACACACAGAGGGAATCTTGGCCTTGAGGGGAAAGTTCTTGCTTCAGGAGAAAGAGGGACCCTTTTCTACTTTCTGTGACCCAGGAAGCAGCAGCAGTTTGCAGATTAGTTCTGCTCCTTGCCAAACACACTCGCATTTGTCCATCCCTTTCTGGGTTCCAGTTTTCACTCTGCAGGTTGTGAAAACTGCTTGCTCATTTTTCCACCCAAATGCATAGCCATGGCCCCTCTAGGCCAATGGCAACACAACATTAGCCGCCTTCAGAGGGGAAAATAATATATGAAGAAGTAGAGGAAATGATATCCTCATTTCTGCACAGATTATGAGCATTTCCTAGACCTAGACACTAAAAAACATGGTTAGAATCTGCCCCAACTAAATAGTTGAGTGACTTTTTTCTTGTATTCTATTTCTCAGCATCAAACCATTTCTTCTAATGCTAGACTGCTTAGACAGTGGTAGAATCCAAAATATTCCCTCCCTCTAAATGCAAAATAAAGTAAGATATTTATATGTACCTCTCCCTTCTGGAAAAAAATATAACAGATTTGTTTCTAGGGTTTCAAAGGATTGTGCTCAGCTGAATAGAAATTGATAAATTATTACCTTTTGCTGCATCATGTTCAGCCCACTTTATTATATATTTGCATTTAATACTCTTGATTATGTACCTAGGGAGAATGTAACATTGGCACTGAATTACAACTGAGCAGAAAGGAGGAGAAAAAATTTCTATTTTGATACAAGAATATGATTCAATTTGATTGTGAATATGACTACTCAAGTATCTGACCTAAAAATATTTTAATACCTGATTATTATACATGTGTCAACATGGGATCTTGACTCATGAATAAATAATCCCAAGTCACTCATTCAAAAAATACTTTGAGCATCTCTTGTGCCAGGTACTAGGGATGGTAGGATGTATCAGACACAGCCCCTTCTTTCTAGGAACCTGTAATTAGGTAGAGGAGGCAGAATTGTCAGCAAACAATGACAAAACTGCATGATTAGTGCTATTATAAAGGTATGAAGGGACTGATGGAGATATATAGAGGGAGAAATTACTAGTTTTCCAAGGGAGTCCGTCAGCAAAGTTTTCATGGAGGAGATTGTATTTTGATCTTGATATAAAGACATTTACTGGGCAAAGAAGGGAAGAAGAGCAAGCCAAGAAGTTCTTTCTATAGGGCTTGGGTGAGTGCTTGGCTTATCCTAGGCACACTGCAAGTGTTTAACTTAACTGTATACACTTCTTCTCTGAATGTGATATGCCTGTCCCCAGGGATCCAGCTACAGAGTATCAGCCTGCTTTGTCATGTTCATCTTTTATTTAGGCCAGTTTATTCTTGTGTACTGACCATACTGTATCATGAGGTTGGATGCCAGCCCAGCCCATATGCCAAAATGTGTTTGTTGAATTCACCTTTTCCTTATCTCATCCAACATGTTCCTCATGTCCTGCATAGCTCAGAGCTTGGCATGTAGTGGGTGTTAAGGAAGTACTTTTTTTTTTTTTTTTTTTGAGACGGAGTCTTGGCTCTGTCTCCTAGGCTGGAGTGCAGTGGCGCGATCTCGGCTCACTGTAACCTCCTCTTCCTGGGTTCAAGTGTTTCTCCTGTCTCAGCCTCCTGAGTAGCTGGGATTACAGGCTCAGGCCACCATGCATGACTAATTTTTGTATTTTTAGTAGAGACAGGGTTTCATCATGTTAGTCAGGCTGGTCTCAAACTCCTGACCTCAGGTGATTCACCCACCTCAGCCTCCCAAAGTGCTGGAATTACAGGCGTGAGCCACCGCACCTGGCCCGGAAGTACTTCTTGAATGGGTAAACATAGTTGCTTATTTCAGAGTCTACATTTGTGTCCTAGAACTGTCATAACAATTAGTACGATCTTCGTGGCTTAAAACAACAGAAATTTATTCTCTCCCAGTTTTAGAACCTAGAAGTCTAAAATCAAGTGTCGGCAGGACTGTGGTCCCTCTGAAGGCTCTAGGGGAGAATCCTTTCTTCTTTCTTCCAGCGTCTGATGGCTCCGAGAGTTCCTTGGTTTAGGGCTGCACAACTCCAGTCTCTGCCTCTGTCTTCACATGGCCTCTGTGTCTCAAATCTCCCTTCCCCTTTTCTTTAAGGACACAAGTCATTGGATTTGGGGCCTTTCTTAAATTCTGGATGATCTTATTGCTAGATCCTTAGTTACACCTGCAAAGACCCTTTTGTTTTTTTTTTTCAAATAAGATCTTATTCACTGGCACTGGGGGTTAGAACATGCGCACGTGTTTCGGGAAGGGTATCACCATTCCACCAGCTACAGGATGCTTGCCAAGGCCTAAGGCTGAGTAGGGTATAGTAACTATAGAAAGCTTTGGTCAAATAGCTGTTTCGATTGCCATGTTTGGATGGGGAGTGGAGGGTAGTAATGAAAGAAGATTTTTAAAGGTGTCTCATATTTCCCTCTGTCTTATCTGCCTCATTTTGAGGAAGGGTCTTCTGGAAGAGCATTTTAGTGAGTCATCTAGGCCATCCCATGTGGCTGTTCTATAGCTCCTTTGACCCCAAAGGCTATGCGGTAGTCCACAGTAGCTCACTTCTAATCACAGCTGACTTGAGCCGGGTTGGTGACCTGTCTCAAGATCATCCAATCTTTTAGGCTGTCCAGTGGCTCGTGGCTGATGGTCTTATTAGGAAATTGAGATGATCCACTTATACTTTTGCATGGCAACTTGAGTTTTGAAACTCAAGAGACTGAGTTAGTTGGTAGTGCACTCTGCAACTGAAGGGTCCCAGGGAGTTCCTCCCAGCCGGGCTGGCTACTGGGCCGAGGGTCAGGAGGAGTTTCAAGGAAGCCGGTCAGTAGGGAGAGCTGACTCAACAACGTGGAGAGAGCTGCAGAGGCACCATGATGGAGGGGCACCCGTGGCCTCTGGAAAAGACCAGCCTTGGACCTCAGCCACCTTCGAGTTTACATGAGGCTGTGATTTTGTGTTTCCTATTCTTGAAGTTCCATGAAATATAAAGATACACCTACATAGTGTTGATGTGTTAAGCATGCGCTCTATATTAAGCTTTTTATGTGCATTATCCGATTTATTCCTCATTGAATAGATGCTGAGATGGAGGCAACAGAGAGTAAGGGACTTGTCTAGAGTCAGTCCACTGGTAAGTTGTAGAGTAAGCCTCAAACCGGGGATCCAGCTCCAGAGCTGTGCCCGCAGTGACCCCAGCACCTCCTCTACACCCGTGTTTCTGTCCCAGCTCCCTGGTTTTCTCCCAAAGGAACTGGGTATGTCCCGATACTTATATCCCAGAGACAGATCCTGAATTGATTAGCCAAATTAGTAACAGACTAAAAAGTTCGCCAAGTTTTTTGGTGTACTCTTCATTGGGTTAATGTGAACATGAAGGTAATCTATGATAAGCCATGGAGATGTAGAGTTTTTGTGATATACATTTTTTTGGAATGTATTTATATTCTTCATAATAAATCCATTATAGTTTTTAAAAAATTAAAGCAACCTTGTGTTTGATGGATGTCATGCCATGATACCCTAGCACCTTCAACTCAATCAGCCAGTCTAGTCGGTCTGTTTCACAGTGGCTGAAAACACTGCCCTGACTGTTTTCCTGGCCATTTTCCTGTACTGGGCAGACATGGCCACTGTAATATAATAAAACTATTTCGAGATTGGCATATTAGAGAAATGTGCTCTTGCCTCAGCTTACTTTTTCTTCAAAACGAATGGTCTTCGTTCTTTGGAAGGCTTTGTGCACAAAGGTATCTGTAAGGGTTTAAAGTCCTAAAAATATTACAATATATTATAATTTAGCTACAAAGTCTTCCAGGATAATACCAGAGATTCAGATTCTGAAATTCTACAGAGAACAGTCTGAGATATCTGATTATGTTTCTAGAAAAGGGAATAGATTTGGGTTTGAATAAGGCGTGTGAAATTACAGGTTATCATTTTTTTTCTATCATCCACTTATATAATAATGAAAAGAGAGGCTGGCAGAAGATAATACACCCTATTGAGTTAGTAATATAGGGTGTGATTTTCAAGTGCCCACTACAGAAATGTGATTTACTTGATAATTTGAAACAGGTCCTCAGGTAAGCATATATCTTTCCCCAAAGTCTGAAATGTCCCTAAAGAAACACTGTTTCCTGATGAAAATTTAGGTTCGCAAAGTAAAAATCTGAAAGTATTCCATCTAAATCACTACCGATTGTCAAATCAAACACATAAATACCTGAAAATTAAATGCTCTGAATAGAGGGTTTTTTCTTTTTTTTTTTCTTAAAGGCCTGCCTATCAGTCAAGTTTGATGTGGGTGGTATTCACATGCAGCCTTGCTTTTGTGTATAAGAGCAAGCATCTGCCCAATTGGGCATCTAATTGGTGATCAAGGAGTATTAAGTTAATTATTTGAATGGAGACTATAACTGATATAATTTCTAAAGCTCTGGATTATAGAACAGTATTTTTATAGTGATAGGAAGAAAAGGGACATGGCTGTGACTACATTGCCAAAACATTGGATCGTACACATGGAGCCACACATAGAGTGACATTAGTGGTGGTTTTGTTTTCCTAGGTGCTTGAAGGGCTCCTGATTGCCAAGTCATTGTATATGTAGTTACCAAGGTAAATGTAAGTAATTAAGGGAACAGAGTGCAGTGGCTTCCACTGTGCTATTTCTCACTTTGTTTTGCATATTGCTAGGATCCAGAGCGATATGATTGGCATTTGAGGGAAGATAAGCACCATACTTGTGTTGCTTATTTTCTTTTTAATTAAGTTGCCGTCTGACAATCATACTTTCTGACATTTATTTAGCCTTTACATTTTATAAATCACTTTCACATATGCTGTTTCATTTAGTTCTCTCAACATCAAAAGGTAGTGTGATTTCTTTTCCAGAAGCTAAGTGGAGGGAGAGATGATTCCTGATAAACATTGGGGATGCCCGTAAGAGGGGTGGCTGGCACACTGTTTCTCACTGGATGACTGCCTACCCGCTGCGCTTATTACCCTTGTGCTACCAGAGCAGGGGGAAGGAGACTTGCAGTGAGATGGCAGGACGGGGCTCCCGTGAGGTAAAGGAGTCTAAGACAGCCTTCCATCCTCCAGTCAGCCAGATCCCAGTTTCCGAGAAGTATGGCGGACGGTTCCCCGGTGCTTGCCTGTCCTGGAGTTGGGCATGAACAATAGAGGAAGTCAGGAGACACAGTCTTGCTGAATCCTCTACAGCATGCTGGGCAGAAAGGCACTCGCCAAAGGATGCTACGTACCAGGCCACAGACAGTGGTCTGCCTGCAGATCTGCCGCATGCCACAAGCGACCAAATACTTTTTATCTTTTCTTTTTTTCTTTTTTTTTGTTTCGCTCTTGTCACCCAGGCTGGAGTGCAGTGGCACGATCTTGGCTCACTGCAACCTCTGCCTCTGGGTATAAGTGATTCTCCTACCTCAGCCTCTCAAGTAGCTGAGATTACAGGTGTCCACCACCACACCCAGCTAATATTTATATTTTTAGTAGAGACAGCATTTCACCACGTTGGCCAGGCTGGTTTGGAACTCCTGACCTCAAGTGATCCACCCACCTCAGCCTCCCAGAGTGTTGGGACTACAGGCGTGAGCCATCGCGCCGTCTTTTCTTTTTTTCTTTTAAAGAAAATCTCATCTGGATTCTTTCTGTTAAAGAACTAAACCCAACTCCAATAACGCCTTTACTATCTGCCTATTTGCAGTTATACTCAACTTGCACAAAATTTGTATGCCATATACAAATATACACACATTCTCTTTACACTATATGCACATGAATGGAAATCTGCTGTACTAATATTGTCTTTTAATGTGTATGTTTAATGTGCTGTTTTGATTATAAGCATATCAAAAGCTGCAATTGCATCTTTTTTTCTATTATCATTCTTCTTGGTCCGATATTGATTATAGGCTTGGTACATTTTGTTGTAAGACCAGTTGGTACTTCAGCTCGACAATGGCCAGTTATAATTGATAACTGAGAAAAAGTTGTTGGAAGCGAAAACAGACCAAGAACCACACGATTGTTCCCACATACTCTTAAGGCTACTTGGTATTTAAATAGGAAAAGCTGTGATTATACATTTTTTGATATGCCCATAGACTTGTACGTGTATCTCCTGAGATGCAGATTAAATTTTGAGAAAATGTTTTGAGCAATAATTTAATACAACGCTGTGGTAGTCTTATTGTAAAACCACAGGGCTTAGTGGAAATTTTTGTCGTATCACCATAGATACCAAAATCTAATTTGATTACTCTTGTGAATAGTTGCTAACTATAATCTGATATTGACTGTTACTTTTCATCGGCTGGAAGTAGTCTGCTAATTGAGCTGGAGGCAAGCCAGGGAAATCTTTCAAAGGAGTAGTTTTATATACAGCAGTTTTAATAAGCAATTCAATGAAACCTTTTATAAAAACAACAAAGGCAAGAAGGGTCTGGACGCTGTGAGCGTGCTTGACACATCTATGACTGAACGCAGGACAATGCCGGATCATGTCGGTCCCTCAGACCTGGCTCGGCAAGGTTAAATAAGAAGAGCTTAATTTATTCAGCAACCGTGAGTATCCTTATTTGCTTAACAACTCTGTCAAAAGCAACTCTCTATGTCCCTGGAGTTGAATAAATGAGCAAGGTGCCTCTTGCGTCATCAAATTATGCACGTCTATAGTACTGTGAGGAGGGCAGTTTGCTGCTTGATTTTTCAATCACAATTAAAGTAATATCAGATACCTTTACTGGGAAGAGAGTTTTTTCAAAGAGGCAGCCATATCTTTGCCTGTTATCACCTAGGAGCTCCCAAAACACAGTGAATGTTGTTGTTTTTTTTCTTGAGGGAAGACAAATTCCATAGGGCAAATTGTTAGACCAGGTATTTGTGCTTGTTTAGTTTAACAAGTCTCTGTTCCTGGCCATGTGGTGGGGTGTGCTGTATTTGTTGAGCTTTTCCTACATGCCATACACTACTAAACTCTTTACATCCCTTCTATAATTTCATCCTTATAACATACACTATCATCTCCTATTTTTGTTATGAAGAGACTCAATTTCAGAAAATTTAATAACTGGCCCAAATATACACAGTTAATATCAGGCTGTACGTCCTGGTCTTTAGTCATTTTAACTGTACCGCCTCCCACCAGGGCTTGATCATTAGATGGGAGGTGAGTATGACACTATTTACAGGAAAAAGGTGTAAAAATGCTGTTTCATTGGGCTGAAGTGATTGGTGTACCACTTCTACTTGGGCCATTGAATTTAAATGAATTAACATTTATTTGTCTATATGGTTGCGTGTAATGGAGATGCCCTATGGAAAGCACTTGACAGGTATTAGGTGCTAGTAAGTAGTCATTATTGTCATTGGAATTGCTTTTCAGTATGTTTGGCATGATTTTGCCTAGTCCTGTGCTTCTCAAAGTTACTGTGCTTTTCGGTCCCCCAAGAATCTTGTTAAAATGCAGATTCTGCAAGTCCAGAGCAGAGCCTGAGAGTCTGTAGTTCTAAACTGTTCTGAGCCAATGTAGTGCTGGTGGCCCCAGAATCACTTTTTGAGTAGCAAGGGCTTTGTCTTTGAGCGCAGCAATGAATTTCCCATGAGATGGTGTGTAGTTTTTAACTGAGATACAGCAAAATCACCAGCCCAGAGCAGACGTTTGTCCCTGGTCTCAGTAAAAGAGTGAAGAGCCAGTTGAACTAACTAGGAATTAGGCATTTTAATAGAAATGAGAAGAAGCTGGGGAGGGAATAGAAATGAAAGGAATGCTCCAAGTCAAGGAAATACATCTTCCTAGGAAACACGAAAGTAGTTGGAAAAAGTTGCTCTGAAGTGTGAACAGGTTATCATGGAAAGATCTTGGTAGGAAACCTCCAAAGACAAACTGTCTCAATCCCACATTGCTTTCATCATCAAGGCCCCTACTAATGAGGCAATTAAGTTTGCTAGGATACAGACTTTAAGGAGGCGCCTACTCTCAGGGCCCATCCTCTGTTTGCACCACCCTGAGAGTTAGTGCTTCATTAAATTTTGAGCCCTAGAGACTTTATTCTCCTCGCCCCTGTTCTATGTATCTAACATTGTCAAACTGGAAGTGATCTTAGTAATCACCGTATTCAGCCCTCTATTTTATAGACACAGAAACTGGGCTCTAAGTTAAATGACTCGTTCAATGTAAGTAAGAGTGAAATCATATTTAATGGATTCCAAGATGCACATTTCTCCCTGACAGTTGAACTGACATCAGGATTGTCTTATCATTGATGGCTTTTGACTTTAGTGTCATAGTTTGATTGGCAGTGTTTCACCTTTCTTCGTGGTATAAAAATAATGATGGTGCATCTTACCGTGGATGGGTTCTTATGTACCATGAAACACAGAGAGTCAGGTCCTCTGCCTCCTGATTCGGTGCTCCTCTGCTGCACACTTGGTGACAAGGTTATCCTGATGTCTACATGGTTACTTTGGTGATTTTGGAGACAGCTTAGCATTGTGGCTGAGAGCATGGGATGTAGAACCAGACTTCCCTCCCACATACCAGCCATCTAACTTCTGCCCAAGCAGCTTACTTCTCTGTAATCAAAGGTGGCAAAAGTGTTAACTACCCAGTAGTGTCCTTGTGAGAATGAAATGAATTAATCCACACAAATCAGTTGGAACAGTTGCTGACACATAGTAAGCACTCAATAAACATACTGTTGTTGTCGATGACAGTCTCACTGACCAAGTCACCCTGGACCCCCGATGGTGTCTGTACAATAACTTGAACCAAATAGGTATTCCTCTATGCATGCTATATGAATGTAACTGTATTGAGAGTCCTGTTAAACCCTGGACAGGATTTCTGAGTATCAGCATAATTCACTTCTTATGCTTACTACCAAGGGAAACCATAGCATTTCTACCCATAAAGGGTGTTAAAAGTATAAATTGACAAAGATTTGTCTTGACTGATACAGATGTTGGCCTGTCTGCAAACAGAGCTGTACCAGGTGAAATCCATGACAGTTCTGTAATCTTCTGTTAAGTGAGACCCGTTATTGTTTTAGTACTAATTCCACAATGGCCAGGGAGTTCTGACTAGATTGCAGTTGTTATGAGCCTTGCTCAGATGAGACATGGTTGGCCACTGTGCCTTCCTTTACCCTGCCTCCAGCTCTGCAATTATCATTAGTATTAGCCCCCTTGTGTGATTGCCTAATACAGTCATCTTGAAAGTGATGGATATAGACAACATGATTGTTCTTCACACTTATTCTCAAACTTTTCTCCTTATTTTTTCTTTCTCCTCTTGTGATCGCTGTGTTTAACTAGGTGATTGGGGAATCCGGGTTAAGCCTCTCCTAAACCTCTTCCCTTCACCAGGCAGGATACAGTTTCTCCTCCTGAACCCCCAGGGGACTCTGCAGCTGTCTTCTACCATTTACCACAGGCTTCAGTTTATGTGTTTACTTGTTTTGTCTGCTGCTCCGCTGCTTGGTTATGAGGACCCTTAAAGAAGGGATCTTGGCTTACTCTTTATCATCCTGCAGCAGCTGACATAGTACTTTACGGTTCTTAGTAGACATTCACTGAATGGATACCTTTTGGGTTTCTGAGTAGATCTGGGATAGATTTATTTCACCCAGTTCACATATATTCTATAAATAGATAATAGCTCATCTGGGGTTATGCCAACCTCCCTAATTATCTGCCTTATAAAAGCAGGGCAAGTTATTCTCCCACAACATAGCAAATTTTATCCAACTTCCATAAGCCGCATTACACATCAATAATAGCAGTAATGCTATACCTTGGTAGATGATAATAGATGACTTCAGACCAATTTGCTTCTAACACCCAGATTCCATACAATGAACCTCACGTTGTACTGATGCTCAGTTGTCAGGGAGAAAATCTGTTCTGTTGGTGGTGAGAGTTTCAAGGGGCTGAGCCTTGGAAGGCAAGTTGAAGGAGGCACTTACTTTCTGTGATGTAGCTGTGAACAAGAAGGTGCAGGCTATGCAGGGCTCCTGGCCCCAGGGAGTCTAGCAGATCTCATGAATGGGATTTTGGTCTTCCAGAACTGACAAAGTAGGGAACACTTTTGGTGGACGTTTTTTGGTGAATGCTCTAAAAGACCCCTCAGACTCCCTGCCAATCTTCGGGTAACATTTACTAAGTTTGCAACGAATCTGTCTTCTTAAATACACTTTTCATTGATCGGTGGACATATATTGGGAAGGGCAGAGCAATCTGATATTGAAGATTAAACAGCTATATCTATTTGAAAGGACTCTACAGTTCAGATGCTCAGGGATGTGTCTTGCTTTGAAGTTCTTGTAAACATTCTTAAGGAAGGTAGGTGTTAAAAGTTCATTCATTACTGAGGCATTTCACTGTCTCTTATTTATGTCTTTCACCTCTAAAAGTGTCAGCCACACATTTTGGTTTGCCATGTTACTTTGCATCAGTTTAAGGTGAAAAAGGCTATTCCTAAGTCAGAGAGTTGGGAAGAAGCGTGAACAGAGGATTGGATTAGGAAACTTAGACAAATTTCCAGCTTCTGGCAGTCTTTATTTGGTAACTTAAAAAAAAATAATACTTGCAGTGTTAAAATTTATCAGGATATAAATCATAATCTCAATACAAGATAAGAAAAATAACAGGTTTTATTTTTGATTATCTGAATAACTTCTCTTCAGTTTTCATGAGTACTTATAAGTTGACTGTACTTAAATCCCCTTTGTAACAATGCAAGGTAAGTAAATAATTAAAACACGGCAACTGTGCAGATTAGTTCAAGCCTACAGACATATTTTTCGACTGAGGCTTTAGAATCAATTTTTCTAAGGCAAATTTTAACCAGAGAGAAAGCACATAGTTGTATTCTAGTTATTCTTTCGTGAGGTGGTCTTTCTTTGCAAACAGATAAACTAAATGTATAGTTGGTAATGCATATGAGAATCACAGAGAATCATTTTTCACAGGCCAGAGGACTTTTCTTTGTATTCCTTTGCAATGACAGCTGGGGGCAGGTCATGAATGTATCTCCTATTTCCCTGTCTTCCCATCTTACCTCACTATGCTTATAGCATTCATGTTATGGGCTAAAAATGGAAGGAATAAAAGGCAAAAGAGCCTAAAGTACAATCCACAGATGACCTCAGCTGACTTTGTTTTTGTTTGTTGTTTTGCTTTTTTGTTCAAAGTGAACTTTTACGTTCATAATTCTCTAGCTTCTCAATTCATAGTTGCTACAGATCTTCAGCAGTTTGCCATTCAGTCTCATTTTGTCTGTTCCTTTCTGAAGTTGTCCGCACCTTAGTGACCCCAGAAAAACCCTTCCTGATGGCATGCAGCTAACTTAAGGGTGTCAAACTTCCTATTGATAGGAGCTGTTGAACTTGACAGCCTCGATAGAGGGTGAGTATGAGGCATGAATAACTCAATTTGTTCTTCTTGATCACTTAGGGGGCTTCATAGCATAGTTCTCTCTATTAGCATCATAAAATAAATTTGCATGAAAATGTCTGTGCATTGCTCTTTTGGCCTTTTCGGAGAAAGCAGATTTACTCCTGCTTTAAGGAGCTCAGTCTCTACTTTCATTTGACTTGTGGCATTATAGAGGTCAGAGGACATGGCCTATCCTTAGCGGCTAAGATCGCAAGGCATTCTGCATGACTGTAGCTGGCAAGGTAGCATTTCAGGCCAGTGCAGTGTGCTTTTCAGGTGTCATAGAGATTGCCTTCCAAAGCATTTGAAAAGAAAAGTTAACATTAACCACCATAACAAGTGGTAGCGTCATTCTAATGTTGAGATCGTTATTTCAACAAAACAAATGGTTCTGGAGTGATACTATATGCTGAAGAATCAAAGTTTAACATTAGTCTTGAGTTTATTTGATTTTGAAGTTGCTTCATCAGAAATGAATAAATAGACTTAAAGAGAGAAATACCACAAGCTTTAAACATAAACACTAAGTAGATTGACATCTTGTCTTTAACTTCAAATCATAGTAAAATCAGCAATTCACAAAGAAATTATATATATTCCTCAGCCAATGGTAGGTGGATTAGAAGATGGTAATTCGGGCTAATGCAAGCTAATCAATAGAATTTTACTATCCTTAGAAGACACTCCAATGGCCATTCTGTTGTAGTCATTATAAGAAACAATCATTTACCCAGTAGGCTTTATTCTGAGTAGAAGCTGAAACCACATGGTGGGATTAGCTTGATCAGTCCAAACTGACTGACCAAGTTTCCCCCCTGCCCCTGCCCCACTCAACCATTTGATATGGCATAGCGATCTCGCTGATCATTGGGTAAAATACTAGTACCTAGCTAACAAATTCATGTGCAGCTTGCAAAGCTAAACTTTATGGGCCTGTCTTCTGATGTTCTTATTTGGGCAGTGATATGATGCGAGTAACAAAAGATGGACTTTTATAGGCTACAGGTGTATGTAGGAAATTTGTCATATTATATTTCTCTCACTCCTTTTTTTCTAGGTTGCTTTTAAATGTATCATTAGCATCTCTATATATTAATGAGTTACTTTTTGAAATCCAGTTCCTAATAACACCATTTTTCATAAGTAGATTATATCTTTATTGACTTGTTTTGCTGGAGTTTAATGGCAGTGTTGAAGGATATTATTTATTTTTTGATTTGGGCTAAGATAGCTATAATTGGCAACAGTATGCATTGAAAATGTAAAATTAGCAAAGCAGTTGAGAAATCTAAATGTACCAGATCTATGCATTTCATTAAACTCTACATCTGGCTTAAAAATTATAAGGCAGCTGGGCACGGTGGCTCATGCCTGTAATCCCAACACTTTAGGAGGCCGAGGTGGGCAGATCACAAGGTCAAAAGTTTGAGACCAGCCTGGCCAACATGGTGAAACCCTGTCTCTACTAAAAATACAAAAATTAGCTGCGTGTGGTGGCTAGCTCCTGTAGTCCCAGCTACTCGGGAGGCTGAGGCAGGAGAATTGCTTGAACCCAGGAGACGGAGGTTGCCGAGATCACGCCACTGCACTCCAGCCTGGGTGACAGAGCAAGACTCCATCTCAAATAATAATAATAACAATAATAACAATAACAATAATAATAAGTCTTTGGATCTTTCCCTTGAAACTAAAAAATAGAGTGGGTTTAGTTTTTTTTTAAAATCAGAGCATAAAAGCTATTAATTAAGTTTACATTTACTAAATTGAACAATCATGGTTAAGACAGTGTTAGGCTTAGAATTTTCTTTTCTTTATCGAGGTCTTGTTATGTTGCCCAAGCTGGATTCAAACTCCTGGGCTCAAGGGATCCACCCACCTCCACCTCCCAAGTAGCTGAAACTACAAGCACACAGCACCATGCCTGGCTATGCTTAGAATTTTCTCTCTTTCCTGACTTTAGGGTGGAATATAATTCAGCAGGATGCAGAATAAATGTGTTGCAAGAGTTTGGAAAAGTTAAGATAGCTGTGTGTTGGAGAAAAAGAACAGAATGTTTTACAAAAAAAGCAACCGGGGAGGCATTTTGGAAAGGGAGAAGATGAAGATACATAATAATGCTAATCATAACATGAAGAAAGTATATTTTTCCCAAGAAAGATTATAATGCTTGTTGTTTTGATGAAACAAACCAAAGAAGTACAACCAAGGATTCAGATCCACTTTTCCTCCCAAAAGTAATTGGAAAGGTTCTTGTCTACATGATTCTATTCTATTACAGGAGAAAGAAATTTTTCAGTACATTCAACTTAATATTATGCAGAGTGAAATACGTAGATTGACAAAAAGAGTATCCTCAGAATTTGTAGGATTTTGTGTGCATTCAATAATTGGAGGTTTTCCAGCTATTCATAGATTGTGGTATTTCCAATTCTTTTTGTTTCATAATCTCAACTAGTAATTATGAGAAAATAATTTTTAACTGTCCTCTCTGACCTAATTAGTATTACATTGTGCTGTGGACTACTAGCTGATAAGTTTGAAGTCTCTGACAGGAAAAAACTGTTGGTTGTTTGTTTCAGGTAACATTCATGATGACTTTGTCTTGCATGAATTATTACTTAGAGTATTACTGACCCATATTAATGGGATCAAGACAAATACATCTTCTGTAAGGGAGAAGTTTTGCATCACTGAACAATAAAGCAGGACAGCATAGTTTATGGAAAAAAAGATTTAGAACTACATAGCGCATTATTTCACTTTCTGTGACATAATTTGTAGTGAAATGCAATTAATGAACTCTTGAACTTGTAGGGGATATATGCAACATTAAGGCCAAAGAAGTAATGATATTTTCCTCCATAGATGCAATGCCTAATGTCACAATGCCACCGCATCACCACATCAGCTGAAAAAACATTTGGGGAAAGTCAGGTCTGCATGTCTGACTTGTGAATTACATTAACTAAGCCTAAACCTAATAGCCCAAGTATGCTAGAGGGAAAGGATAAAAGGGAGAGTTAAAATTGCTTTGAATTAAAATTGGGAAAAAATGAGAACGTTTGTAGAAACTTAAATTATCCCAAAAACATGTCTGCCAAAAAGTAGCACTTCTAGGCATAGTTTGATATCTATTTCATCATGACTGTCATTTGTTTGTTCAGCAAATGCTTACCAGGACCTACTGTGAGTCAGCTATTGTGTTAGGCACTTGGGATATGGCAGTAAAAGGTATGGGAAAGAGTCATTCTCTTGAGCTCACATCCTAGTAGAAGATTTGAACAATAGACAGTAAACATAATAAATGAGCAAATGCTATAGTATGTTAGAAAGTGGTAATAGGGAAAAGAAAGTATAGAACAGAAAAATAGTGACTTGGAGTATGTGTGGGATGAGCTAGTGTGTGGGCAGTTGTCACAAGTTTGATTTCCTAGAAGATCCAATCCATATCATGGCATCTCTCCCCCGCCACACACACTTTGTAGAATAAATCTATTTTAAGATATAAGCCAACTGCTTCTCAAAAAGGTTAAGTAACTTGCCCTAGATCAAGCATCTGGTAAGAGAGAAATCTGTTTACCCTAAAATATTTTTATCATACCCTGCTGCCTCCCAGCTCAGTGGCTCCCTGCTCCCCTGTTTCTGCTGCTTTCTGCCAGGGATATCTTTGGCTCAAAGGGTTATCTCAGGATGGTATGCTGCAGATGTTTTATCGGACACTTGCTTTTTCTAGGCCACTCAGGGTTCTAGTGCCAGATGTAGTTCACTGCTATTGTTATATCCTTGGGAATAGCAGCTTATAATAACTGGAAATTAGACATGCATGAGAGGGTAAGAAGGCTAGGATCGAAATGTTAAGATGTAGAAAGTAGGTTAGAGGCCAGAGCTGTATAATAGGTGAAGGGAGATAATTACTTAACAAGAAAATTGTGTCCAGGGTTGATGCTGAGGACAGTAAATAAGGCATGACTCATAAAGGAAGCAAAATCACATGAAGAGTTAGTGCTGCTGGTTCTTAAAACTCACATGCAGTATCTCATTCAGTCCTTGGGGCCTGGAAAGTAGGGTTTATAGCCCCACTTCATGGATAGCTAAACTTAAGAATGAAAAAAATTAGGTGGCTTGCCTAATAGTCGTGAAGGCGGATGAGAATTCAAATGTAAGTTCTCTGGTTGCAAAGCCTCTTTCTTTCTACTACACCAGAGAGTAAGATTAGAAGAGAAAGAAACAGAGGCAAAAGGAACAAATACATCAATGTCTGCCCTTTGGTGTCCTCCACCAATTCTTTCTTAAGTAAAGATTGAGTTCTACTCGAGTTCTGATTTAAGAAATATTGATAGAGAGGCAGCAAGATTTATTTCCACCCCATCTACCAGTTTTCTGGGACAGCCTTCCTCTCGGTGGAAACTGACTCACAATTCTCATATTGTCTTTACAGCAACTTCTAGAGCTGCAGCTTTTAGCTTGCTGTGGACAAGAATAGCTAGCTTTTATTAAGCACTTACTCTCTGCCAGACAGTGTTCTAAATTTAATTCAATTAAACTTCATAATGTGCCTATGAATTAGGGTCTGGTATTTTCTACATTTTACATATGAGCAAATTGAGGCATAGAGAAAGGATCTTTCCTGAGATTTCACAAGTAAAAGGAGGACCTGTGTTTTAACCACAATGCTATGCTCCCTCTCAACTGAAAGATGAGTAGCTACCATAAACTAATAGTTGCCAGTGCTTTGCCGGTAATTGAATCATTGCAACAACTCTGGAGGCAGGTCCTTTAATTATGATGATTTTATTTTACAAGTGGGGAAACTGAGTCACAGGGAGGTTAAATTATTTGCCCCTAGTTACACAGCTACCAAGTAGTGGAATTGGGATTCAAATCCCAGCAGAACTGAGCCAGTTCTTGATAAAATTGCAATTATATGAAAGTCTATTATTGGTCTTTAAATTCTTAAGATGTTAGTGAACTTGGAAGGTGAAGGGAATCTGATCATCTTTTTTCCATCCTGCTTGCTTATTAGTTGAGGGCTACAGAATCAAGATTGTATGGACTAGGTGGAGGACTGCTTTTTTATCTCAGGCAAATAAGTAATTACACTCACTTGTGGAAGAAAGGAGTGAGATTATATGGCATCTCTTGTAACTGTCACTAAAGAATACCTCTGTGTTTAGCATCAGGAACCAGCACTGTCCCACAATTGCTCCTTCACAGCAGTGGTTCCCAAAGTAGGCACCCACAAAATACTAGCATTAAATGCTGAATATGAAAATACTAAATGCTAAAAGAAAATAATGGTAGGCCTAACTTGCAGAAAACAATTATGCAGATAGAATTTTCTTCATTGAGTATTTCTTTCTCATGAATTCTTGAATCTTTGGAGCCTGGCTTGTCAGCGAGTGACAATATAAATGAAGAACAAACACTGAGCATTAGAAATTGCCTGCTCTGCTCCAGCTATATTTTGGGAGTATCCAAGAGTGCAGTTTCCTATTACATTCATAACATGGATCATCATCTTTGGGGATTCCTCTAGGAGCACCCTAGCTCCCAGATGGAGGCCGTAAGGTCAAGCAGCCAGCATGGAGCAGGACATTTGATGGAAAATGGGTCACACACTCTACATGGCTTTTCTTTCTGGCATCTGGTTTAGTATAGACAAGGCCCACTCAAGGAAAGCTTGTTTCAAAGAAAAACGCTCAAGTAGGCGTTCAGAGAAGCTTTGCTGTTGCATTGCACCAATTGGAATGGGAGACTTTTTTTTTCATTTTATTCTCAAACGTAGTTCACATCCTGGTCTTCCTCCTTCCTCCCGCCCCGCAACTCTCATTCAGCTGTGTTGTGAAGGTTCCACAACCCCTTTAAGGTTTATGGTCTTATGAAGCACAGCTGGATAGAGGTTCTTTATTCTTAAGCCTTTGGAAGGCTCCCCTTTGAAAGTTTACGAACGCCCCATCTCTTTTCTCTAGGTAGGAACATTAGGAGCAGACTTTAGTGGAAGTGAGGCATGCTCAGTATCTACCAACACAATCAGGTACATGGAAGTCATTCCATTTCTGACTGCAGGGATTGTTTCCCATTCTTTTACTTAAAAGCAAGTAAGCAGATGGATTGGAGCAAATAACAATAGTCAAGGTCCTCTGCAGACTGGTGGAAGCACTCAGGAATGGCCTCCCATCCCTGTGGGCCATGAAGTCATTACATTCTCCTGATGTTCTGCCTTCGCTCTGTGGTCTTCCAGACCAGTTGGAAGCTGCAGTGTGCTGTGCTTCTCTGCAGGAGCTCCCCTTCAACTCCCACCCCTGAACAAACACACCTGCAAGCTGCTTTAGTGGCTGTTCCATCTGTGGCTTTAAGAATAGATAAAACAATCAATAGCAGATAAGTGGTATCATGCTGCTTCAAATACAGAGGGAAACATAGGGTCCCCTTTAGACAGTTAAAATGGCAGCTGCAATAATGAACAGCAATGACTTGGGGGAGGGACCAATCTGACATCTGTTGACCATTTGGCCAGTAGGTAGTGGTGAACCAAAGAGGTAACTTAAACAAGTTCAGAATCCAAGAAAAAAAGGTTGAATTGATTTGGATATCAGAATAGGGGAAAACATTCTATCGTTTGGCACCATTTTGATCAGATTTAGACGATAGACATCAGGCTGATTTGTCAAAATCACTGTAGAGATGATGGGTTTTGTGTTTTTGAATAGGCAGCTTTGGGGTGCTTTGTACACCTTCACATAGCTGGCCATTTCACCTTCAGAGATTGAACTACATTGTTCCCTTAGTCTTCCTCATTGTCATAGAACAGAGAAGTTTTTCATTTGCTGTGCTTGTGAAACCTTAAGGCTTTTCCATTGCTCTGCCACCCTCAATCCTGCATTTCTCACTCCTCCTCTGGCAAAAGGCTTATTGAGGCCCATGTTTGGGTGTCATTCCATGTTTCACAAGCACTTAGGGCTTGTAATTCGCTGCTGTGGCCCCACACTCTTGTTAACTGCCCCCTGTCTGGGGTCTATTTTTCAGGCCAAGGCTCTACCAGTCCATGCTAATGAGCCAGCGGCAGGTAGGTCAGCAAGGGCATCTGGGCTATCTGAATTGGAATTAAGGGAGAACAGATTTGTTGTTGTTGTTGACTGTCAAACAACTCTGTTAGCTGTGGCCTAAGTCTTTTCTAAGTCACATTGACAAGAACGAAAAATGTCGAAAGGAAAATCTTTAATATTAAATCATATTTATTTCGTATGCAAACAGCCATAGGTGTATTTTTATATGAGGGCTTTTATAAATAGGGAAAATAGTATCGGGTTTTGAATGATTAATTATTTTATATTTCTCTTATTCAAGCTGCTAGACCGCTTACAGAAAATGAGACCTTCAAGTTCTTGCAGTTAAGATTTCCTCATAACCTTGAGCACTGAAAGAAACTAAACCTTGATATTTCATGGAGTTTTTATCAAAACTCAATAATTTTGTAAAGAGAATATGATTGAAGAGCAGCAGTATAGCTGATCCATCATAAATTAACATTAACTAAGTACTCATGAGGGATTTGTGCTGTGTCTTTAATTCCTTCCAAAACAAATGATGACATTCTCAGCTTTGCATTGTCCTCTGATATAGAGGACCTTGCTGTAATAGAATGCGTGTGTGTGTGTGTGTGTGTGTGTATGTGCTTATCTAACTCATAGACTGAGCATCTAAGATGAGTTTACCCAGCTTTCAGCACAGTGGTCGATAATCAGTGGTTAATCGGTGCTGAGCAAATGAATAGCTACACAGTCCAGCAATTGCTTGGATGTGGTTCTTTTAACACAGGCAGCCCATATTCAGGCCAACTCTGTGAAAAGGCACTGGCTCCTCCCAGGGGTCCTGAAACATACTAGGGAAGCCATGGGGGGACCACACCGAGCTAAGACTCGCCAAATCCCTTCTCCAGAAACTGGAAACAATTCAATTAATAGCAATAGCTGACGTTTTCTGAGTTCTCATTTCATTTTATCCTTACAACAATCTTACAAGGCAGATTTTATTAATCCCATTTTACAGATGAAGAAACTGGGTCTTAAGGAGGCTAAATTTAAGTTGGGAGCCAGTTGGATTAGCCTTGTGCTTTAGCCCCAGACATTCTGGGTTCACAGCCCGTGCCTCGCCTCCTACCGACTGTGTGACCTTGAGCAAATTCCTGTCATCTGCCAGTGCCTCAGTTTCTGTTTCTGTAGAATGAATAATAATAGCTGTTTTTAAAAATCTGCTGCAAGGATTAAATAAAATGACGTAAATGGAATATCTAGTATAATGTCTGAGACAGGGTAAACATTTAGTGTTTTTATTATAATTAATTATTGCTGTTAGGCCCACAGGAATTCAGACACAGACCTGTCAGGCTCTGAAGAAGGTCTGTAAGCAAGACTTGGCAAGGTCAGGTCTGACTTCAGGAAGTGCACTGGGGTCACAGAGCAAAGGATGGCCTGGCTTGGGATAGCTATTGGCTGTGAGAGAAGTGGGCACTTACCTAACAACTCCAGGCTGAGCTGGGTCTCCAGCAGTGGGATACCAAGTGGGGGTGGTGGAGTTGAACTTGAGATACCTTTCTGAAATAGAATTGACAAAATGTGTTATCAGTTAAAAATAGGGAATGAGAGACAGAGAAAAATTAATGACAAGGGAGCCTGAGGAAGGGAGGAGCTACCTTTAAGAAGCAGAATAAAGGAGAGAGAATTATCAGGGTGAACGTGAGAGATGTTAATGTGTTGTTAATGTGTTTTGTATGGTAAAGGTATACACAGGGTTGTGTGTTACGTTCAGGTTAATGCGGACAGTGGGTTTGAAATGCCAACTGCAGCCCAGCTCCGAGGTCAGGGAATGCTTCTCGATGGAAATTGAACCCTGAGTATGTTTTCTAAGCACTCTGTTCATCACTTGCCTTATCTGTAAAATTGTGGCTATTGGACAAGATCAGGTCCCTTCTAACTCTATACTTTTTCTGGATTTTTTAACCTTTTGTTAATTATTTCAATGCAGTGGATCCCTTTTTAACTGGCATCACTGATGACAAACCCCTGAGCCTAGGGTTCACAGCCCTCATCCCACGACTACATCTTACTTTTCATTCTCCTGTCTTGTTGCCTCAGCCATCCTAATGCAGCTAACACAGTGACTCACCATCCCCTAGATACACCCTCATGCTTTTTTTCCAGGTTCTGCTCACAATGCTGCCTCTACCTGGAGTGTCTTCCAGCTGTCTCTCCCCTGACAAGTTTGTTACACAGCAGGCACTACTCCCTGCAAGCTCCCTTCCATGCCAGACCCTGATTACCATTTGTTGAACGCCCCCCCCCTGCCCTGTGCCAATCCCATGCTTTACAAGTATCCTATCTAATGCCCTAATGGAAAGTCTTGCAAGACGGCAGACTTCTTATCTCCATTTTATGTGGGACCAAACTGAGTGTGACATGTTAAAAAGCTTGCTGAAGCCTCAGAGTTGAGATTCCATCTTGGCTCACTCTGATTCCAAATTCCAAGCCCTTTTTACTTCTTCAAGCTGCAGGTCTTGGGCCACTTGGTAAATCTTTCTTATGGCTTTTATCTAATGTTGTCTTCTGCTTTAGTGGATTCAGCATAGTTTTATTGAGCATCTTCTGTATGCCAGACACCTGCACAAATGTTAACTCATTTAAGGGTAGGTTTTATGTCTTACTTCTTATATTTTTCCAAGACTTAACAGAAAGATGGTACCAAGGTAGAAATTGAGTAAGTTTGTTGAGTTCAACTGAAATGAGTAGAGTCACTCATCTAACATAGAGAGCTATCATCAAATTAGGAGTCAACAAACATACCCTCCTGTTAGCTGAATGATCTGGTTACCTGTAGGATGACTGCCAGCTTCATTGGGAACTCTGTTAAATAGATCAGTTGAAATTTATAAGAGGTGACTTGGGCTTTTTTTTTTTTTTAACTCTTTGTTCTTAAGGTTAGTAGCTGTTTTTTAGAACATACTTTAGATAATTGTTAGTGAAAGCAATTAAATGGTTCCTTAAAGGACAAGATGAATTTATGTCAAAATAAATTGACTTATCATTAATGGACATGTATTTTGACATAAATTCCTAAAATCATGGTGGGATTACTACTATCATCATCAAGATGTATTTCAGTTGAATTTGTACAAGCTTTTGTGTTAAGTGTATGAGAAAGAAAACTATAGAGAGACTTTATTTATCTCCTGTTGCAGGGGCAATGGAGCTTTCTTCATACCTAAATATTTAAGATAGCTGAAGCTTATGCTACCAAGTGCCAAGGCCTTTTATTTTAAACATAATTTATAAACATATTTCTTAGGCAAAATGTATGAGAGAAAAATTTTCTAATATTCATGCATTGTCATAAAATTCATGACGTGGAATGTATTCAACAAACTGAGCCCACTTAGGATACTAGGTGATCTAAGTGCCAGGTGGTGATCTAAATTCCAAGGATAAGGCAATAAATGACACAGGTACTTGGTCTCATGGAACTTCATTCTAACAGGAGGAGCATGGAATCAACAAATAAGCAAACACAGTTGTCCCTCGGTATAGAGGAGATTGATTCTAGGATTACGCCCCTTATCAGGATACCAGAATACATGGATGCTCAAGTCCCTGATGTAAAATGGCAATAGTATTTGCATATAACCTACATACATCCTCCTGTATGATTGAATCATCTCTAGATTACTTATAATACCTAAGGCAAGGTGGGTGCTTTGTAAGTAGTTGTTATACTGTATTGCTTTTTATTTGTATTATTTTTATTTTTATTTTCAAATATATTTGATCCACGGTTGGTTGAATCTGTGAATGTAGAACCCATGGATATGGCAGGCAGGCTGTAAGTGAGAAAGGTAAACTCAGATATAGTGATCACAGCTAGGAAGAAACTACAACAGGATATTAGGACAGGGAATTATTTGCTTTGTACCAGGGGCAGGGGAAGAGGCCCCTTTAAGTAGAGTGGTCAGATAAGGACTCCTTGAGGAGGGACATTAAATCTGAAACTAGAAGAATGACCATCATGTGAAGAACTGAAGTAGAGCAAAGGTCCTGAGATGAGGGGAGCACAGTGCGTTCCAGTTTGAGCTAGTTTGTTGGGCCTGAAATGCTCATGAAACTTTCAAGAATATAGGTTGGGCAGGTCTATGACCATGGGAATCAGAAGCATGGGAGAATGATGGCATAGGAGTTAGGACTGGACAGTCCTCAGGTTCCTGCAGATAATTAAAACCATTGAACAGGATCATTGTTTACAAGAACTATTATGGAAGTTGCTTCCCTTCTCTGACATATCTCTCAGTGACAGTAGTAAGTCCTGTGGGGCATTATTGTAAACATATTACAAATATTAACTCATTTAAACCTCAAAACAACCCTAGAAGGTAGGCGCTATTACTTTCCTTCCATTTTTCAGGTAAGGAAGCTGAGGCACAGAGATGTTCATTTTCCCAAGATCACATTTATTTAGTGGTGGAGATTAGAGGCAAACCTAAGCAGTTTGGTTGAGGAGTCCATGATTTTAATTGTTATGTCCTGCAGCCTCATGCATTATCCATCAAGATGGGATAGATAAGACCTTAGAGAAATCAGAGATAAAGAATAAAGAAAGCATCATGAGGAGATGGGAGGGGAGTTTAGTACAGTGATATATTCATTGTCTGCTGGGAAGTAGATAGGGTACCCATGTTTGAATTTGGTTCTCTTGAGTTTATCACTCCACGGTTGCATAACTGTTGTTCTCTCACATTCGCCATATGCTTTCCTGGACCAGTAGCTAGAATAAACTCATTGTTTATAATAACCTCTTCAACTAGCTAACAGAGGAATGTGCGTTAACAACAAACAAACCAGAAGCATGAAAGGAGCTGACAAAAATGAGCAACAGCAAAATCAAATGACCACCCAAAGCCATCTTTAGCAAAGAGGAAGAGCACTGGTTCCCCAGGCTGCTTTTGCGAAGCTTGCTTCAAGGGCTTTTTATTTATTTATTTTTATTTATTATCATTTTTGAGATGGAGTCTCTCTCTGTCGCCTAGGCTGGAGTGTAGTGGTGTGATCTCAGCTCACTGCAACCTCCGCCTCCTGGGTTCAAGCAATTCTCCTGCCTCAGCCTCCCAAGTAGCTGGGACTACAGGCACATGCCACCATGCCCAGCTAATTTTTGTATTTTTAGCAGAGACGGGGTTTCACCATATTGGCCAGGCTGGTCTCAAACTCCTGACCTCGTGATCTGCCCGCCTCGGCCTCCCAGTTGCTGGGATTATAGGTGTGAGCCACCGCTCCCAGCCCCAGGGCTTTTTATTTTTAAGAGGACACAAAGGCTGTTTGAAGTCCTGGTCATGGAAAAATCCCACCTTCTTTTCAAACAGAGCCTAGTACCCTAAATTTTGCCTGTTGTACTTGGTAGAAGACACCAGTACTGCCCTCTCCTGTTATTTTCATCTCTTAACTCATCCTGGGGTTTGTTGTTGAGACAGAAGAGTTCCTTGGTCCCCTTCACAGAACTTAGGACAGGGGTGTGGCTTGCTTACAAGGGGTGTGGTTGAAATCCCCTGTGGAAGGGGAGCACATAAGCAAGTGGGTGCCAGGGCTGGGGTGAGCACTTTTGGGCTCTGGCCCCACAGTAGCATCTAGGGTTTTGTTATTACAATTAATGCTCTTTTAGCAGTTGCTGTCTGTGGATGGCTAAGTGTTAACCAGCTCAGTAGAGGGTCAGGATGACAGCCTTTTACACCTTGCCTGTTGGTACCTGGGTCCTTGTCTGGCATCCAGGAAGAATCAGGTCACCTGGACTTGAAGGATGGTGAATGCAGAGATTTTACTGAGTGATGGAGGTGGCTCTCAGTGGGATGGAGAGCTGGAAAGGGGATGGAGTGGGAAGATAATCTTCCCCTGGAGTTTGGGATAGCTGAACTCCTTTCCGTTCAGCTGCCTCTTTGACATTCAATTGTTTCTGTCTTCTCTCCTTCTCTGCCACGCCACTCTGCTCCTCTGCCAGTGGAGTTTGGGGTTTTTATGGGTAGAAGATGTGGGGGGGTGGGTGGCACGTGGCAGGCCAGGGTGGTTTTGGAAAAAGCAACATTCAGGCAGGAAAACAGGGATGTGAAGTTCTCATTTATGGCTGCGGGCCCAGGCTTGTGAGTGGGGCTTTTGCGAAGGAACTGCCCTCTTCTGCCCAATATTTCTCTGCCTTCTGTCAGTATCACTGTGGCCACTCTGTGATGGCTTCTGTAGAATGTCTCTAGATGACCCTTTCTGGTCCTTTACACAGCTCTGAGTTTGCAAAGGAGAAAGTGTCAAAAGAAGGACTTCCTCCTGTTCTGCTCAGTTCTCCTTGTCCCCAGAAGGAGCCTGGTTGTATTCAAATTAGGAGATTCCAGTTTATGTTATGCCTGGAGGAGTAGCACTGCCCTTTCTTGGGAGAGTTAAGGAAGTTTCCCTGGTTTGCCTTTGACCTGGAAATCCCTCATTGTGATTGCTGTCACTCTGCCTTGGTGTACTCACTTACTTTCAGTGTATTCTTTGTTGACCACCTAGAGTTCCTATGGCCTCCACTATTGTGGCAGTGCCAGGAAATTTTAATAATTATTAAAACCTTTAAAATGAAATGTGAAAGAGGCTGCAAATTCTTCTGTCACAGCTTCAATTCCCCTGTTAGTTGTTAGCACCGCTGAGCGTGTGACCTTGTTTTTAATAGCATGGTTATTTTCCTTTGTTACTTTCATACTCTATTTCTTTCCATATTTAACTTTGCTCCTCTATGATCTGTTCTAAATTATGGTTGCATTGTGTATTGTGTATTGCTCCTTAATTATAAATCCTGGTGTCACACTTTCTCCTGTTTTTCCCCCATTTGCTTTCTGATTATCTAATTTCTCCTCTTTGACTGGATTTATGCTCATTCAATGAACCATTTATTTTCTACTATCTCTTTATGTATCAAAGAAGTAAGATTCTTCAGAAAATGTGATCAAAACTTTAGGAATAATTTTATTAAGAATAGTTAACACCTGCAGTGTTTACATGGTGCTAGACTCTTTATAACTCATTTAATCCAAACAGTCAGGGTTTGCAATCATCTTCTCCATTGGGAAACTGAGGCCCAGAAAGTTATATAACTTAACAAATTTGGCCTTGCTATTTCCCAAGATGTGCTTCCCCAATGATGTATATTATTTTATGACATAAATAAGTTGATTTCCAAACATGGTATTTCTTCTTTGTTTGCATACATTAGGCTATTTACATGATGTTCTGTTAGTTTTTTCTACAAATTGATTAAGAATACTGTTATGTTTGTTTTTATTTTCCCCTAAGTATGGGTTAATACCTGATTAACAAAATGAAAGAAAATGTTGTTGTTTACTAATTCTGCAAACTCATTATTTGTTCAGAAGATTGTAATAAACTCTACCCTTGTATAATGTCGAGAATAATCATTACATTTTTTAGTCATCTGAAAAAGTTCTTTAGGATTATTATTTCATCCATATTTAAGTTTTCAGGAGGATTTTTTAATGAAATATAAGTTGTAAATGTGTTAAGGATTGTCTTACAGAAAAAAATGGAGGCTATAATCCACAGGAGGGCACACCTGTGCACAAATGCTTTCACACACTATGCACATGTACTGGAAGCATGGTTGAACTATTACATCTACAAAGGCAGTTGACCATTTCACTCCATAGGAAACTTGAAATCAAATTTGCTGCAGACAGTGAGGTGAGGGTTGAGTGTCTTTAATCAGTATTTTTTTCTGGCCTAAGCACTAGTCTTGCAATTCCTTTAGCTGGCATGGAGGCTATGGAGGTGACATTTATCCCAGCCATTGTCAGATTGGAAGCCAGTACTGGGATTACTGGCTCTTGGGCATATTGATATGCCAGGTGGACTTCTCATAGATTCCCCAGCCATCTGTACCTGTTTGCAACTTGGTATTTAATATTTACTTACTTACTTTCTTTGAATGATTAAAAAGATTAAAAAGGAACTGAAGAGTTTAAACGTGAGCAACGTAGACCATTATTCTACTATTGCACTAAAAGGAGCCATGGAAAGCTGACCATAGATTAGCAGTTTCATGGGAAGGTGAAAGGGACACCTAGGATTTTTTGGAGAAACATCTTTAAGACAAGGTGAGCTTGTAAGTCTTTTAATTCTCATTCCAGACTTTGGAAACAGTTAGAATCTGAGTTACTTCCTTTGTTCCCTCATAAGAACAAAAACATACTTGCTTGATTATTAGACACAAAATAAACTAAGTGACATTTAGATTATGAAATTTGGTTACAGACATGTTTCTGCATGTTATTTTGTCATTAGGCAGAAGGTGCAGAGCATTGCGTTCTCTGGTTAAGTACAGGATAGTGTTAAGGAAACATGAGTAGATAGGGAATGGTTGATAAACACATGCAATTAATGAAACTTTGACATCATAGCACTTTGGCTGTTGTCAGTGAGCTTGCTGGCCTCTGGTTTCTATTCATTATTTATTCTATTTCCCTAGTTGAATCATTCCTCCACCCTCACACAGGCAACATTATTAAAGCATGGATTAAAATGGAGTCCAAATTGATAAGAAGTAGTTATCCAGTGTTTCTGGATGAGTTTGTGACTTGAAAAAAGTTTCAAGCTAAATGGAGTGATTTGAAATGTAAATGGATTCCTTTTCCTTTTTGTAGATAATTGTACTAAATGCTAATTTGTGGGCAGCTAATGTGTCCTTGTGTTCACTGATAAGCTGTGTGGCTTGAAACAAATTTATAAAAGGGGACAAGTTGTTTGTCAGCAAAAACTCTCAACCCAGTCAACTCTGTATGTGTTGACTTTTTGTGCTTCTGTGAACAGGTATCCCATCTACGTTACCTGCCTCCACACGTGCAGAACTCCCCACTCACCTCCCCAGTGATAATGGGTGGGTTATCACTGGCTCTCTTTCTTTGAGATCCATTTTAAAGATTTGGGATGAAATGTCCACTTAGGATAGGCTAGACAAGGGGTCCCCAAAGTTTATCTGTGAAGGGCTTGATAACAATTCATTTTGTCTTTGCAGGCCATATGGTCTCTGCCACAGCTGCTCAACTGTGCCTTTATAGCCCTGAAGTAACCGCAGGCAATATGCAAATGACGGGGCAGGGGTGTGTTCCAATAAACTTTCATTTAGAGGCACTGAAATTAGATTTTTATGTGATTTTCATAAATCATGAATTATTGTTCTTCTTTTGACTTTCTTCCAATAATTTAAATAATTTTTCCAATAATTTAATTTTCTTGTAGCTACAGGGCCTTACAAAAACAGGCAGTGGGCAGATTCAGCTGGGGAACCCTGGGTTGGATGCGTTGTTTCTGCTGTGAGTGTCCAAGTCCCCTTCTGATCTCTTCTCTTTTTAGCTTTCTAAACTTATCCCAGTACTGCCTCCAGGATCTTTGGGTTTTGTGGCTTTGCATGGAAGCCCTGACTAGTTTTTGTTTTGTTCTGTTTCTCCTGTTGGAGAACAGGTGAGGAGGAGGTGGGGCGGGGGATGGGCGGGGGATGGGCGGGGTGGTGGTGGCGGTGCAGGGGAAGGGAACAGGCAAAGCTTTTTTTGTTTACAGGAGTAAAGAGAACAGTAACAGTGATTTATACTGCCCTACTACAAGGGTGAAGAGTTTAGACATATAGCATCTGAGGCTGCTTCTGTGGCTATTTTTTTCTGTTACAAGAAATTTAGATGCAATAATTTAGTTCATGAAAAAGATCATGATGATATATGTGTGAATGAGTATAATGCATTTGAGACTTGTCTATTTGTTGTTGTTTTTGTATTCCTTAAAAAAACACGCAGATCCAATTGTGAAAAGACAACCAGGATTGACTGCAGTATTATTGGGCTCTGGCTGCCTTTCAGCTTGAAGTCCTTTCTAATGAGAACAAAGCTGAATCAGGGGTAATCACTCACTGTCCTCAGGCACTAGTTAGCAAACCACCTCTGGTAATTTGAAGGATGCAAAACATTTTTTTGTCCTACATAGCCTTATAATTACTGATCTTTTGAACCTGTCGCTTTGGAATAAATTGGGTCTTATGCGGCTGAGTCCTGTAATATTATTTTACTTGAGGGTGAAGAAGTTAATGTATAACCTCTTTGGCTAGCACTTCAGATACTTTGAAAATGCCTTTGATATTTAATCAACATAAAAACAAAGTAAATTTTAACTGTATGTCCTTTCCTAGGAATATTTTAATCAAATAGGCTGTTACTCTTTTATTAACTTCTCTGTTTATTTGAATCCTCTCTTTTCATTTGAATGAGGTGGTGTCACAGTCGAAGGGAACATTAATAAAAACCTGAGTTACCTATTGATCTGCTTCAGGCATTAGAGAGTACATGTTGAGGTCATTTGAGAAACACATCAAAGTTTGGCTCAAACATCTCTTTGCACTTCATCTTGGAGGAAACAGTGCTGGATTTTGGAGGCTTGTGGGTGGGATGTACAAGTTTTGCTCATCCTTGGCTATGTGCAGTTGAGGTTGGCAGGTCTGTGGGACCCCAGTAGCAGATGGAGGAAGCCCAGAGAGTTCTGCTGTGCAGCAAGACTGGCCCAGGAAGGGCATGGACCTCACCTTGCACTCCCTTATCTGGCTTGTTCATTTCTGTATCCTGCTCTATCACAATTCTTACCATTAAGACCTTTCCTTTCATTGGCATAACATAACATATTTCTTTCTTTGTCAAAGAAAGATTGTGATTTTCATAAAAAATGAGATGCTTGACATACAGCCAAGCAAAAACGTGTACACAAATTTCATAGCAGTGTTACTCACAGTAGCTGAGAAATGGAAATCAAACAAATGTTCATCAACTAATGAATGGACAAATCAAAGATATATATATTCGTACGTTGAATATCATTATTCAGGCATAAAAAGGAATGAAGTACAGATATCTTGCTACATGGATAAACGTTGAAAACATTATGCTAAGTGAAAGAAGCCAGATAAAAATGACCACATAGTGTATGATTCCATTTATATGAGATGTCCATAATAGGCTACTCTACAGACAAGAAGTAATATATTAATTGTTGCCAGAAGCTAGGCAGGGAGAATAGGGAGTGGCTGCTAAGAGGTGTGTTATGGGATGATGAAAATGTTCTAAAATTAGTGGTGCTGGTTGCCCAACTCTGTGAATATATTAAAAGCCACTAATCTTTAAAAGGCTGAATCATTTGAGATGTGTATTCTATTTCAGTAAAGCTGTTATAAAATGATGAGTTTGAAAAATAGAAAAATTATGTTAATATTGTTTTGTCATCACCAAAAACTAATTAGTTTTTTGTATAACCAGTTACACAATTTGTGACATATATTTTTAAATAATTCATTTATTTACTTTTTATTTGACTAATTGGTATAGTAGTCAACTACCAAACAAATATTATCTGAAAAAAAACAAGTCCTGTCTTATGGATGAAATATTAAGTTTATTATTCAGTATATTGTGATTTCAGTAATTTCTAAATATTACCAGGTCTCATTTATGTGATGAGTACGTTGTGGTGGCAAAGTACTCAAATGTGAAAGAAAATATTTGGTTAGAGATCCGAATTCTTTTTTTCTATAACAACAAACATCTTAACTCAGTAAACTTCTGAGTTCGTGGCACTATGGTTCAAAATGTGGCCAACACAGTTTGTGGTTTGTATACATTTTCCTTTCTGGGGAGTCTAACAGTTGATGACATAAAATGGGCAGTTTCGTGAGACATCCTACATAGGGTGGCTCTTGTATTTGCTGAAGAAGAAGATAAAAAACAGTTGAGTTGTCTCCCATCTTGATTTTCCTTTATTGTGACAGCTGAAGATAAAAAGTCCATTATATACCAAATATTATCATCTGGTATATCTGCCTCCACTAAGACAAAACAAAGATCAGGTGGCCTATAAGATTTCTTCAGCCAAAACACAAAAGGACATTGTGGTTTCAGATAAACTGAACCGTGGCTCTTGGAATGGGAAGAATGCTCTCTAGGCCCACTAAGGGGGTTATTATAGGAGCAGCAGCAGTTGTTTGTGGCAGGAAAAATTATTCAGAAGATTGCTATTTCTGCAATTCTGGGATGCTCCAGCTGCATAGGTTGGAACTGATAATACCAAGTCAGTAGCCCATCTGTTTCTAAAAAAGCCCAGAGAGAAATGTAAAAATGGCAGTCAGAACAGAGGCAGTTATGTGGTGTGGACTAAGACACACAGTCAACAGTTGCTTGTGGTCTCTCCTTCTTGATTTTCTAAGTGATGGAATTGGAATCGGAATTTTATCTATTTGTTTCACACAATGATTTATGTTACAATATTTGCAACTTTCAATTCAGTTTAGTGAATATTTAATGATGAAGATGAGGATTAAGAATAGGATTACATCTTGAAAAGAGACTGGATGGCTTCAACCATTTAAGCTCAGACCAGTAGAAGAACAGAAATACTTGGGAGAGTGTGGTTATATGGTGTAGTTGAGAAAGTTTGGGTTTTAAAGTTAGAAATACTGGGGTTCTTGTTCCTGCTCTACCTCTTCCTAGCTGTATGCTTGTAGGCAAGACACTTAACATCTCTGTATAGTCTCTGAAGGTTCTCAAGGGGTTGAAATACTGATTTTATTAGGTGATGAGAATTAAATGAAATAATATGTGCAAAGCTCCAGGCTTTTCGAGTAAGTATTCCATAAATGCTTTTGAGATTTAACATGAAGAAAGGACTACTACTGGAAATGTTATGCCCCTCGTATTATCCCTTTTCATGCTGGTGATAAAGACATACCTGAGACTGGGTACTTTATAAAGAAAAAGATTTAACGGACTCACAGTTCTAAGTGTCTGGGGAGACCTCACAATCATGGTGGAAGGGGAAAGGCATTTCTTATGTGCCGACAGGCAAGAGAGAGAATGAGAACCAAGAGAAAGGGGTTTCCCCTTATAAAACCATCAGATCTCGTGAGACTTTCATTACCACGAGGACAGTATGGAGGAAACGGCCCCCACAATTCAATTATCTCCCACTGGGTCCCTCCCACAATATGTGAGAATTATGGGAGCTACAATTAAAGATGAGATTTGGGCGGGGACACAGCCAAACCATATTACCCCTAGTGTTGACCAAATGGCATAAATTAAGGGAGTGTAGTCCTCTGCAGTAATTCTAGGACATAACCCAGCAGAAGTCCACAAGCAAACTGCAACTTCTGTGTTATTAAACCTGCATTATCCTTTTGTCAGAGATTATTATTGTTAACTCCTAGGTCAAGTTAGAATTTCCTGGAAATTTTATGGTCATTTGGAGATAAGTTCCCCCAAGCTCCTTAGCAGTTAGAAAATGGGTTGTATTCCTTGAGTCAATTGAAGATGAATTAAACCAACGTTGCCCATAAGTCCCCAAATTTTAATATTGGACTTTAAAGATTAACTTATAGGCATTTGGCTCTGGCTTGAGGAATTTTTTTTATGGACCCTAGTGTATGCATAATTTTTAATAATACAAGCCTTAATATTTTCATCTGTAAAATGGGCTTAATTTACCTTGTGTGAGGGTGAGGTAAGCAAAGGCATGCAAAGCCACACATCAGGAAGTCAGTGAATGTTAGTTATCTCTGAGCAGGGCGCTGGAGTGTGCTGTATCTTTGTTCTCCTAACTTTTAAATTTTTGAAACTTTGAAAAAGACAAGAGATGCCAAATTAGAATGAATATTGTTCAAAGCTCTCTGACTTTCGGGTAATTGCTTTCCCAGATTTAGAGAGGAAGATATCTCTCCGTACTTGATTTGCATATTCTTTCTTGACTAATCTCTTATGCAGATTGTTTAATTGATTAAAATGTGTAAGATAGCTGTGATTCCTGAGAAGACTAGGGTATTGGTGTCTGGACAAAAAGTTCTTTGTTAACCTGAAAGCATATGGCAGACATATCCTTTCTTCATACGCTCATAAATCCCAATCTAAGCACTTTGTACTATCTGAAATAAGTTTCTTCTTTAACTTGATACTCAATTGCTTTTTATTTTTTTAATGGGGTAGGGTCCAGAGATGCTATGAAGTATATGATACATCCCTTGAAGGTTTTTTTTTGTTTTTTTTTTGAGACAGAGTCTCACCCTGTCGCCCAGGCTAGAGTGCAGTGGCGCGATCTTGGCTCACTGCAACCTCCGCCTCCCAGGTTCAAGCAATTCTCCTGCCTCAGCCTCCCAAGTAGCTGGTATTTTTAGTAGAGGTGGGGTTTCACCATGTTGGCCAGCCTGGTTTCGAACTCCTGACCACCTGCCTCGGCCTCCCAAAGTGCTGGGATTACAGGCTTGGGCCACTGGGCCTGGCTCCTTGAAGTATTTTAACAAGGTTTTAAGAGGAGTGAGGAGGCCGGGTGCGGTGGCTCATGCCTGTAATCCCAGCACTTTGGGAGGCCAAGGCCGGTGGATCACCTGAGGTCAGGAGTTCGAGACCAGCCTGGCCAACATAGTGAAACCCTGTCTCTACTAAAAATACAAAAATTAACCGGGCGTGGTGGCATGCACCTGTAGTCCCAGCTACTCAGGAGGCTGAGGCAGGAGAATTGCTTAAACCCGGGAGGCGGAGGTTGCAGTGAGCCAAGATAGTGCCACTGTACTCCAGCCTGGGTGACAGAGCGAGACTCTGTCTCAAAAAAAAAAAAAAAAAAAAAAAACAGAGGAGGGAGGAATTGTCAGGAATTGGAGATTAGAATATTGCCAAAGACATATTCCTGAGTCATGTATTCTGGCCTGCGCAGCTAGTGCTATGTGATGAGAGCAAAAATTGATGATTGTATTAAAATGGAATCAAATATTCATTTATTTCATTCTGAAAATGTATATTAATCCCCAATTTTGGACAAAGTGCTATCTAAGCTAGGCACTGGGGACAGGGAGATTACACATAAGAATTGTCCATGGGCTGTGCTTTCAAGGAACTGGTTGTTTTGTTGTTCAGAGAAGATGTATATAAATAATGAATCCAAGGTAGAAAAGAGAAAATTACTGTTTCTAGTGCAGGGAAACTGGGAAGAACTTGATGAAAAAGTGACTTTTGTGCTGCATCTTGAATGGGGAGGTGTGATCTTGAATGTGGATCTTGAATGTGGAGATGATGAGCTTTTTAGTCAAAGGGACCATCTCATGCTGTTCCGGAGGCATCAGATAGTGTGGACCTGATGTTTGGGAGATCATTCCTTGGCCCCTGAGATTTCTCAATAATGTATGATCCGTGAACATTTTACATACATACATATATACCTGCATACATATACAGGGAGACATACACACATGAATGTGTATATATATGAATTAACTGTAATTCATATGTGGTTGTAATTTGTTTTTTGGCCAAAGTGCATGGAGCTAATAGTCGTGTTTTTAATATATGTATATATTTGGCCAAAGATGGCAGGCATATTTTTAATTCAGTTGCCATTTATTATAAAAATCCTGGATCAGTTCAGTGAATTATGAACTTGTCTCAAGGATGAGGATTAGATGTTCTATTTTAATCAAAACATTTGGGAGCTTCCCAGCAGAGACAGATAGACTTACTCACTTCCTGGCATGTATTATGGCCTTGGGAAGATAAAGGTGGATCATATTTGTTTTTTCATAAACTCATTTCACCCCAGAATCTCTGACAACTGAAAACCTGGCAGAGATGAACATCTGTGATTGCTTGGCCTCTTTATGCACTGATCTTAAATGTTATGCTCTGGTTTAAATTTGGCTAGCTTTATAATTGATTATCCTCATCTCCCCTAAATTCATGCCCTATTGTGGTATGAATAAAGGTTATAGGGTTTGGGTCATTCATATAGGGGGAGAGGAGAGTTAGACAAATACAAATGTATATTTTCACTAAAGGATCGCTGAGTTCTAAATAGTAAGAAAATATTGATTAAAGTTGTAAGGGTGGCTGGTGTTTACTATTAATATTCCCAAGGTAATGATTTCACTGAGAAATCATAACAAAACACTAAGAACTTTATTGTGAAGAAGCAGAAGTTTTAAATTTTCTAAAACGAAATGTCTTGAATTTAGTTTTGAGATTTAAAAGTAAGCTTGTGGCCTGGTTCCATGCCCCTGACATCACTTCCCTCTGCCTATAGAGGCAGAGAGTCCTTTCCTATTGGGATAGGTCCTTTCCTATTGGGATACCTCCCAAAGCCTCAGTAATGGTAGTACTAAGAGTAGCCAAATAAATAATACACACAATTCTAGTGCTAAATTTTACCAGGTGCCTGTGACCTAATGCACAACCTCATCTAATCCCTATAATGACTTTGCGAGATGGGCACTATTTTAACCCCTAGTTTAAATATGAGGACATCGAATCTAAAAGATGATAAATAACCTGCCCAGTGTCACACAACTCACAGCACAGCTGGGAGGTTTGCCTTGCTGTAGCTGATTGTCCATTGCCTTTCAAGGTTTGGGAGAAGTAATATTCCACAATTTAAATATCATACACAGCATTTGTGTGTGATATTTAAACACAGCATTTGTTTTCATCTGTGCTTTCATGGCTTTATCTACTTCCATAATGACCTGTCACAATTAATTAAATTTTTACCTTTGTTTTTCTAAATTGCAAAAGTAATTATGTTTGTAGTAAAAAATTAGAAAATATAGATGAGCAAGATAACAAGAATAAAGAAATCATCATGATCTATAATCCCTATTCTAGGAAAAAAAGTGCTAATCAAAAGAATACTTACTGTCTGATTCCATATGTATGATGTTTGAGAATAAGCAATACTACAAGGAAAGAAAACAGATCAGCAGCGTCAGGACCTGGGGTGGGAGGTCTGGACCACAGGAGGACACACGGGAACTGTTTTAGAGTAACGGAAGCGTTCTGTATCTTGATTGTCGTGTGATTATATGACTGTATACATTTGTTGAAACTCAGGATTGTATACAAAATAGGGAATTTTACTGTATGTAAATTATTCCTCAGTAAACATGACTGAAAATATAAGCTGATGTTAACAACTTGTTGTGTATCCCTCCACACATTTTTCTATGAATATCCATTACAAATATGTATCACATATATATATGTCTTTAAAAGAGAGACTCTGTCTTGTAACCTATTTTTTCACTCAAAAATGTATCAAAAGCATTTCTGATCAGTAATCATTCATCTCTATCATTAAAAATGAGCATGATTATTTGAATAAACGTATTCATTATTCAAATTAGCTGTTGTCTGGATTTTCTCATCGCAGATCTTATTTTTAAGCTTTATTGGCACATGTTTACTATGCGAAAAAGAAAATCTTTCTCCCAGAACATGGTTGCTTTAACTGAAAAATAATGAAGGTGGTCGGTTGCCTAAGGTAATGTCTTTGTGACCATTCTGTCTGTTGTTAGCCTGCTAGTGATTAGGTAGCTGAAGACTCCTTTTCAGTACATTTTCTTTGACCTTGAATTAGATGTAGGGCTAAGGCAGGACCAACCTGTGTGAGTGAGCAGTCACAAGAAGCTCTTTTTACCTGATGTTAGTCTTTTGTAATCTCACTTTTAAAAACAAACTTCTCTTTCTTATGTTTTGCCAGTGGAAATATTTACCATTCGAAACTTACTCTTTGGGGAGTCTAATGAATGTTATTTCCTTTAAAAGGTACAATAAATATTTTCCTTCTGACCTCTAAAAGTAGATGGCAGAAAATAAAATCGATTGTTTTCCTCATAAATTTAAATAGACATATTACCTCTGTTTCAAAAATGACATCAGCTAGATGACTTCCCAGGCTAATGACAGTTTTCCTGCCAGACCGAACACTTGATTTACCATTGTCGTGAAGTCACCGTGCCACCCTGTTTCCCATTCCCATTGCATGCTTGAAGAATTGTGATACTTAAGGTTTCCTATAAAGAAAAATAAGAAAAAACTGGACAGGGCTTATTGTTTACCATTATGTAGAGAAAGCTCTCTCCACAGCAAACATTATGAGAGTGTCTTCATGGGTCTTGCTGAACGTGGCCAGCCTTCTCTGTTCCCCACCCTGTTAACACATTCTCTGCCTCTTCTATGTGGATTTTTTTTAAGTACATATTAGTTTCATGAAGGTCTTTCTGCCTGGAGAAGTGGAATCCCCCAACTTTTGGAAAGCCTTTTAAAGTCTCCATGAGTCCAGCCAGGTGTGGCGTCTCACACCTGTAATCCCAGCACTTTGGGAGGCCGAGACAAGTGGATCATTTGAGGTCAGGAGTTCCAGACCAGCCTGGCCAACATGGTGAAACCCTGTCTCTACTAAAAATACAAAAATTAGACAGGCATGGTGGTGTGCACCTGTAATCCCAGCTACTCAGGAGACCGAGGCAGGAGAATTGCTTGAACCCAGGAGACAGAGGTTGCAGTGAGCCGAGATCGCACCACACTACATTCCAGCCTGGGGGACAGACCAAGACTTCGTCTCAAAAAAATTAAATAAAGTCTCCATGAGTCCAATTAGCTACCGTGTTTCATATCTTTTCTGTATCTAAAATTGTTATCCTCTGACCTAGTAGAAAGGGTCTAAACCTCTGCTTTCTTTTTAGATAAACCCATAGATTATTTTAGGGTGTGGTTGTGAGGTTTTTTTTGCAAATTAGATAATCAGTAAGTCCCTAGCGCCATAGACTGGGCCAGATGCACTGGGCAATGTAAAGAAATAAGCAATGTCCTGCCCTATAGGAACTTGCCATTGTTCATTTGAATTTGTTGACTTTGTTTCTCTCTGGAATTATATATAATTTCCTGTTTGCTATGATCCTTACCTTAAAATAAACCTGCAGTATTATCCCATTCACTCCTTGGAATGTTCTGATTTATGACTATTCAGCAGTTCTGTCCCATCAATAGGCTCTCAGGAATGTCCTAAATTGGCAATCTGTGGACTGGTGGGTTCCATCTAGAGCCTGATAGGGTGGAACCACTAGATAAATGGAGAGTGTCTTTTGTTGTCGTTGCTTGTTTCAGCATCCCTGGAAGGATAATTTACTTTCCAAAGCTTCATTAGCTAAATGAAACTCAAGTCTTGCCTCTTTAGTTTAAGACAGGTTCTTTTTTTAAAAAAAATCATGATGTGTCTTAGATAGATATTCTCTTGGATTATCTTCCCTTTTACATGATACGGGGCTTTAAAATCAACCTTGTGTTTGACACGATCAATGGATGGAGATCCAGGAGGAGGACTGGTGCTTTAGGATTTCACTTCACATTGCTGTCCTCTGCAGAGCCTTCTCTTCCAGTTGACATGCTGAGGGACTTGGAAAGGGCTAACAATCTGCTTTTAAACTAGCGATGTATTCTGATGCCCAGTGCTTCAAGCTGTTTCCCTTTTTAGGCTTAAGTTTGCCTGGAGAGGAAAGTGGAGACCTTGAATATTAAACTCTTTTTGCCTTGTGTGATTTGATGGTGGTTTTGTGGAGAATTATTTGTCCTTAGGTGGAATCTCAGCCCAGTTTGGAATGAAGTCATCATAGCCACTTGTGCCAGGCCCCAAACAACCCATATAGCTGATCTTTTCCCCGGAGTCAGAGACACAAATAGAACTGTTTCAGAGCATTGCAGAGGGGAACTCTAGAGAGGTTTGGCCGTGGCCACTCTCCTTTCTGCTTTTAAGATGAGGTGCATTGTGCTTGGACTGACTCCACATTGGTAACCAGGAGACAAGCAGCTCTAGAAGATGTTGCTCCTAGGGCATGGGGCTTCTCTGCCTAAGAAGCCTTAGGACATTTAAGCAGCAGGAAAAGAAAGGTCTGTTTTGGCTTTATCTAGCCATGTCACTGAGTATAATGACCTCACGATTTCTTCTTCTTCACATTCATTTTGATGCCAATTCTTTTTTGCTGTGCTTGGGGATTTTTGTTTTTCCTCTTCAGGCACTTCCCAGGGTTCTGCACAAGTGTCCTCTGCAGTGGGGTGGCATCCCTGCTCCCTCTGGTGGAAGGCCTGAGCCACAGTGCTCTGAGAGCACCTCACTCACTGCAGTGAAGCAAAAAATCCTGCCTAGCCTGTGTGGCGCAGCTTTCTATTTTGCAGTCATAACCATTTACTCAGCTAGTCAACAACAGGTATTCTGTGACTGCCCAAGGCTGGAGAATCAACAGTTCCTATCTCATGGAGCTTGTATTGTAGACATGCATCAAAATTTTGTATCTGAAGTGCAAATACCAGAAATATATAAATTAAGACAAGCTCTCCTCTCCCCCACTGAAAATAAAGGAAGTCTTACTCAATTCTTGGGGGGAATTGCACCCAACTCACCAATGTTTTGTAGTAGGAAATTCAAAAATTCAGAAAAGACCGTTATAAATCTTAGGTTATTTTTCAAGAGACATAACTAATAAATAGTACCTGGGGAGGCCCCTGGACAGTCAGCACCCCCCAGCTGGTAGCATCCTGGGAGCAAGGTGGCTGTGCCTTTTGAGTTCCTGAGTTGCTGTTACTTTAGCACTTTACATATTGCCCCACCAACCAGCTGAAGTGCAGAAGGAGTGCAAAAAAAGTTACTTTAACTCAGACGTCCATCATAAAACGTACGAAACAGCTTGGAAATAGGTACTGTGTCAAGGAAGCTTTATTATGATAATATTACTAATGGAAAGACAAAAGTTGAACCAAGATATGTTGCCTCCACATTCCTGGTAAAGGTTCAAAACATAAGCACAGAGTTACTAATGTGTGAGCTGTCTTTTCCCCAATTCTGTGCTAAGGAAGTGAAATTGCCATCAGTTTTAGTTTTTATAATTTCTGAGCATCCACGTGAAATAGCAAGAAAGAAAATACCCTACCCTCCACCTCACTGGCAAGGGTGCCAGCAGTGTCTTTTAGATTCTGTAAGGGACACGGTGACCAGAAAGTCAGGATGAATGGATTCTACCATTAGCCAACCAACAAAATGAATTTTCAGATTGTTCTAGACATGAGAACAAAAGATCAGAGAAGCCACAACAATGAGATACCTGTTACACATGTATTCTTGGATCTCCTTCTTCCACTCTGTGGATGCTGTGAAGGAGGCTTTATTTACATGCACTAGTCGAGAAACAGTTTTTGTTGAAAACAGATAACAGTTACGAGAATCTGGCCAAGCTTAGACTCGCAGATTCTGCCCAGCTAAATGGTAGGATGTCTCTTTCTTAGTTTTTAATTGTGGGAAAATACACATGACATAAAACTTGCCATCTTAACCATTTTTAACTGTAGAGTTTAGAATATGGATCTCCTTTAAGGAGGAATTAGGCTGCTAACAGAATAAAAAGTTTAATTCTTTCTCTCATAAGTTTAAACTGACTTCTCTAATTCCCAAATAGACACAGGTTTACGGCAAATACAAAAATCTAGGCTTAAGGTGACAAAGCAGAAATAGATTATGCAAAAATTCATGGGAATAATAAAGGTATTCTTGTATGTAGTTGATATCTGATCACCTCCTTCGCCTAAGTGGTGAGCTTTTGACAGTAAGGGCTGTCTCATACTAATTCATATATTTGTAGCACTTAGCACAATGCGTTACTCAAAAGTACTCTAAAACTATTTGTTGCTTGAGTACTACCTATTTTTCAGTAAATAATCTTTTGTCCATTCAGGCAACTGCCCTGAAATTTTGCTGTGTTATGCCTTCATTATAGAAGGGAAAGAGAAGGGTGGTGGACTGGTAGTGCCAGGGCTCTGAGGCTGCAGCGCTTTCTCCAAGGGACCATCACAGCACTGCAAAGCCGCTGGAGAAATGACAGCCCAACAGACCTGGTGGACTTTAAACAAGAGCTAAGCTAGTTCAGCTGGCACATATTTTCAAGTGACTCCAAAATAAAATGTGTATTTGCATCAAACAACTGGAATCATTTTAGCTTTGGAGTTATTTAAATTTATCGACAGGGAGAAGAGCTTCTGGCTTTTTCTATGGGTTTGTCCTGTCAAACATTAGTCTGCTCATTTCAAAGAGCAAGACCAATCAATAAGGTGCCCAAAAAGCTGCCTCCAGACAAGGCTGGCAAAGAGAGTGGTACCTCTTGTGGTTTCTGCTTGGAACCCATTGGCATTGCACATTGACATTCTTCAAGAGGCTCTTTCTGTGTCCTTTCTGGCCTTTTGAAAAGGTGCCACTGTGTTTTGGGAAAGGGTCCAAAGAGTAGAATAAGATCTAGTATTATGACTGTAACCTTTTTAACAAGGTGAAATTTCATAGAAAAATGTTTATTAAAATATGCCTCTTTATGAATATCGAAGATTAAATGTTCTGTAGTTGGTGAGCTCAAGTGGGCACTCCCAGTCAAATGAATTCTATATTTTCCACCTCAAATCCTTTTGAATAAGACTGGAGTAGACATAAATTACATGTTTCTCTTTGCAAATTGGCCTTCAATATTTCATGTGCCAAGAATATGTTACAAAATTGGGGCAGCATTAATATCTTTTTCCTAATGCTCTCTAAACAGACTTTTTTTGGTATTTCATCTCATCTGCATAAGCCATTTAGTGGCCAGCAAAAACTGTTATGAGGGAGCAAATTAATACATCAGAAGCAAAACCCAAGATATATTTAGTGCTCAGATCTAAGTTATTCACAATTTAGTGTCCTTTCCACTGCAGGGGTCTTCAGACAGTATTCTAGGAAACATGGTTTAATAATGTCATGTCCTGCCTTCAGGTAAGTTACACTGTTGTTAGTGAACAACGCCTTCCCCTCCTCTCAGCATTCTGCCTGGGGTACACAGAACCTGAATCTTCAAACTCCTACCTTCCCGTCCCCCACTAATCCCCCCAGCTTAGACCAACTATTTGTGCTGTGAAAGGTCTTATTGGCGTTTTTGCTTTAAACCTAACCAAAATGACTACAAAAATTTTGGTGACCATCCAGAAATGTCTTTGGATTGTAGACTTCAGGGATAATGAAAATTATTGATTTACTCAGCAACTTTGTACAGCTGTGTTGAGGGAAAACGAAATTGTGTATGAGAATTTAAATTGGCAAAACAACCTAAATCCTTATAAATTTCATACCACTTATAAATCTGAGACTTCTTAGCCTTTTAGTTTAAAGCCAGAACAGAATATGAAGACACTGACCTATGAAAGTCAAGTAAACATGCATCTTTTTATCATCACAGCAAACTGCTTGACATTGTCTGAAATTTTGAGGGGAGGAGGAAAAAGGAAGACAGATTTTTAAATACACAAATTATTACAAACTGGCATCTCAGGCAGTCATTTGGTCTCCATTTGTAAGACCATCCTGGGCCATTTAGACCTGAGAGTGAAGTGATTAATAGCACGAATTGAAAGAAGTTATTTTAAAAAGTGCATTATCACCTTTTATTTTCATGAGGTTTAGGGATCAGGAGGTTACCATGATACTTAGTTTTATTATTTAAATAACCCACTATAAATAAGGGTTTGTCATATTTTTCCACTTGAATCATTTTTTTTCTCTGAGGTTTCTTTTTTTAATCATAGTATCTAGGTACTTAGAATCTAAAAATAAGATGTTGAATCTTTTTACTCTTTTGTGCTCTCAGAGGACACTCATAAGCATTTGTTCTTCAGCTGTGTCTGTCTTGGAGAGGAGTCCTGCTTCTGTTCAGCTGTTATTTTAGCCTGACAGGGAGATGAGCCCAAATGAGATGCATGTAATTGACAATGATACCTACTAATGATATCTCAGAAAAGGGCCCTGCCTTTATTGGGGAAGATTTTCTTGGACTTAAGAAGTTTTAGCTGGGCCAGTTTCTGTGGCCTAAAAGCACCTACCTGCCTCATTCACAGCCCTCGGTGCTTTTGAGAATGAAAAGGGGAGCCTGGACCATTGCAGGGCCTTCTTCATCTCTGATTATTTTGTGTATTTATTGTTCACTTATTTATCGTCTGTCTCCCCTTCTGGTATGCTTGTGTCATGAAACAATGAATTCCCCAGTGCCTGGCCCGATTCGTGGCCTCTAGAGGTGTCCAGAAAAAAAGTTTCGGTGAATAGAATTGACGAATGGGTTCAGAATTGAAACCTGTGAGTCTATGGAAGACAAACGAATCTGTACAGAAAAAAATTCAGAAGCTGGACTACTGAATTTTAGTATTCATTTGAGGCATAGAGAATGAAAATGAGCCATTAAAAGACAGAAACACAAGGAAAGAAAAGACCTTTATATTCAAAACAAGTCAAGGATAGTGTTTCAAATACCAAAATCAAATGATTACAGGGCACAGACAAACAAAAATCAATTGTGTTTAATTCCTTTAAAAATGTTTTTGGAAAGAAATAAGAAATATTTAAATTACCTTCAAATTAAGAGAAGAACATTAAAAGATTTCTCTTTATGGCTAGTTTTAAAAGAAGGCAAATGGGAGGAAGGGGAAGAGTTGGAAGACAAAGCAAAAGAGGGGAATGGGGAGGAAGGATAAAAAAGGATATAAAAGGAAGTAGAGGTGACATTAGACAGACAGGAAGGGAGAGAAAGACGCTCTGAAAACTCAGGCCACTTACAGGGTTGGAGAGTTCTCCCTGCCCTGTGAAATGCTATTAGTTGAGTCATCACAGTTTAGAGCCCTAGACCTGCCACATGGGAGGGAAAACTGCTTTCAGAGCTGCAGAACTACTGTCTGGAACAATAGCCGATGATATCCATGGAGCAGATGAAATAAAGCCAGAAGTCAGACTTGGCCAAAGGGATAGAGGTTTCACACACTGTTTTATCAGCCACTGGTTCTATGATCTGGAAGCCCTCATGTCATCTGCACAGTGGCGTGGAAAATGGCACCATTCACAGTGAATTGTCTTGTTTTTGTTGGAATGGCTGGTAGCAGTGCCCCTAGACCCTGGGACTGACCTAGGGGCCATCGTGATGGAATTTTGGGACGTGCAAAATTTGCTTGCTGAGACTAATACAGGTTCCAACCTTGGTGGAGGAAGTGATATTTAATATCACATAAAACCAAAATAAATTATTCTCTAGGGAGTTGTCTGGTTGGCATTTCTTTCCTATTTTTCTTCCTTCCCAGGCCAGCTCAATTCTATTAAAAATTCTGTTAGCTAAATGTCAATGGGTTCAGCATGTCTCCTCTCTGTGCCTACACGTTGAAATTTTCCTATAAAATACTATTTTAATGTATTAGAGATAAACAGAATTTTATTAATGTCAGCCCCATAGATCTACACACAACCCAGCACCCTGTCTGGGGTTACATTTACCAGGGCTAGTTTATTATTATTCTCAATTCATGATGACAAAATACTTATTTGGAACACAGAAAAATGAAAGTGGCTTTGCTACTTAAACTAAATTGCTGGAGGATGAAGATTTGCATTTAGTACTCTAGCTGTTAGACTTAATTAGGCTCCACAGTTTTCTAAAAGAATTGAATATAGAGTGTTCTCTCAGTTGTCTAAGAAGAATTAGCCAGCCTTGACTGTGCCAGGTTGGAAAATTTACTGGTTTATGAAGAAAAGGCATTTTACAGAAACCACGCCAAAGGGTTTTAAGCTATGCTGGCACTTTTGTTTTGTTTAAGAATTGGTAGTGTTAATGTTTGCTCTGAGGAACTTCCCTGGGCCATTAGCACCCTGTGGGCTGACATTATCCAAGGGTAGTGTTAAAAGTGAACTCATTTTGCAAAGTTGGAAGGTTTCCGGTAGAAGTATCCTTATCTTTTTTAGTACTCAGCCATTTAAAAGTAACAACCACCATCTATATCCCTCTACCTTATAAACAGCCAACAGCCTAGCCTTAATGAAGGACCTTTAGCTGTATTCAGATATAATCATCTGACACTAAATAAAATTGTGACCCAGGCTCATTAGGAATACCACAGGCCCCTCACAGTGCTGCTGTGGCCACGCTTTGCACTGATTCATGCCTCGGATTGATTTTATTATCCGAGGATATAAGGCTTGGCTTGGATGGAATCAGTGAAAGAGGCAAACACCATGGCTACAGAAAGGGGGTGATCTCCTTTCTCCCCATTATAAGGGATCACAGCTGACACCCTTGTAACAAAAGACAGGTTAACAAGAGAAAAGAATAACAAATGGATTGCATGCACATATGTGCACAGGAATCATACAAAATACGAAAACTCGAAGAAAATGCCAGAGGGTTGATACTTAAATCCCTTAAATGCCCTCTTCATTGGGGAGAGGGAAGGAGGGCAGCGAGGGCTGTAAATGAATGAGGCTGAAGACCAGTCAATGGTTTGTACATGATGCTGTTTGGGAATTGAATGGGACCTGAGAACAGAGGATGGTTTGGGATGATTAGCTAGGCTCTAGGTATGATGTTTAATTTTCAGTCTCTTCCTCTGTGATATGAGTTTTCATCTTTCCTGGTTAATGAAATTTCAGGGAAGGGATTGAAGGCAATTGTGTCTTTAGGGGTCCAGTTTCTGGGTAGATAAGGAAACTTCAAAGGACTGTGTGATCCTGTGCTTTGGGAGAGACAGAGGATTAAGGGGGTGGCCTCCTTAGTTCAGCATGTTAAAGTGCCATATTTTGGGATATCATTTTCTGAGCCCCAACAACACCAATCTTTTTTTTTTTTTTTGAGACAGTCTTGTTCTGTCACCCAGGCTGGAGTGCAGTGATATGAACTCGGCTTACTGCAACCTCTGCCCCCCAGGTTCAAGTGATTCTCATGCCTCAGTCTCCCAAGTAGCTGGGACTGCAGGTGTATGCCACTACACCCCGCTAATTTTTGAATTTTTGGTAAAGATGGGATTTCGCCATGTTGGCTAGGCTGGTCTCAAACTCCTGACCTCAGGTGATCCCCCTGCCTCGTCCTCCCAAAGTGTTAAGATTACAGGCATGAGCCACTGTGCCTGGCCAACACCACCAATCTTACAAAAAAAAAAAAAAAAAAAAGGCACTGTACTCCAGAAAGGGGCTTTTGAGAAGAATAACAATGATCCTCCTCAAAAAGGAGACAGGAGTAGAATTTACTGTGGATTTTGGAGTCATCATCCCCAACACCCCAGAGGCTCCTTCTTATCTTGGTCAGACTTCATGAGTTTCAAGATCCTTCTCCAGGAAAGTAGAATCCACTCAGAAACTAGGAATGGAGACAAAATCCATTCCTTTGGGTGCCTATCCAGAGATTTTTGAGTTGTCTGTAAATGTGGACCTATTTACTGTGTAATGTCTTTTTCTCTACAAGCACCTATTTAGAAAACATGGCAGTACTTCCATTGGCAAATGTAAAGCAGATCTTAAATTCTTATCTGGTCCACATCACAGCTGTGGTCATGCTTTGCACTGATTCCCATCTCAGGTTGATTTTATTATCCTGACGAGATAAGGCTCGGTGTGGATGGAATCAGTGAAGAAAGCAAACACCATGGAGGCAGAAAGGGGGTAATCTAGTTTATTTCAGCCTATTCCAAGTGCCCTTACACATCTGTCTAAGCCCATAACAGTTGCCTGGTGTCATCGGCTTGCCTTCAGATCCCATCCCCTCCTGTTCAATCTCTAGGTCCTTTTGCAGAACTCAGTGTTTTTGTGAGAGCAAAACTTTCAGAAAGAAGTTATTTAATCTTTGAAAGCTGTTGAAACTGGTTTATCGACTAGTCTGAACCCAGTAGAAGTTCAGTGGTTTTTTCTCCACTCAGTGTATTGACTGCACTGTATTAAATCTCTCTTCTCCATAAGCAACAGGAAGGCTGGGATCTTTGTTTCATTCATTAGTGTCATTGTCACTCAAGTGCCTAAAATGGTGACTGACACATGGTGGATCCTCAAAAAAGATGTATTAAATTGAACATTTTTGGTGGAACCTCACTTGTTTTCATTAATTAAAAGAAACTTGCCGGGCGTGGTGGCTCATGCCTGTAATCCCAGCACTTTGGGAGGCCGAGGCAGGTGGATCACCTGAGGTCGGGAGTTTGAGACCAGCCTAACTAACGTGGAGAAACCCCGTCTCTACTAAAATATTAAAAATTAGCCAGGCGTGGTAGTGCATGCCTGTAATCCCAGCTATTCGGGAGGCCGAGGCAAGAGAATTGCTTGGACCCAGGAGGCAGTGGTTACAGTGAGCCGAGATTGCACTGTTGCACTCCAGCCTGGGAAACAAGAGCGAAACTCCGTCTCAAAAAAATAATAATAATAAAAAGGAACTCAGGGTTGTCTAGTTTAAAGCACCATTCTCATATTCTTTGTAAATCTCATCTTTTCCATTCTCTCCAGCACCTGCCTTCTTTAGTTTTAAAAGGACTTGGATGGACCTGGAGGTCATTCTGTTAAATGAAGTAAGTCAGGGACAGAAAGACAAATATTGTATGTTCTCACTTATATGTGGGAGCTAAAAAATGTTGATCTCAGGGAGGTAGAGACTAGAATGATGGTTACCAGAGGCAGGGAAGGGTGTGTGTAGGTGGAGGAAGGAAGAGGGGAAGAATAGGTTGGTTAATGGATACAAACATACAGTTAGGTAGAAGCAATAAATGTTAGTTTTGGGTAGCACAGTAGGGTGATGACAGTTAGCAACAATATATATTTCAAAATAGTTAGAAGATCTGAAATATTCCCAACACAAAGAAATGATAAACGTTCCTGGCGATGGATAATCTAAACACCCCGGTTTGATCATTACATATTGTATGTATGCGTCAAAATATCACATGTACCCCATACATATGTACAAATATTAATGTATCAATTTCAAAATAAAAATAAAAGACTTGGATCGGGGAGGGGGTGCTTACTCTTTCCATCTTCCTCCCCTTCCCTTGCCTTGGAAAAGGGTAAAGGAATTTGATTTAGTTCTGGGACACTCTTACTCTGTTCTTCTTCTCATTCTCCTTCCCTTCCTGTATTTTAGGGTGGGGCGGAGATAGTGTCTCTCACACCACTGACCATGGCTGCCATCCTCTCTCTGGAGATGTGCCTGCTTCTGTGGTACCCCTGACTGGTGGTGGGTGCCTGCCAGGTGGGAGACATCCAAATACTGGCCTTTTCATGGTACTCAAGGGAGGTCTCTTTAGAGCCCCTTCAGGGGACTCCCTATCCTGTGTTTCCTGGCTGTAGGAGATACAATGTCAACCCAGCTTTATCAAGCCACCCCTCAGCTCCACTCCTGGTGGTACAGCCCACAGCCTTTCCTTCCTGAGCTCCCTTGACATGCAGGCTGCCCCCTTGAGTAGGACCCTGGCAAAGGGATGTAGACCCACTGGTGCTTGGGAAGCTCGCTCATCCTAGCCTTTGCTAGATGGTTCCTGACCCCTCTTGCCCTACCATTTCTCTCCAATTCACTTTTTGCCTGCTCGGGGTGGTTGGGGGACTCAGGGCTGATCAGCAAAGCGGCTGACCCTGCAGTCATCCAGCTGGGAACCAGGATGCCAGGTTCTCCTTCAAGCTGGCTCCTCCAAAGTAATTCTCTTAGATAGTCACCTTTCTCTTGCTTTAGTTGAAAGAAAGGATAACAATGCTAGGGAAAGAAGAAGGGAAAGCTGTAGCTACTCTCACTAGGCAGAAGACCCGGAGCTAATTCCACCTGCTGTCTTCTTTGTCTTCTCTAGACTGAGAAGGAGGAAGGAGGGGCAAGTGGGGAGTGTGGTGTCGCAGGACTATTCTACCATCTCCCTAAGCTTTTCCGGAGGTGTCTCTTCTCAATCATTAGTACTCTGTAGACTGCAGTGCACTTGCCCATCTCTTTGACCTTAGCTTTGCTTCCTTGGTCACCAACATAGGGCAACAGAACAAGTCCTACTCAGGACTCTGCTGCACAGCTAAAGAAACAGATTTCCACCTCTCTTTTCTGACACTTTTAAATCCAGCCAAGCAGGGGCTGACAGCGCCATAGCTAAGTCCCTCTCTGTACAGTAGAGTGGCTGCTGTGTGTTTACACTCACAAGATATTTCTGAATTCTTTGCTTTTAGTCTTGCGGTTCATTACATATGGGAAACTGAGGTGTATTTCATTCTTCGGCATAGCTCCTGATGATAACTATTTATTTTGGAAGGGCTTTCCTTGGATTATAACTTATCAAAAGATACCAGAGCAATAAGGTATAATACGTCAAGGAAAAAAGAATTCCCATTTTTCCTGTGTGTGTTCATTGGGCTCTCACTACAGCATTCAAGTCAGTATAAGACACGTTTACTGACAGCTGGATTACTCCGGGTCTGGCAAAAGAGCATGAATCGACACTTCTGCTAAATTTCTCAGCAGTACATTGAATGTATATTTAACGTGTGTCATAAAGATGTGTGCAGATTGCTTGAGGCCGTCCGTCATTAAAGGCCTGAATGTATACCATTAGCCATCACACTGATGGTACCTCCAATATAATTGAAAAAGATTTAGCAATATATGAGCATATGTAATATTTGTCATTTCTATTAGTACTCTAATTAAATCAGCCTTCTAATCAGACAACTTATACAATCGTAAGTAATATGATTAGAGCAATATAGGATGCCACCCTCATATTCTGAAGCACAGTTGGGTAGTAACTTTTTGATATTGTTTTGATGAATGGATGGCTTTGCTCAGTAAGCAGATAGTCCAGTGTTGAGATTCTGACAAAGCTGGCTTTCTCTGAGTCCTCTAAAGATTCCAGGCAAGGCGGTTTCCACTGTTAAACCTATTAAGGAATGGACCACGTTTCCTCTGTAATGATTGCAGCAGTATCTTAGAAATTGTAAACCCTAACACCATTTCCTCCAGAAAAATAACAGCATATTTCATTTATAAGAAAAATGGTTGTAGATAAATCCATAGAAATCTCAATTATATTTATTAATGAACAGGATTAAGTTGGATTAACATTTATCGCCCTTACGTTTTGATTATATCAAAACTGCAGCAGAGATTGCAGCTTGGGTTGATCCAAGAGTGGCCCTTTACACGCTATTGGCTTTCAGCAGACAAAATTGTTCAGCAGCAGTGGCTTATACTACATTAGTCTAGAAACCACTGTTTGAGTCAGCCAAAGGTGGGCGGTCTGCTCAGAGCCCGCTGGGCAGAGTGCAGGATGCCAGGTCACCAGGTTGGACGTGAGGGCAGACTTTCAAAGGCTCCAGGCCACCCTTTGGAATTAAAATATTGATTAAGTTCATCATCTGTGGAATCTGTGCAGCTGGCTTTTGTCCCACATTGCAAAGTGTGATCCTAAATCTTTGAGTCTTTCCTTTCCTACCCTTAACAACAATAACAACAAAAAATAATAATAAAACCTGGCTGGGTGTGGTGGCTCACACCTGTAATCCTAGCACTTTGGGAGACTAAGTTGGGCAGATCACTTAAGGTCAGGAGTTCAAGACCAGCCTGGCCAACATGCTGAAACTCCATCTCTACCAAAAAATACAAAAATTAGCCAGGTGTGGTGGTGCATGCCTGTAGTCCCAGCTGCTTGAGAGGCTGAGGTGGGAGAATCTCATGAGCCTGGGAGGCAGAGATTGCAGGGAGCCAAGATCATACCACTGCACTTCAGCTGGGTGACAGAGTGATACCCTTTCTCAAAAAAAAAAAATAGTAAGAATAAAACCCTCCCCTACCCTTAACAACAACAAATAATAATAATAATATACAGTAATATAATAAAAACAGTAAATAGCTGCCATTTATTCAGTGCCTCCCATGTGGCAGGCCCTGTGCTGTGTGCTTTCCAGTATCAGCTCTGGTCTCTGTGCCACTCGGAGAGGATTGGGCTCAGTGAGTGTTTACAGCTTGCTCAAGGTCATACAACTCATCCAATGGTAAAGTCAGGACTTGAACCCAAGGTACAGAGTTCTCCACGTTGCCTCCATCCCAGGGTGGGCCTACCCCATGTGCTCATGAAACAGACTCAGATGTGTTTATAGCCACAGTTTCCGATGCTTATCACCCTGCTCTTTTATTGCTTAGTCTTTAAGCAACACAAAAAGATCTATTATATCATTACAGTTCATTTTTCTCATAATTGTATTCTCAGCGGATGCAATTGACAAATTATCGAGTTTCTCTTGTCTCCCTGACATTCTTACTTAGTTTTGAAATTCTTTTACATGAACGGTTCTCATAAAAAGAAACATTGTTACTTTTCAATAGGAATCCACTCAAGTCCCCAACCCCCACTGCAAACACAATGCAAATTTGCCCACAACACAGACAGAGAATAAGCAAATTCACAGCGGAAAAACTCATCCACTTTACAGGCCAGACTTAGGTAGAATTGCCATAGTGCCCATTTATCCCAGGATATCCACCACACCTCCTAACAGTGTGCAATTTCAGACCAGCCAGACAGACCTTGGTGCAAGGGACATGGCCAGGTTTAAACTTTCTCTAGAGGATAAATCCTCCCTCCTGTTTGTTTTCTGTGCCTCTTTCCTGCCTACCACAGTGGCAGCCTATATTCCAACATGGAACTCAGAGAAGATAGTGATGTTTGCTGATTGTCTGAACAACACATTGTCCCTGTTCTACTACCTCATATGTATTAGAATTGTGATTCCCAAGCTTGATCCTATAACAGACTCATTTGGGAGCTTGTTAAATACACATTCCAGGGCTCTACCCCAGAATCTCCAGGAGTGGGGTTTAGAAAGCATTTTTACAAAAGCTCTCCAGGTAATTCTTTTGGACAGACACTGCCGTAGAATAATAAATGGAATTTAAAATAAGAGCTTATCAGAGCTCTGCAAAACCTCCATGTCCACTCCTGCCTGCCATAGGGAGCTAGAAGACTGTGTACAGAAAACTGTTTCAGGAGTTACCAGTGCTTTTGTCTCTTTTCTTCCGGAAGCCATTTAAAATAAAGCTTGCATTGTACTATTACTGGTCTAATTGCTCCTGTAAAAAGAAAGGAATGAAGATTATAATGGAAGTATAAATGCAACACCTTTTAAGGCAGGAACTATCTTTTAGGGATAGTATTTTTAAACCCCCATTGCTTTTAGCAAAATTGGTGATGGTTAAGTAGTGGTGAGAGGATAGAAATTTTTAAAAATTGATATTAAGAGTTGCAAGGCATTGAAAATTGGTAATTCAATCTCCACTAAAAGAAAAAGGAATTATAACAATAAAAAGCTTAAGTGATTAGTGCCCAGTAACAAAAATCAGACAGCTGCTCAGCAGCGTCCCTTCCTACAAGAGACAGAAATAGTCCGGTGGTTCTCAATTGAAAGATGGGCTGCCTTTCAGCAGGTCGGTTGTATGTTGGGTATGTGGAACTCAGAACATATTTGCCCTTAGATACAAAGTAGCCTCACTGTGCTGGGTACCTGTCCCACAAAGGACTGGGCACAGGAGATTTTGGGAGGGTGGCTGCTTATCACATGGGGCGTGGCTGAGTAATCATTTTGACCAAATACTCCCTGTGGCATGCTCACCAGACTGCTGGCGCCGACAGTGTGGTCCCTCTGTCTATAGTCTTGGCCTGGTCTTATATTTTTCCTTGGCTGGTGTCTGTTTTATTACTTAATCCATGCACCATTCACCCCAATCACTTTTGGCAACCACACTTTCTTTCCAACAGCATCTAATACGCTCAGCATCGCCCATTTGCTCGGTAGCTCTTCACTGTTCGGGCCTTGTGTGCATCACAGAACGGTTTGGGAGCAGGCAGACCTAGCTTTGCATCTCAGATGTGTCACTTATTAGCTCCATGAGCTTGGGTATGCAACCTCACATCTCCAGGCCTCTTTTCTTATGTGAAAGGGGAATAAAAGTACTCTGTGACTTATTAATCAGTGCACTCAGGTATTAGAAAGTGTCCTGCACATACACTTCTTCTCCAGGAGCTTTGGATACAAGAGTCTGTGGTAAATGGTTCCTCCCCTCCATGTTCACAGTCTAGTGAATGAGACATTTGTATAAGAAGAAAAGTCACGATAAGGGGTATATACTCCATGGTGACAATGGTGACAACGAACTCTGCTTTTATCCCTTCCCACAGCAGCGTCCTTTCCCTCTGCCCCCTTCATAGGCATGCCCCCTCTTTTAGTCCTCTTTATTCTTGGGATGACTTACTCACATCTCTGTGCTTGGCTTAGAAGTTGAAAAATAGGCCTCGTATTTCTCATTTTATTGGAGACTCTTTTTAGCAGGGTCAACTTGGATTCCAAAGAGGAAGGAATGAGTGGAGAGATAGGGAGGAGAAGCTGCCAAGTGGGCATGGGCATGGGGGTACAGGCCGTGTTTGTCACTGGGGACAGCTGGAATTATTGACATTCATGACCTGCAATTGGAGAGTAACTAAAATACTTCAAGTTGTGAGGGGTGTGTGTGTGTGTGTGTGTGTGTGTGCATGCGTGCAGGCACACATGATATATTAAAAAGTAATCCTTGGGGGAGATTATATAGAGCAAAAAAAGAGAGCAGAAACATTAAACCCATATTTATTTTTCCTGGGAGCTGTACAGTTTAAGGGAGGCTTTTTGCCTTCTCATTGGACAAAACCTGATAGATGAAGTCTGGGAAGAGCCACCAGAATAACAGCTTTCTCCTTTCACTTCTGGATTGGAGAAGTGTAGGACCAAGTCTCCTTTGAATTTCACATGGGGCCTCTCATTTCCCTAAGAGGACCCTTTGGGTCTGACAAATGAAGATATTTTCAATAAAAATCTCTCATTAGCTTGGTATCTTAGGGCCAAGTTTTGCTTTTGAAGATTAAACTGTTGTCCTGGCAGATTGGTTTCTACATAATTTTCTGTGCATGCGGAGCTGGAGCTGTACGTCTCCACTGGCTACATCTTCACTATAATGAGATTCTTTTTGGGTGTGTTTCCTAGGGACTCTATAGACAAGGACCTGTATTTTTTTTATGCCAGTAACAGTGACTAAGACATATGAGCATCCATCATTTGCTCTCTAAAATGGCCGCTCAGTCACAGCTGTGAGATGAACACAGGGATGAACTTGGTCAGGAAGACTAAATCCTGTTCATTTCATCCACTGATTAAATATGGCGTTATTCTGGAAAAACTCCTTAGAACTGATCTTTCTCTACTCATGCCATAGGAGCCCAAAAATGTCAAATGAATACACTGGCACCAAGATTCCTAGGAGAGAGGCAGGAATGTGGATTTCAAGATTTCTTATGAGACTGCGCAGCATTGTGAACATCCTGAATAAAGAAGATATGTGTTCAGTGACAAGGGTGAACAGCCTCAATTCATCCTGCCCTTGAGGTTCTTTTCAGCCCATTGCTAGTTAAGTAAATAGGCCAGCAATTTAGCATAATGCTCTGGTAGCTTCAGGTTTTGCTGTGTTAGACACTCATTTTGTGTAGGACACACAGGCTTGCCCTTTTTAATGTTATTATCACGTTTTTTAACAGCACTAACAGCACTTATGGCCCTCTGGATGTACACGTGGGTGTCTAAGGGCTCCCTTTTTGGTGATACCATTAATTCAAATAAGAAGATGGCCACATAGAAGACAGGCTTTGCCCACTACATCTTCCAAATGTCAGTGTCTTGTGTTTGACAGTAGAGATCCTTATAAATTTGAAGCCTCGTTCAGTATTCACATTGGCGAGCAGGCTCTAGCTATTGTTGGCAGAGTGTCTGCAAACAATATTTTTAGGAGCATGGGAATTAACTTTTTTAAAAATTAATTTCTGGTTTTAGAAGCTTGTCATGGTTTTCCTTTGCTTGACAGATATTTATTGTGCATCTTCTATGTGCCTAGCACTGTGCAAGACACTGGGGCACAACATTGAACAAAACAGAGAAAATCCCTGCCTTCATTAAGCTTATTAAATACATTCAATGAGTCAATTAAACAGTATGCCACAAAGTGATGTATATTAATAGGGAAACAAATCAAACAACTAGGGCAACTAGGATTGGGAGTGCCAAGGAACAGTGGTGTTGGCAAATTAGGTGAGTTTGAAAAGAAATTTGGATACAAATAATAGGCTGAATTCTGCCCAATGACTGGGCTGTAGATACCTTTGTGACATCATTTGTACCATTGTCTTGTTATTTTATTTGATCTTTCATGCTATGTCCTGCTTCTGTTAGTAGTTTGTAAGCAACTTGAAGACAGGAATGATAAATCATAAGTCCTGGCTTCCCCTACACTGATTCCAGTGTAGTACACATTGCAACTGCTCCCCACCTGTGGATTAAATGCATTTATACCTCCCCATCAGCAAAAGATAAGTGTGACCTCGTGCGTGGCTATTTCCTAAACCTGTATCAAGTGTGTGATGGGGGTGTGTGTGATATTTAGGATATTCTTCCTAAGGTAGAATGGTGGTATTGTTGCAGTCCTTCGTCGAATTGTTCATAGTAACTGTCTCCTTGCAGCACTGGTTGGACTATGAGGAAAACTACTAGAGACCTTTTCTTTTCTATTCCTCCTCTGGAAAAATTTGCTTCCTTAGCCTAAAAGTCACAGGACAGACGGTTAGTAACGGCTTGACCTAAACCAACTGGGAACAGTTGCCTCCGTATTCATATTTAGCTCTGAAGAGCTTCAGACCTTGTGGTCTGATCCAAGATATTCCAGCTGCTGTCAGGAAATTCTTTTTTATGTTCTTTCTAAATTTAATTGAAGTCTATTTGTCTTTTTTCGAGGTAGGCTGTGGAAGAGGCAAACTAGTTGATGTGATTAGCAGTGAGCCCTGTCATGGCCTGTCAGGAGCCTTTCTCTTGATGCTTTCCACCCTCTGGGCTGTGTGAGGGATGACACAAAACCACCTGTCCCACCCCAAAAGATAGTCTGCTGTGCCTCCTCACTGGGCTTCCAGGACATTTTCTCCAAGCCCATTTTACTCAGGGATTCATTGATTGTAAGGAACAACACCCATGCAGAAGAGCTTAAAAGAGAAAGAGGGATGTGTTGGAAGCACACAGATGTATCTAATGGAAGCTAAACCTGGCAGTGCGCCACCCTTGCAAGGGGTATGTAAGTGAAGTCATCATAACAGATGAAGCCTCAGACCTCAGTGGCTCAGGACAGCAGGGGTTGATGTCTCGTGCTCAGAAACTCCCACAGCTGGGTGGGGCAGGCTGTGCTCCACACAGTCATTCAGGGGTCCAGGATGTCAAATCTCTGCTGTCTTCCCCCAGACGTCCCCAGCCAGGCAGCTGATAGGAGAGATGAGTGGAAGATCGAGCAGGTGGTTTTAGGGGCCAGTCACAAAAGTGGCATAAATGATTTCCACCCATAATCCCCTGGCCAGAACCCAGCCACGTGGTTATGGCTTACTTGTCGGGAGATGAGGAAATGAAGTCTAGCTGTATGCCCATTGGTAAAGGGAAGTAGGTTTGGAGAACAGTTAGCCATCTCTGCCATAACCAGGAACTTGAAGTCCGTCTGGAGCTAGGTGAGCCACTTCCTTTGCCCTGCCAGAAAGCTGTGTGTCTTCTGTGCTTGTTTCTGTTCAGATGAGGAGAGGGACAGAGATGGTTTTTAGTGAGTAAAGAAACGCACATCCTCTCCCTCCTCCATGACTTTGCAGTCCTCTGTGTGGACACTGTTTTAGCTTGCTGGAACACCATGCTGGGCTTCGGTAAGGCCCTTCATCGCCCCTTGCTCTTGGCCAGGGGTCAAAGGTCAGCTGAGTTGTTAGCATATTCTGGGCAGGCTCATCTCAGACAGCTAACAACAGGCACTGAAATAATGTCTGTAAAATATGTGAGCAAAGACAGTTCTCCCAGGAGACTCTGACCTAAATTTTGAGCCAGGCTCTGCAAATTTGCCTCTTTAACTAGGAAAAGATGAAACAAAGGACAGGTTCCTTCAATTCACATCTGTTCAGTCCTGCCTCAGCTCTAGATAATGTGTGTTCCTTAATGCCCCCAAGGGAGAGGGGGCTTTACCTTCTCTCCTTTCGGGGTTTCTACACTGTATCTTCTCCCCAGTATAGCAGTCAACACAACTCCCAGCTCCTAGGCTCAGCCGCACAGCTTTAAGGGGGTTCAGATGAGTTTGGGATCAGGCATATATTAGGAAGCGTGTGTGTGTGTGTGTGTGTGTGTGTGTGTGTCAGTCAGAGCGGGGGTGGGGGAGCTGGAGAGAGAGAGAGAGCGTGTTTAGGAACCGCTGGGGAACACTGCAGTTCCCCAGTGAACACTGTCCATTTCCCCTGTTTAGTGTTTGAGGCAGCAAAGCTATTACAGGACTAGGAAGGACAGTTGGCCTGACCCACCCCATAGAGGTCTGTCCTACCCCTATTGAGACTGGAGAATTGTCACCACCTTCCCACACCAGAGGCCTCTTCCACAGGGCCATGAATCCATAGCTAAGAAAAGACAAGCTCAGGAGGGAAGTCCTTGGGTAGATGCTAAAGAGCCTTCTCTTTGTTCTTTGTGCCAGAAGCTATAGGTTTCTAATTATGATGGCAGGAGAAGTGTCTCTTATGAAGTGTGTCGCTGTGTATAAAAATATCTCTATGTTTTGTTATTGCTGTGTTCTTTGTGTGATAGATGTTATTAGGAGCACACTCTGTCCTTCTTTCCAAGGACATAATCTGACTGTTTTCTGTTTCCTCTTCTTTTTTGCTTTGCTTTCCAACCTGGTGATGTGCTGCTGTGTTCTGTTGCAATGAAATTCCTTCATCTGTTTCACATCGCAACAAAAAGGTAAGGAACTGCAAACCGTATTAACATGCTGAAACAGCACCAACTTATATAACATGCAAAAGGAGATGCATTTTAATCACTGGGAATTTTTTTACTTTAAGAGAAAAAGTGATGGATTGTGAGGACCTCAATTCTCGTATTGGTGTTTGGCTGATGGATTTCACATCTCCTGGGGCCTGGTGTTGAATAAGACTCAGGTTTATGTGTGTGATGGGGGAGAAAGTCAGGGGGGAATCTTTGTGTTTATGAGTTTTTGTCAGCAGCTCACAAACTTGGAGAAACATTCACAGACATTTCACAGTTAAGCTGTGTAAAGACAAAAATATTAAATAAAAAGGTGAGAGGGGTGTTAATATTGCTTTGGCTCCAGACTTTGAAGCAAAAGTAATTCAACTAATAATGAGTTCATTAAATATGTGTCATGATAGGGGAGAGGCCATTTAGGTTCTTTGCCAAATGAGAAAATTTGTAATTTTGTATCTGCTAATCACATCCACCTACCATATATTCTTTTTTCTCTCTTTGCCTTTTTTCGGTGGCAAAAAAAAACATATAAAATCGACCATGTTAATCATTTTTAAGTATACCCTTCAGTAGCGTTAAGTATTTTAACAATGTTGTGAAATAGATCTCCAGAAGTTTTTCATCTTGTAAAACTGCAAGTCTATACCCATTAAAGAACTTTCCTTTTCCTTTCCACCTCAGGCCCTGGCAAACACTCTTCTACTTTCTGTTTGTAAGAATTAAACTACTTTACATACTTCGCGTAGGTGGACTCACATAGTATTTGTCTTTTTATGACTGCATTATTTTACGTAGCATAATAGCCTCATGGCTCATCCATATTTTCGCATGTAACCGGATTTTTTTTTTTGTTTTTTAAGTCTGAATAATATTTCATTGTAGATATAGACCACATTTTGTTTATCCATTCACCCACTGATGGACATCTGGGCTGCTTTCACTTCTTTGCTACTGGGTCGCCGTGAACATGTGTACAACTTTCCCACTGTATCTTTTGATTGGATGAATGGATGGATGTGTATATCCATTCCAAAAGTCAATTTTCACTGTCTCTTGTATTATTAAATTTTCAACACAGCCAAGCCAAGCATTAGTGGCTCCTTAATGCTGAACACTCATCTTGAGGCTTAGTGGCTGTCAGGTTCCTATTCCCTGTCCTATAACCCAGCATCCTTTCTCTTCCCTACTTCTCTTTCCTACAAATTCAGGGCAGAAGGCTGTGGAAGCACATGTTCCCCCTGCAGTCCCCATCACCCTCACACTGGAATGATTGTCCTTTGTGGCACACGTTGCAAGTATTTTCGTAATGTGTATCATTTCATGTAAATGATGTGAGCTCAAGATTAGTTATGAATTCAAATCGTGTTGCTTTGTTGCTTGGAAGAAGCTCATTTTATTGCAGTAATCCATACCAAGAAGAAGAAAGCACCCTATGATCCTGAGTAGCAGACGGTTCCTGTTTTTCCTCCCACTCATCACTGGGGCACACTGGATCAGGCAAGGGAGAACAGTACCTGAGCTATAGGGCTATGGGAACAAGACCTTACCCGTCATTGAGTTGAGGTTCTGATGGTGAAAAAGGGCTGTTTTCCCAAAGTTCTCTTGGGTGCTGCTAACTGTGTGAGAACAGTGGAAAGGGTGGGAGCTAAGGAGGTGAGTGGGTAGGGAGATTTTGGTAACGCTGGAGCTTGTGGCAACCCATGTGCCTTCACTGCAGTCCCAGATTTTCTCTGGGAACAGCTTCTATAGGCAGAGTTGGGGTTCACCTTCAGATAGCCAAGTTAAGAAAAAAGTAACAACCATTCTCTGATGTTTTTTTAAATGTCATCTGTAAAAAAGCATCAAGAATGTGCTTCTTAAGTGGTAATATTAGCAGATTCGAGAGTATGTCCTAGACTGGGTACTTGACACAGAAAACAGACTTGGGCAACAGGGTCTGCAGAGATTGAGCATGGGAAGTGCGATGTGTTGAGCCCTTGTGAGGCTCCAGAGCAAGATAAAGATGCGCCGACTGTTCAGCTTCTTAAAATACGCCAGCTGGGTGGTGTATTCCCTGGGTAGGCAGGGAATTTGCTCCTTAGATAGGCCCCCTGATTCAGGATGTTTAGTGTTAGTGGCAGTTTAAGCCTTCGAGAGCTGTTTGGGAGCTATTTTGCTCACCAGTGCTTTTGTGTACATTCCTCTGTGTTCTGTGTGGGAAATCAAGGACGTGCTGGACTATGCAACTGCCAGAGCCACCTGCAATGCCATGAAGGCAAGGTGATTTAACACCCAGAGTTCCACTTACTGATTAGACTGTTTGCTGAGAAAGCGAGGGCCAGCTATTTCTTGAAGATCAGTAATGGGGAGGTTGGATAACAGGTTTTCTGGCATGTTATATGGGTCTAGGGAGTACCTCTTTTTGTATGTGCCCCAAAATTAGTATCATTGATAAAATGCAAGGAATCTCCCTTGTGGTTTCATTTACTTTTACATTAATTTGCAGGCACAGGTGGACACTGGACACTTAACTTGCTCAGGATTTTTATTTTAGTGCACTTTAAATTGAAATTAAAAAGTAATACAGGCTGGGCGTGGTGACATGTGCCTGCAGTCCCAGCTACTTGGGAGGCTGAGGAGACAGGTTTGCCTCAGCCCAGGAGTTCAAGGCCAGCCTGGGCAACAAAACGAGATCCTGTCTGTAATTTTTAAAAAGTAATACATAGCATGAGTAGCAAGAATGGGACTGCTGAGAAAGGAGACAGTTTGAGACATGGTAGTCTTAGGAAGTCCATCACTGCAAAACATGCAAGTAGAAAGAAATACACAGCTGCCTTGGGTTTTGGCTAGAGATGTTATTCATATTGGGAATTATAAATGAGTTATGGGAGGGGAAAAGGAACAGGTGTGTTGGGCTGTGGGGTGGGCGAGAGGCAGTGAAGGGACCCTGGCTGGGTCCACACTCTCCAGAGGGCTCTCCTTCGCATGGTGCAGGAGCAAGGCCCCCCAGTGAGACAGGGCTGGGAACTAAGGAAAACTTAAGCAGACTGGGAAACAGAATAGTTCCTGTGGGGTCTGGGTCAGGAAGACGAGGAGGCATGCATGAAGCGTGTCTGAGCACCATCCCTGCTTCTCAAAGTTGATGGTGTTTGAATCAGTAATAAGCCAGCTTCACAAAGATTTGTCTTCTCTCCGTCTCAGTGATCTGTGACCCAGGCAGAGGAATGGGTAGAGTGGATGGTGGGAATGGTCTGAGGCCAGGAATTGGCTTGAGGGGTTTAGGAAAATGCTAGCACTGCAGGAGGCTGGGCTGTGGAGAGGGTGGCTTCCAATTCCTTAATCCTGAGCCTTGGAATGGAAAGGGAAGGCCGGCAATAGACAACAGAAGGATAAATGGTCCCAGTGCAACAGGAGGAGCTGAATGGAGTGGAATGGCGCTGTGGGCGTGGTCAGACTGGGGACATGGAGAGAGGATGTGTCCAGGGGAAGGCCAAGGCTGACACTGACCAAACAGAGGGCAGCTCTTGCCTCTTCTGAGGAAGGTGGGAACGTGGACAGTATGCTTAGAGAGAGTCACGTTTCAATTAAATCCAAGAAGGGAAGGAAAGATTGAAAAATAGGTATGGGATACAGAGTAGCTTAAAGTAGTCCTAAAGCAGGGCATAGCAGGTAGAGGTTGTAGAAGAGAATAAATCTTTCCTTTAAAAGGAGGTGGGAGCAGGCAGTGGCCATGGTTTCTTTCCCCTTCAAGACCAGCAAATAAAAGAACATGAGTAAAATATAGAAATCGCTTAAATAACATGAATATTTTATGTTCTCCATGTTATCTGGAAACCCAGCTGTTTGCTGACCATTAAAAGGAGACAGTTATAGACCTGTTAGTAAGCTATTTAAAAGGAGAACTCAGAAAATGTATTTGTTGAAAGATGTTTCTTGACTTGAATTCTCCATTATGCTTTTGGCCTTTGCAGAAAGAAGGAAATCACATTATGTACAAACGTTGTTAATTACTCATTAATCTGACATTTTGATGGCATTAAGCAACAAATATTAATTTGCGACTCAACATTGTGATTGTATCTAAAATGTATGACATCTCCAAAAATATGAAACCTACGTGTCAAAATTACTTTCTTCAAAGACTGATTGTGGCAAAACTCATTATTAGAGCCGTCTGTACTTTAAAAGCTTTAAATGAAACACTGCCATTTACAGAATTCATTATGGTGCACAACTAATTAGAACTTTAAAGGAAATCACAGTAGGGAATTAGACATTTTAAAGAGCATTTTCTTGAGCTGAAGTGTTCTTCAGGATAAAGGTTGTTTTGCAGTAAACGAGACACTTGGATTTTACATACATATATAGACACACACTCTGAAGGGTAGCATGTTTGACCAGTCGTGTTCGGAAATCATTCTTGTTCTCTGTTTAGACAAAAGGAAAAAGCAACAAAGGCGACAAGGGAGGGACAAGACAGAAATGCAAATTAGATGTCCGTAGCATACTTGGGAGCCAAACAAAAAATGCAGACATATCTAATTAGTTTCCAAAGCCAGCTTTACCCTAGGAAAAAAAAAAAAATTCTCATCTAAGAAAACAGCAGTGCGGGCCGTGAGTCCCAGGTGTATGGGTGATTACAGCAGAGAGCAGAGAAAGCCACTGTTGTTAGGCTCAGCTGCCTCTGTGCTACACAAATGTGCTTACAGAAAGAATATAAAATCGACCATGGATAACTCCCTCCCTTTCCCCAAATTGATTAATTTCTCGACGTGCTGGCAGGTTTTTCCATGGATGGGGATCGAGTTTGAGAGATGAATGTGTAAATCAACAGCAGGTGGGAAGTTGAATTTGTCTGGCCCAGCTGCTGTTCCCCGCATTTCCTATTCTTTCTGGTTATCTCAGTCCAGCATCTGTCATGGAGCAGGACTCATGGGCTTCTGTCATCTCAGGCCTGGGGAGCCACAGTGTTGCCTGTGTCTTCCAACAGCTCAGTGCTTTCAAATAGCAAACGGCAAGAATGACGGCCCCGTCACTATTAGCAGGAACTGCCAGAGAATTGAGGAGGGTATTTTTTATATCACGTGTTGAGATTTCTCTTGATGTGGACACATGCTTTCCACTTCACCTTGCATTTGGATACTTGCATGATCTGGGCTCTTTTTACAATACTTCCTTTCCCAAATTTATTGCATAATAACACTCATATTTGAATGTGATTTTCTTTGTATTTTAATCTTGCTGATTGTGCAACGGCGATAAAAAATGACCTGCTTTCTTGCCCCTTAGATTAAGTTTTGAAGGAACAATGTATTTTCCACACACTTTGGAAATCTCTGTGGAATTTAATCATCCAGCCGAAACACAATTTCAGCATTTCTTAACATCATACAGTTTTAGTGTTGGGCGTAACCTTCAGAGGTCAACTTCTCTACTCTTCCAATGTAGGAATCCTTCTGCCCGACTCATCACAGATGGCCCTCCAGTCTCTGCCTAGCATAGGTCGATGAGGTTGATTCTGATATGGAGGCAAATTGCCAATGCCTATCTTTGACAGCACTTCACCATTGGGGAATTATCCTAGTAATATTTAGCTTACCTTTCTTAGACAATAGGGTTGCTGTTTCTCCAAGGCTTTCTTTGAAAGAGCAAACAGACTGCCTTGCTTGCTTGCAATGTTGCTTGGATAGATCTTATCTTCTAAATAAAATTAGAGTTACTAATGTCATTTAGAAATATTCTACAGAAAGTATTGACTGATTATTACTGGCAGAAAGAAAGTCAGATCTTTGATATTTATTATAAAAGAGATGGGTGACATTGTCTTAAGTTTAGCTACAGCACAAAATATTACATTCAGTGCTACAGCAGGATGTGATCACTCAACTATTTAGCTTATGTATATTGTTTATTTTTATTATTTGGGCATTGATTTTCTCTACCATTTGTTTCCACATGAAGTCTTTTTTTTTTAACAAAATCTAATTTCTCATAACAAGCAGAAATGCTTTTAAGGAATTATTCTTTTTCATCCTGTCAAGTTGCAGGAAACATCAAATATTGACTGTAAACTGTTATCAATTTCATATGTGACAAGGTCTGCCATCTCTTCATGTACACATATTTTCAAGGCCCTTAATTACTTTTTTATTCTTTAAACCTTAGCTAAAGTATTTGGTATACTACATTTGTTTTTATATAGTTATTTGTAATCTTTTGGGTAGAGAAAAGTAAAACCAAGTATTATTATCTACAGCTTTCCAACAGAATTGGCTTCAAAAATCTTTCTGTACATTTTCAGCAAAAAAAAAAGTCATCAGAAAGGAGAAAAAAGATTTAAAAGAAAATCCCAAATTATTTGGAAAATTGATAGAAATAGACTCTCACCCATAGAAATGTGGAATATTCAATTAAAAACTTGTAAAGAGGCTCAACATTGTTTTCTAGTGATATTTTAGTTTGTCAAGGAAAAGATTATATGCAGATAAAAAATTGTAACATCTTAGAGTTGGAAATTCCCTGGAGATCAAACCCTTGCAGCCTCTTCATACCTCAAGTGATAAGCAGTTTGTCACCATGATCACAAATATTTGCAGAGCACAAATTAGATGCCAGGCAATGTCTCCAGTATGGGTTGCAAAATTGAACAGGACAAAGATGAAGAAACAGCGCCCATTGTCATGGAATTACATTTGAGTGGACTATCTGCCATGTACACAACAAGCTGAGTTGTTTAAATTTTGCTCCTCATATCATCCAGACCCTTCCTCCTGTGTCCTCAGGGACTCAGAGCTCAGAGTTAAGATTATCTTGGAGGTCTTCTAAGCCAGCCTTTTACAGGTGTAGGAAACCTCTCTGTGGAAGCCATAGTTGAACACTGTCCCATGCATGGGCTCAAATAGGTCAGTGTTTCTGGTAAAACTGAGCACAGCCTTCCACCTGTGGTCCAGCATTATGAAGTGAAGCCATTTCCTCTCTAGTTTTAGACACTAGACATCCCCCAAGGAAGGCAGCCTGAGATTTTGTTAGCTGCTGCACATAGTTACCTGGCATAAAGCTGATGGTCAGCTGTAAACCTTAGGCCTTTTATAACATGCATTGCTTTGGAGTCAAGCCTCCCACATCCTGTACTTGTATATTGGATTTTTTGACCCTGAATGTAGGACTTCGCATTAATCTTGTTTATGTTTCATTATGGTTAAAATTGGCCCACATTCCAGCTTATTTTGAGCTTTATGAGTCTTGATTATTTTCTCCAAATGGTTTTGATTGATTACTTCATTTGTAAGTAACTTTTGCGTGTTCTCCTTCCATATATGTGTATTTATTGTTTTATAAATTATATGTATGTGTCATTAGCTGATACCTCAAGGCACAGTATATACTAAAGGCAAGATACAAATAGTGAATTAAATTCATATTTCACATCATCCTGAGGATTTCATTTTTTTTGTTTTTTTCTGATCAGATGTTATTAAATCATTGTTGTTTTTATCTGGTAGGACGAACATAGTGCTCGTACTAGGAATAGTAGAACTATCCGTTCTGCTATCTTCCTGTTGTTCACTTATGCTTTCATTATTAGTATTATCTTCAATACACTATGTTTTTGTGGGAATCTTTTTTGTAAGCCAGCTGTTCATTTAGGGAAGATTGGTTTAGTTAAAACTAGAAAATGTATTGCATAAATCCACTTAACAGAGCTCAACTAAAAGGCTGTGTGTGATAATACGGGGAAGAGAAAAACAGATGAGAGAAGGCCCTCCAGTCCTCTGCTGTGATGACCTACTCTGCCCTTAGACTCGCATCCCTGGCATGACATGCCATCCTCCCAGTTACAGACCAGGTGGCAGTATCGCTGTGAGTCAGGGCATTTAAAATGCTAGTGAAGCTGGCTGGGTGCAATGGCTCACACCTATAATCCCAGCACTTTGGGAGGCCGAGGTGGGCAGATCATGAGGTCAGGAGATCGAGACCATCCTGGCTAACACGGTGAAACCCTGTCTCTAATAAAAATATCAAAAATAAATGAATAAATAAAAAATAGCTGGGTGCGGTGGTGTGTGCCTGTAGTCCCAGCTACTTGGGAGGCTGAGGCAGGAGAATTGCTTGAACCCAGGTGGCGGAGGTTGCAGTGAGCTGAGATTGTGCCGCTGCACTCCAGCCTGGCGACAGAGGGAGACTCCGTCTCAAAACAAACAAACAAACAAAAGTTAGTGAAGCTGAAGGGATTTTAGTTTAAAAATAGACAGAAAGTGCTCAAGTACTGCCTTCCCACATCGTAGTGAGCCGCCTTGCATACCTCTCGGGGCTATACTCACCCTGCTTTAGTGATCTCTCCTCTCGTATATCAGTTGTCTGCAATTTTTTTGTCATCCATATTTTGACAGCTCACTTTTAGGTGTTCATTCCAGTCGTATATAAAAGTAGGAGTTGAAAGAAGGATTAAGACAAATTACTGGAACAATTGCGACCTCTTTCTAGGTTGACATCGATCCATTTATCAACCCTCTTGAGGTACGGTTTTTTAACTAGATGGGAATAAGCTTAACTGTTTTGACAAACGGCCCCTAATTTTTCTGTCTGGGCTAGAAGATTATCATAAGACATACAGTCAAACACATTGATTCTAGTGGTAACTGTGACTACCACTTATTGGGTGCCTCCCCAGTAACAGGCTTAGTACTAGGCTCTTTACAAATGTTATTTCATTTGTTTCTTATGGGGAGCCTATGAGATGGGAATTTGATTCCTGTGTTGGGAGGAATAAGTTAGGAAACTGAGACACGGAAGGGTAAATTTGGGGGGAGCTGTAAGTGTCACATGAGCAGGCTTTTTGACATTAGAGTCTGTCATTAGGAAATGTACTAGGGCATGTCCACCACATAAATCCCTAGAGTGAACGACAAGATGGTTTCAAAGGATGCAGAAACATAAGTTTTAAATCACTGTGTTCTCTGAGTATGTAACACTTTACCCCCTTTTGAAAATTGGGACATCTGCATGTCTGTAATATGCTAGCCTCCCTCTTCTCTTTGCCACACTGCCTAGGGGACAGGTACCAGTGTGTTTTTGGTTCATATGCATGCTCCTTTAACAACCCAGGTAGAGGTTGCCAGGACCTGGACACGGGAACATGTGCAAAGTAGCTGGGTGCCCTCTTACTCTATCCTCACCCACCTTTGACTGCAGTCCCCCTTTGCTGTGTTTATCTGTGCTGGTTGGAGAATCATTTGAGGAAACAGAGCTGTTTTCTCTGCCATCTGCTGCTGTCTAGCCACCTTCCGGAAACAGTGGCTTTCTGTTCTCTGGCGGGTGTGTATAAACCAAGCAATTTAGAGTTAGGATACTAACGTATCATTTCAAATGATACGTTAGTTATTTTCAGTTTTTACTGTAAATTTTCAAACGAATTTTAAAAATCAAAAAAATAGTACAGTGGATACCTATTTACCAACCAGGTAGATTCAAATTAATGTTTTCCATATTTGCTGTTTCTATACTTCTTTTTCTGAAAATTTAAAGGGATGCAGACATCATGACACCTAACTCCCGAATAATGACTGTATCTCAGAGTTGTATCTGCTAAAAATAAGGATATAATCTCTAAAATAAGGTCATTCGCCTACATAACTGCAATGCCATTTTCATACATAAGAAAATTAACACGAATTCTCTAGTATCGTGTAATACCCAGTGCAATTATCCCTCCGAAATGTATTATGTATTTTTTTCCCCAAACTAGGATTCAATTAGGTTTCATACATTGCATTTGGCTTTTATATCTCCAGTAGTTTTAGAATTTAGGCTTTTGTTGTGACAGAGGTGAGAATAAAAGATCTGGATGATTTTCAAAAAAAATTTAAATCCCATCTCACATGAAGGATGACTTTTCAGATTAAATAGACTATTGATCTAGATTATTCCGGTGGTTTTTTACTTGGTAGTAAATGGCGCCGGATATGTTAAAGTTGTAAAATATAGAAATCTCTAAAGTGTGTACATGAACCACATCTTAACAGAGGCAGTCCATCAACTGTAAGTGTACATGGGACCTGAGTACTTTGATGCTGTTGTATGTGTGAGACCATCTCATAAGCAAATAATGCATCAAGGGTTTTGGCTCAGCACTGGTAATGGATTATAATAGATTGAAATTAAATATGATATAAGTGACAGGAAAATTCTGCCAGGTAAGTAAATAATTGATTAATCATCCCCCAGTTAAACCTGGCAAGTTAAATTGCAGGGCTGGAATCGAATGCTTGGTAGGAGCTCCTCTCCACATTTTAGTCCTGATAAAAACTGTGCTGAAGAAGAAAAGAAAAACCAGAAACTGTTCAGAGAAAGGGCCTGTCCCTTGCTGTGTCCTATTTGCGGCATGGCATTGTGTGTATTCGTTGCGCTGTGGAAGTAGTGATAAGAAAATGAAGATCCAGGAAAGAGCTGTCACAGAAAACATAAACAAGTAGAGATCCATGGTTGCTTGGAAATCAACAAATTTAGAAGGCAAGTGACAGCATATCTTTCCTTTTTTCATTTTGTTTTGATTGTGATAAGTGGGATCAATATGACTTAGCATAGCAAAACTGGTCCCAGTGTGTGCGTGTTACTGTGTAGCTGCCACTGGATGGTCAAATGACCTTGGCTCAGTCACTAGCCTGCCAGTAGTCTGGGTGTCTCGTTTCTAATCTGTAAATAATAGACTTGGATGGGAGATCTCTGAGGTGCCTTCCAGCTCTTCAGATCTAAGATTCTAACAGCCAGAAATCTCTGTAACATAGTGCTCTCCTGATTTCCTCGTGTAATTATAACTGGTCTTTGTCATGATGACCCTCGGCCGTTACAGTCCTCCATGTGTCTCCTGAGTCATCAAAGAAAAATTAAGGTGTGCACTTAGTTTATATGAAGCATATGATTTTGTTCTACTTCTTAAAGATTAGCAGTATTCCCCTAACACTTTATTAACGAGAATGCTTTATGAATCAGAATAGTCCATTCTGTGACCATGTAGAATAAGAGAAATTTTATTGTAATTAGAAAAAGATGTAGATATTTTTAAAAATGGAATAACCACTAATACATTAAAGTTACTGCTTAAAAGCCCTTAATTTACAGTAATGCAGCAACCTAAGTGAAAAAGAGCTGACCCTACTCATTACCCAAGGCAATGTTATGTTGGATTTTAATTATAAAGATCGGTTCAGCATTTGTATTTTCTGGGTCAGCAGAATATGTCCTGTATAGCCTTTAACAAACTTTTTAGACTTTTAAAGCTATGATTTCTGCACCGTAAAATGGGAAAAATACAGTACATGTGTCAAAGAGTAGTAAAAGGATGAAAAGAAATCACAAATCATGTATGTAAAGAGCCTGGGGCATAATAGGTGTTGAGAAATGTTAATGATCATAGCCATTGTGGTATCACTGAGTCCTTGGCAATTTCATTCAGGGTGGAGAGTCCTCCAACCAATCTGCATGATCAGGAATCAAGACTCATTATGTTATGTCAGTCATCTTAATTGGCTAGCAACATTGGATTGACCTTACAGCAATTCACTGACTACCTCATAACCTGAGAAAGATAGATACCTCCTCTTAGCTTAATATGGAAAATAAGAATTCATAATACACTGATTCAAGCTACTTGAACATTTTGTCTTAGAAAAGATTAACACTCATTCATTCACTCTTTCCATTTTACTGACCCCAGAAATGCCAATAGCAGCTGCCTTATCTTCAAATGTAAACATATAATAATATGAACAAAGAATTCACAAAACAGACCTTTGTTGTAAAATGTGATGATTATTCTTTATATTTGAATCTGAGCTAGATCAAATCACATTTCCCTAAATATAAAAAGCACAAACGGCAAAAACATGATACAATTCAGGAATCATGCTCAACGCTGGCAGTACGATACCCATTCACTACATTATATGAAATGATTTAGTATTTGTTTCTGGAACAATTGCCAAAAGGAAAAATCAGAATCTCCCACTCAATCTTTCATCTTAGAAACTTTAAAATACTCTTATCCATATTAATGAAGACAACTCCAACATTGTGAATAGTGGGCAAGTGACACTATTATCCTGTCTTATTGGCTCTCTCCTCTTCTTTTTAAACACCTGTCTATCCGTGGTCTTCTTCATTGCTATACAATTAGAAAAAGGTTAGCTTTTAATATTTTCCAAGTCCATGTAAAGAAGGGTTTCTATTTTCACTTCATGTGTGTGTTAATTGAGGTCAGAATGGCATTATCCTTGTGTGATTGGGAGCATGGACCCCACCCCACCCCCACTTTCCTCCACCCCCTGAGAAACAGGCCATGAAGTGGTAAGAGTCTGTGATAATTTAGGCACATCTAAAAGCAAATAACCCTCTCCGGAGGCAGTTTCTTGAGGCACCAGCATCAGGATTTATTTTTCTGGAAACAAGCATCGTCATAGAAATTGACTCGGTGACACTCCTTTTTTGGGTTGGAAAATGTCAGAGTCTTTGGTTTTAATCAAAATTGCTCATAATCTGGCTTAACGATGCCATAAAGGCCTTGGTTTACTCTGCCCCAGGTGAATGAAAATATTTGCAGTGAAAAATAGGTTATTAGTTTTATAGCTCTACCTACTTCAATGCCTCTATCAAGAGTACGAGAAGAGATATTAAATCTCAATTTTTAATAAAATTATTGACATCATTGGGGAGCTTTATAACACTTGACATTTGCTTTCAGCGTTGGGGGAAGAAAGAGAAAGTAAATTGATTTGATATTTATTTCCTAGGTTGGAGTACAAGTTACTTTAAACATAAAATATGTGTGTTGCCTTTGAATACAATGAGCAGAATGGGTTGTTGGTTCTGAAAATGAACATAAATTTTAAGATACAATGGGTAATGTAATGATAATAAGGTAATCTGATTGCTAAATGAACCTGTTTGATTATATTCCTCGTTGGATTCCTGTTGCCACCTAGACACTCTTCCAAATTGATATAAAGTATTGTTTGGACCCAGAACACACAGCTCAGGAGTGAAAATACAGATCACATAATGAAGTTAACTTCTTTTCAGTAATGGGCTTTCAGTATTATTTTTTCTACAAGAGTTTAAAACAAAACTTTCAGAAAATATCTTTGAATGTGAACTTGCTTGCAGAGACTATCTGTCTATATTCCAATGGAATTTGCTTCTAGTGAATGATTGTGAGATACTGGGGCCAGGGCAGCGATGGAGTTGATGGCAATGGTTGCTAGGCACAGGCCATCTGGGACTGGACAAGGCCTAGCGAAGGCTTTGTGGGATAGAGGGAAGCCAAGGGTCTTCTGTTACTACCTTAGCTGGTCGGTTTGCCTATCACTGGCTGGTTCAAATCCCAGATAATCAATATGGAAAGGTTCCTAATACAGTGGGATAAGTGAGGGGTCTGTGTCTTAGGAAAAAAAAAAAACCTGCTTATTAAAGTGTCAACCCTTTATCACCATTTGTCACTGGCCTCTAAAGGGAGCTGTTCAGGAATGGGCATGCCTCTTTGAAAACATGAAATCCATTTTCCTGAAGAATGATCTCAATTGATAAGTTTCCTAGTTGTGCCATTATATTGCTACCAAATTCTCTTGAAAAAATGCTGGCTTCTGCAGTGATCACTTGCATTTTCAGGAAAAGGCCTGCAAAACTTGTATAAAGGCCAGCTGCAATTCGGTTTATCTGTTCCTACACTATGTGCAACAGACTGTCTGAATTCTTTTTCCTTTCCTTACTAAAGACGATGCCAGCTTATTTACCCCAGCAGTGTTCTTAATGTAGATGTTAAACTGCGCGATAGATTTTTAAATGAATTTTTAATTACTTTCTGCTATTCTGAGCTCATTGCAATCAGCAGCCATCTTGCTTGAGGATAAAACAAAACAAAAACGGCTAGCTCATGGGAGGAGCAAAGGCCTTTGCAGGAGTGGAGGACAGAAGCCCATTGTCAGCGACAGCTGCTGAAAGCTTTCCCCAAGCACAGGCTCAACTGCCAGAGGGTTCTGGAGGCTTTGAGTTTTCGGCTGATGGTTCCTCTTCTCTAATGAGGTCACCTCTCAGCACAGTAGGTGGGACGACTCTGCTAATGGGAGATTCAGAAACGCAGATTGCAATTACAGTCTTTGTTTCCAGCCATCTCCCATAGTTTCTGAACAACCCCAGAAGCTTGTAACAGGGACAGCTCCTCTACAAATACGTAACACAGCCAGATAGGACATATCATTTACGGGGCATCACCTCAGTGCCAGATGCTATATGGTGAGAATGATGCTGGCCAGGAATTTACGTGACGCCATTTTTATAACATTTAAAGCTATGCCATTTACAGTTTCATATAGTCAGACAAGTCTTATCATCCACATTATGCCATGAAAAATGCACGGTTCAGAGGGTATAAGTTGTCTGTCCGTGGCCACTACTCTAGGCTCCATATTCTGCAAAATGGGAATAATACAATCATACCTGTGCCAGTTAGAGTTTTATAAAATACTACGTGTGAAAACACTTTAAAAATGGGTGAATTCTCTACAAATCTCATGTCTTACAACAATTAATCCTAAAATGCATATCTTTTGAGTACCACACAGAGAATAGAAGCAGATAAACATCTTCTCTCCCCTCCTTTCACTTTCCTTAATGGAATCTGAGGAGAAGCCCGACCTAGGGACCTAGGGACGACAGAGCCCTGGTCATCTGGACTGGGGCAGTTCGGACGTGCAGGTGTGGCTCCCAGCAGCCGCCTCCATCTCTGCTTTCCCGTCCCAGGATTAGGATGCTCATGTTGCCATGATAACAGGCCGCTGCCCTACTCCCAGCTGGCCAGATCAGTCACCTGGGCCAGTTCTGGCTGGGTCATTTTTTGTTTGTTTGCGGAGCTTTTTTTTTTTTCATTTTTTTTCTTTTTTTCTTTTTAAGTTAACTAGATCAAACTCCATATCTCATTTGGATTTTTCTGTCCTCTTAATTTCTGTATATTTTTTGGGCCTGATTGTAAATTAGTAATTCTCTTAGTGAGGCAGAATGAAGGGCAGAACACCAAACAAGATTCTGCTTGAATTCCAGCCCCAAGGTGAGGAAGTGGGCATTCATCCAAGTGAAAATTTTTGCTAACGTTAGGTAAGGATTCAAAGGCTCTGACCCAAAGCTTTAGTACGTCTCCTTATCTTAGATTGAATTGATGCATAACTGTATGAATGTTTTTGTCAGGCATCACCATAGGTACTTTCAAACCTGCTCACTCAATTCCTGCAGCAGTTTTGGGTGGAGGGAATTATTCTCCCCTTTGTTTACAGTGAAGACTCTTCCAAGTCTCAGGAAAGCTGCTTGGCTCCAAGGCAAGGGCTCCTCCCCTCTGCTGCACTGCTTCTCTGCACAGCCATATGAATGGGGCTCTTCACTCTTCTCAGAGAGGTCAGTGGGCAGCAAGATAAGGCAGAAGCCAATGAGTGACTGTCTCACCTCCTCACTCTCCTCCTTGGGCTGAGAGCTCCAGCATCTCAGCTACTCTCTAAAAGGATCTTGCAGTAACCAAAGTGGAACATCACTTTCTGGTCTTCCAAGACCAGACCAACTAGTCGGGGACTTCCAAAGGGAACAAATTGCCTATACTTCCTTCAGACCAAGCATCCTGAAAGTCGTTTGAAGTTGCCTGGACTACTTTGGGTGGGAGCCAGTACCTCTGCTGGACCCGGGGTGGGGCCTGCCAGTTGGGGGGCCTTCCTCCAAGACAAGGGTGCACATTCCCACAGCAAAGCCTGTCTAGGGCTGTGCCTTTCTGATGTGATGGGCATGTGACATCCTGCTGATGAGAACAATGACAAGAGTAAACATATGTTGAGGGATTCATTGGAGCGCCACATACATAGTGATATTAAGGAAGAGATTGGATTCAAAAAACCCACTGGGAAACCATTATAATAATCCAAATAAGGGAAGATAACATCTGGCTGAGGACAGGGCAGAGGAAGGGGGAGAGTAGATAAATGGAAGAAATAAGATGAAGGAAGGATCAGAAGGGCTGGTGGCTGAGTTGAGGAGGTAGGTGTAAAACTTGCAAGATTTAGAACTGGGTGCCAGTGATGAGAAGTCCTCAAGATCTCCACAATTTCTATTTCCCTGTCTGTCTCTAAATAAAACTGTTTTTCTTTAATTACGAACAACGAGGAAAAATTTATTTTTTTACCTTCACTTTTTAGTGTTTCGTTTAATTACTTATACTGTTACCATATTGCTTTCTGCTACTTTTCATTGCAGATGGATTAGCCAAACTTTGTTTCCTAGCCAGAGAACAAACTGAATTACTATTTATAATGCAGTTTCTATGGAAAATGAATTATACATTTCAAACAGCCTCACAAATAGAATTTTGGAATACGGAGTTGTGGACTTCTTTTATTGACTTTTATTTGAAAAAGAGATATTCTCATAGTAGATGTGGGATTGACTCTCAGAAGAAAGGTAAAATTGGGCAGCATATATGTGGGAGTCATTTGCATAAAAGTGAGAATTTAAGAGGATGAAAATGATCAAAAAGTGGGCAGCGGGGAAAATCAAGGCAGCAGTGTACTCCATTTGTCCAGCTAGTTTAGAACTGAAAGGAAAATGAATACAAAGTCTGCTTTATTTAAAATAAAAAAATAAATAAACATTTCTAAGGTGAAAGTCAATTGCGAAAAATAAAAGTAAATCTCTCTTTTAGGAAAGACCAATTTTGGTGAATTTATCTGTGAGTTGTAAAGAATATTAATTAATATATCAAGCAATGTAAATGTTCTTTTTGAAAAAAATGGATTGAGCCATCATTCTAGTTTAAAATGATTTATGATTAATTTATTTGTCTGAGGCAAAGGAATGGTTTGTGGCAAAGGGCTGGTGGTGGCCCTGTCTATATGGAAACTGCATGAGTCCCTCAGGTTCATATGCATGCCTCTCTGAGCTGTGACACCAGCCTGCTCACTTGGGATTTCCTGTTGAGAGTATACTTTTTCTTCCAAGTTGCTATATTTAATTCAACTCAACAAGGCTTTATTAAGCATCTTTCATTCGTATGCTAGCATCAATATAGGCACTGGGAGGAGTCAACAGCATAGGACCCTTTCCCTGCCATTAAGAAATTTGTAACTCATTTGGGGAGGCAAGACAAACCGACATCAGCCAATTAGAGTTCATAAAAGATGGAGTATCTTCTTTCTGTTCCCAAACTGTTAGGCAGTTTTTATTGCAGGGACATGGAAAGAAAGAGAGAACGAGAGAGAGAGAGCATGCTCTGGAAACTGAAGCAGTATCAGGAGACCTTGTGAAGGAAGAGGGATTTGGGAAGAGTTTGAGTGGATTCAGGATAGAATATCATCAGACTAGGAAGAAGGGGAAAGATGAGCTGGGCAAGGAGGAAGGGATGATCAAAGCCTCATCCTGATTGTCCACATCAGGAATTATGGGAGAGGAAGCCCAGATAGTTGAGGTGTGGTCAGTTAAAGTGTGAAGACCTCGAATGCCTGGCTAATTTATGGGACCTTGGTCTAATAAGTAGTAGGAGCAGGATATGGCCAGTGAGACAAAGCAGTATTGAGCACAAAACTGTGCAAAGCCAGGTAATGGTGCTTGTGCTCCTCAGTGGGACCTCATGAGCCATGTTGACATTCTGAGATGACAAGCCTAAGAATAATGAATCTGTCAGTCCTCTGGCTCTTAATGACCTGAATCCTAAATGTACAAGGGGAATGGCCCTAACTTGAAAAATGCCAGCTGCAACCAAATGGAAAGAAGTGTAAAGTCCAGATAGAAAATCTCTTGCAAAAGAGAGAATGAAGCTGTGGGACCCTTGTCAATTTTCAAAAGCCACAACCCAGTCAGGCAGCACATATCGGAGCTCAAGAGAGAAAATATGGCCACATTGAATTGACCATCTTCGTGATCCTGAAAGCATTGCCTGTAAGTGAAAATATACTCACTCCTGGGGAGGCTGAAAATGACTAGTCAATTAGATATGGTCAGGAGACATTCCCCTACTTGAGAAATTCAATGAATTTTTCACTTTTAAGGCAGGTTTGCCATTGTGTAGAAAAAGCCGTAGAACTTCCTGATTGGTGCACACATTCTGAGAGCCCAGCATTCCACTCACTATTGCATGAAGTTGAAATGATAGGAAAAAAGGAATCTGCAGCTGTCTCTTTTTTCCTGCTCTTCCGCTTCTGTCGTCAGTTTTCGTGGAAAGCTTTTAATGCAGGGGCAAGGTTTTGCTAGCAGAGCCAGGCCCATACCAGCAGCTCTTAGCCTTCAGTTTTCTGAGCTTTGTTACTCATCGGTTATAGTGGTCTGTTCTTATCCCCAGTGTAGCAAGTTCTAAATCCCATCATCTTACCAATCCACTGGGCTGAGAAGCTGACTTGGGAAGGATGGAAAATGGATGTAGGAGTGAACCACAGAACAGAAAGATCCCCAGTAGAGCTGCAAGCTTGGGGGTGGGAGGGGAAGGGGATGGAGGAGGCACACTGGGCATTTGATCATCTCTAAGTACATAAAACATGCCTGTGACACACCTAGAATGGGTCATTTAAGTGTACATTTGCAGTGGGTTCCAGAAAAATATAAGAAATGGTTGAAAGCATCCAAAAATTTAAGAATCCTTTCTAATGAATTTTAGGAAGGCATCTCTCATGGGACCCTGGGGTGCTGCAAAGTTGCTGTTGGAACTTCAGCATCACAGCTCTGGTCTTACTTCTTTGATGTACCCCATGTGTGGGGCATCACAGGCCCTGCCTTTGCAAACAAAACCCAGGTGTAAAGGCTGCAGAAGTCTTGCTGTGGATGGGCTGTGTTTCCACCATACTGCATCTGTGCATTTCTGCTTTGGGCATTATGGTTTCCATTTCTTTTAACAAGTGGAAACTACAACTGCCACAATCCCCTTGGCAACTTCTCTTTTCCAAGCCAACATATGAAACAAATCAGTATAATATGCTCTAAAAATATCCATGTGATGCTTTAAAAATGCGTATTTCCAACATGTTCTCCTTCAGAGCACTTTGCCTTGGCAGGTAAGCACTACCTTTACATGCTTTTGCTCTTTATGGACTAGGTCCATCCTTAGCCAGGTTGATTTTACTTTTATTCATGCTCTTTATGAAATTGGCTCAGATATAGGAACATGGAGCATTTGTAACTGTTGCTTATTCATTTAATCAACAAAACTATATTCAACATTCATTGCTGTCCATTGTTCTAGGTGCTGAATATGAAAAGATTAAAAATTTGGTCCTTCAAGGATCGTGAAAGGAAACAAGCAAGTACACAAATATTTGGCACATAACGTGGCATATCCTTTATAGAAATCATAATGTAGAGTAGAAGCTCCAAAGAGGAGTGTTAAGGATCAGGGAAGACTTCATTGAGGAGGGTGGGGTTTGCAGTATGTGTAGGAGTTTGTAAGGAGGACTATAATGTGACTGGAATGGAAATTGGAAACATAGGCAGAATGAAATTCTAGAGGTCTTTGCATGCTGTATTAAGAGCATTTACTCAGTTATCTCATTGGCTGGGATAGCAAGCCATTGCAAAGTGTTAAGAAAGGCAGTGACATCATCCTCATCTTTATGCTTTATAAAGATGACTCTGGTATAAGAGAAGAATGAATTATAGAGGGTCGAGCCAGACAGATTCAATTGCTGGTAGTTCAGGTGAGGTTTATATGAGCCTAAACTGCAGCAATGTCTATAATTTTTTTTTTTGAGACAGAATCTCGCTCTGTCACCTAGGCTGGAATGCAGTGGTGCATTCTCGACTCACTGCAACCTCCGCCTCCCGGGTTCAAGTGATTCTCCTGCCTGAGCCTCCTGAGTAGCTGGCACTACAGGCACCCGCCACTACGCCCAGCTAATTTTAGTATTTTAAGTAGAGATGAGTTTTCACTATGTTGGCCAGGCTGGTCTCGGACTCCTGACCTCGTGATCCACCCGCCTCAGCCTCCCAAAGTGTTGGGATTACAGGCGTGAGCCACCACGGTCAGCAGCAATGTCTGTGATTTAAAGGAAAGGATAGATAGAGGAGATATTTAGAGAGAATTGACAGAAAGTTGTTACTGGGATTTGGCAGTGGAGAGGGGGGGCACAGAGACAGAGAGTGAGAGAGAGAGAGAGTGTGTGTGTGTGTGTATGTGGCAAACGTGATGGATAAGATGTTTGTCATGATTCTGGCTTGGCTATGTGGATAGATGTGACACTTTTAAGAATATGAATGAAAGAACTGGTTTTAGTGCAAAAATAGTGAGTTTTGTTAGAGATAAACTTTCAGGTAGAAACTTAAAGTGAGCAGTTGTATGTCTGAATCTGAGGTTAGGAAGAAAGGCCTGGGTTAGATATGTAAATCTGGGAGTGTGTTTTGTGTGTACAGGTGGCAGTGAGGGTAATGGAAGGAAAAGGATCACAGAAAGTGGGAAGCTCACAGGTTTGATCATTGTTTCTGGATTTGAATCCTGGCTCTGTAACTGTGCTTCCTGTGTGACACATTGAGAAAGTTCTGTAACCACAATGAGCCCTACTTTCTCATTTATTAAATGGGGATGGAAGGATTGACCTTAAGGCATTGTTTGTTTATTTATTCAGTCATTAATTGAACAAATATTTATTGAGCTTCTACCATGTGCTTGGATCTGGCAATGCATATCTGAACAGAACAGATGTAGTCCATGCTCTGAGTTGGCTTTCAGCCTTGACAATTACTGTAAGGGAAAATAACAGGAAGAATTGCATAAGAGAATAAATGTAGGACACTTGCCACAATTGTAGTATACAGAATAGGCCCTCAGACATTTCCAGCCAAAGTTATAACCTTAATGGAATGATGCAGATAGACTCCGGTTTCTGGTGGGTTGAGGAACAAATGAGAGATGAGAAATTGGCAATAACGAATAATGATTACTAGTTCAAAAGTTTGGCAGTTAAGAGAAATAAGAATTTTGAGGGCTATATGGAGAAGCTGGTGGTTGAGGACAGATGTGGGGTTTTTCAAGATGTGAGTCTTGAGCATGTCGACATGCTGAGGGACAGGAGCTAGTGGAGAGGATGAAGTTAGAAGAAAGAAGCAGAGAATTCTTTTGGGAAATAAGCAGATGCAAAGAAAAGCCCCTTTTTCTGAAATAGTAAAAGAAGCATGTGAAGGGGATTAAATGAGATAGTGCATTACAAAATGCAATGAATGGCATTTGGGGTACTTAAAAATTGTGTTGATTTTAGCTGGGAGCATGGATACACACATATCCATATTCATATCCGTGTACTAGTGTCTATAGCTACACACACCCCACACACATGAACACACAGAGTTAAACGTTTTAGTTGAGACTGAAGGAGGAAAGCTGAAGTTCATACCTGGTCACCTTACTTTCTTGATAAAGGAGGAAGGCATCTGCTGAGAGATGGGACAGAATTGTAAGGTCATGAGGATAAGAGTGATGGCTTAAGCTGGCCTCTTAAGGAATGAGAGAAAGAAGAAGGTGCACCTAGGGGAGGACCCCTGAATGACACTGGGGGTCTGCTGGAGATTGGAGATTGGATATCACATGTTATAGACACTTAGAGCTGGGGATTTCCTGCAGCAAGCCCCATTTCCCTCAGAACCTTTGGGGTTGGCTGGGAAGCTGTGGTGTAACAAAAAGCAGGTGAGAGAGCAAAGGATGCTCAATACAGGAAATGAAGTGGTGGACTACAGGGTTTGAGTGCATAGAACGAAAAGATGCACCCGAGGAGATCCCAGGGAGGATGACATTAGATGGCTCCATAACATCCAGGAGCAAGTGCATGGGCAGTGAGGAAGGAGAGGAACTGGAAGAATTGAAAATGGTCATTAGAGGGTTGTATATTGGAATTTCAATTTTTAAAAAGGGAATGGCTTGGCCGGGCATGGTGGCTCACACCTGTAATCCCAGCACTTTGGGAGGCCGAGGCGGGTGGATCACTTGAGGTCCTGAGTTCAAGACCAACATAGTGAAACCCCGTCTGTACTAAAAATACAAAAGTTAGCTGGGTGTGGTGGTGGGTACCTGTAATTCCAGCTACTCAGGAGGCTGAGACAGGAGAATCACTTGAACCCAGGAGGCGGAGGTTGCAGTGAGCCAAGACCATGCCACTGCACTCCAGCCTGGATGACAGAGTGAGGCTCCATCTAAAAAAAAAAAAAACACAAAACAGTCTTAGAATGCCTCCTAGGTAAGGAGTTGCTAAGGTAGAGTACAAGTGATAGCCATAGGAAATTGAGGAGCTTTGAGGCTGCTCCTGCACCCTCCACCCACACTAGTGAACTGAATCTTCTTTCTGCAAGGTCCCAGTGGTCTTTAGTTGCCCAGTTATATGTCCTTTTCTTCATTCTCAAAATTTTTGACTTGTCTTAGAGTCCTTTCCTGTTGACCAACTCCTTCTTCATGCCCTCTGCTCCTTGAGTGTCTGGCACATGTATGTACTCTGGGTTCTCCTCTCCTTCCCATTCCTCCACTCTCCTCCCCATTCCTCCCCTCTCCTCCTCTCAGCCCTCAACTTGCTGATGGAGACGTTCTCTGAAGACTCTTCTGTCTCCACATTCATGATCAGAGTCACACTGTGACAAAGGTGTGCACAAAAGATTGGTGGAGGGAAAGAGGAGGCAAGCAGACCAGTTACAACACTGGTTCTGGAGTCTGAGCAAATGACACATAAGCCTGGAATTGGAAAGTGGCTCTGGGAAAGGGAAGAGAGATGGATGTGGAACATATTTTGAGTTGATAATGGAAGTCAGCAGGACTTGACAACTGGGAGAAACACATATATGGGGAAATGGAAACAGAAGGACAAAAGATGACTAAAATGTTGAGACTAAGAGGAAGACATTAACAGAAGGAGAGAACATGAGAGGACAGAGGCTTGGGAGTGAGGATCAAGGGAGATATTGGGTTCTGTGTGGGGCATGTTGAGTTTCAGGTAGTAGCAGCCCATTGAGATGAGATGTACAAAACATACATGAAAATTGAAATGGTGACCCAAAGACAGCAAGGTGAGTACTAGAAATATATTTTGGGGGTTAATGACCCTAAGTTAGTTGTGTGAATGACACACTAGAGCAGAGGAAGATAATGCCAATTGAGAACTAGTAGGAAGAGATGATAGGAGAGCCAAGTAGAGAACCCCAGAGACAGCTATATTAAATGGGTGGCATGAGAAAGGCTCTCAGAAATACAGATTTGTCATGACATGCGCAAGAAGCAAGTAGAGATAGTGAAAAGAAAAGAGAAAGCAATAATCTTGAGGTCTAGGGAAGACTTAGTAGAAAGACGAGAATTTTTGTGGCTCAGGGGAAGGAGAAAATAAGGAAGAGAGAGAATACAAGCAAAGAGCTACTTGTTGGATTAAGCTGTAATCAAGGAAGACCACAGCTGTGTACCCTATTCCTCTGAGGTGGTAGAGAAGGAGGAATATATGGGCAAAGAGGGAAATGTTGAGATGGAGAAACATGGCAGGCTGGTGGTCTTCAACATTCTTGTTAAAGGAGAAGGTAGGCATCTCCACATGGAAGGCTTGGAGTAGATGCTTTAGGGAATGGAAAAGGTACTCGTTAGACCTGTAGGTGATGGTCTGGGAAGAAATTGGGTGATTGGATGTCCTGGGTTGCCCAGGACAGTCATGGTTTACACATGTCGTTCCAGCATAATTATTTTAATTGTACCTCTTGTCACTCAGTTTGGAATATATATTGCAAGGTCACCCTAGAGAGAAGCAATGAAGACTTAAAGACAAAAGATGTTTCCCTGAGAAACACACACACACACACACACACACACACAGAGTAAGACCCCTGGCATGTTCTGCTTAAAAAGCTGAGGCACACAGCATGTCGTTTGCACTGTTGGGTCCAACAGAGAAATGAATGGCTCAAAAGTCTAGAGAGAGCACCTAGGACATTTGGAATTTATTTAGTTCATTAGAACTTCACTGCTGAGCAGATGCACACATCCAAGTTGAAAATGTTCAAAGTTTATTCCCACATCAAACAAACCAAATAAACAACAACTTTTTCTTTGTATTGGTTCTATTTGGAGCAATTGTCAATGCATTCTTCTGTCCTCTTTTTTCCTACTTTCTTGGTACATAACACACATACTAGTCAGACAGTGGCATTAGGTTGTTTGGAAGTTGTAACTTTTTTAAAATCACCCTCTAGATCATTAACTCTAAGTATTTTTGGTTCAGGCTTCTCTATACTCCTACACATTACTGAGGACCCCAGAGATATTTTATTCTGTTGGCTTTCTGAATCGATGATTATAATTATGGAAAAACTGAAAAACTTAAATATTTATTAACTCACTTAAAATAGCAGTAATACATATGTTATCACAAATAATATATTTTATGAAAAACCAATAAATTTTTCAAAACAAAAAGTATCAAGAGGCACTTTTTTATTTTTGCAAATTATTTTAATATCTGCCTTAATAAAAGATAACTGATTCTCCTATCTACTTCTGCATTCGATCTACTGAATACCCTTCAATAGAAATGTATGAAGAAAATCCAGCCTCACACAGATATGTAGGGAGGAATATTTTCATAGACTTCAAAGGTAATTGTGGGCATTCTTTAATACCACACCAACATTTGACAAGCAGAAGTTCATTAAAATTTGGTTGCAATGTGGAATCTGAAATCATCTATTGGTCATTTAGAAAATATTGGTTCACTGAATTATACAGTGTTGACAATAATAATATATATAATATCTAAAAATTGTATACATTGGTATCACCACAAGTTCATCAGACAAGTCTTTAAGTATTGGAAAATTGTTAAGCTTATGTTGGTAGATATGAGTTTCCAAAAAGCAATTTTTTGCTTGAAAGCTTGAATTTTATTGTTAGCCACAAATACTACCAAGTTGTTTCCTTAAAATGACAGGCTTACTTCATTCATTGTTGGGAAAATGTCTTCCAGAGACCCAAGTCTGGATAACTTTGTTTCTCTGTCAGTAGTTATTTCATGAAAAAATGTGAATCCATGAAAAACGTGGCTAGTTGAGCTCACTACTCAGTTACATGAATGTTTTTCCCCTGGAGACTATTGTACTTCAGTGCACAGCAGAAGTGCTCTATTCTCCCTTCCCCTTTGGTCGCACAGAATTTTAAGAAGATGTGTATGTTCTCATGACATGCTCCCACCTTTCTCTTCTTCTCTCCCCTTGTCCCTCCATCTTTGTTGCTCCTGTAATAAGCCAATCCGTGTGCATTGTACAATGTCCTGGTTGCTTTTTAAAACTATCTCCTTAAGTTGTGGTTTTGCAAGCCAAATTATAGAGTTCACCTAGGGGCACAGCTCAGATATCATTCCTTCTCATTAATTAACATGTTTTGCTGAGATGTATAGTAGACATGCTGTACATAGCTGTCCAGTGAACATTGGATGAATGAGGTGGATGAGAGCCTCTCCTATTTATTGGGTTAAGTAGGGTTGTTGAGGGCATATTTTTGCTCAATTGAATTATTAAGACAAACAACATCACCCAAAAACAGCAGACAGCTTAATAACTGTGTTTATCTAAAACATCAAGTTTTGTGTTTCAGACATGTTTCTTTAGTAATAAATAACAACACACTATTTCTAACAATAGTTATCTCTAGAGACCAGTGCTACCAAGTAAAATGTAAAGCTCAGCATCTCCTTTGATGCAAGATGAGGGTTTTTAGATACGGTGTAGACCTTTATTGAGTAGTGATTTAATCTTTCTAAATTACATACTGATGCCTGTGAGATTTCCACAAGATTAATCATCTAATATCATCAATAGCTTGTTGCAGCTTATTTGTAAAAGGTAACAAGATAATTTTAAAAAAACTTACATTCATCTATTTTCTCAAATTTGATAGTCATAAATATCGTAGTTGATAATTAGGAGTTACATTCTGTGTTTCATATATTTAAATTGTATATATTTCTTAAGTGAGATGTTTATGTATTCTAATAATTCACTTTTTTGTGTGTAAGCACCTGTTGGAAATAAAATAATACTAGATAATTAGGCAATATCCAGAATTGCAGAAATGTTTACAGTGGCAAGTAAGTCTCCATTTTCAGTTCACCTGTCTCCCTCAGAACTGCCGCTCTGAGAATCCACTGCATAGCTGGGTGAAACTTACTAGATATTGTGAAGAAAATGAAGTCTGTGGTGTAGCCCTTACAGCTGAGAATTAAACTATCCTTTCAGACTTTTTCTGCATATATAAACATGTATTAGAGAATTATTTCTATTACATGCATTTTATTTTTTTTTCCTTTTATCGTTTTCTTTATAGTCAAAGCAAAAGGGGTGGTTCATCTACAGTGATTCTTTTTTTGTTTTTTATTATACTTTAAGTTTTAGGGTACATGTGCACAACGTGCAGGTTAGTTACATATGTATACGTGTGCCATGTTGGTGTGCTGCACCTATTAACTCGTCATTTAACATTAGGTATATCTCCTAATGCTATCCCTCCCCCCTCCCCCCACCCCACAACAGGCCCTGGTGTGTGATGTTATTACACACACACCAAAAGTGAGAATGTAGTTGTAGCTTTTAGCAATGTGATTTGTAACATATCATTACTCAGTGTTCATTACTATATGTATTCATTACTCAGTGTTCATTACTGTATGTAGCTCCTTCCTTCCCACTGTGCCTGAAACTCAGTTTCACGTGTACCTGCTAATACCATGTAGACAGAACCATGTGTGCCCCATGCCTGGAGAGACTGTGGCCAGCAAGAAGGCTGGTTTGCAGCTGATGTTATTCCTATCAGCGCCTGAGGTCACACATAGGGCAGGCCCTGCTGAGCTTCCTAGGGCAGTCTTTGAACACCAAGCTTAGGAACGCAGCTTTGGACAATCTCTCACCACATTGGAGTTGACAGCATGAATGCAATCATGGAGCTAAATGGTGTTTCAGAGAATGAGATTGTACCTCCTCTTTAGTTCTGCTTCGCTCCAGGTTACCAACTGCCCCAGTTTCCATGGGACTGTTCTAATAGCAAGACATGAAGTCCGAGGGCCCCTTTTATGTTGCCCAATTTTCCTGGCACTGGTACAAAATCCCAAATCATGTGCAGTGGGAGTGAACTTGGAACTGCAGAGTTTTGCAAGGATTATGAAAGAATCAGACACAACCCATGTTACTGATCTTCAATAAAGAGAAACTCCAGAGCATTTCTTCCCCTGAACTGATTTTACTTTTTGTCAACAGCAGCCAATACAAAGCCTCAAACCCACTTGGCATTCGGCACTTTTGCATTGGAAACTGCCTGTGTTATTGTGCCAGTGGTTGCCCTAGGTGTTCATCATGAGCACTTAAAATGATTGCTTTTGCAGTTGCAGATGGCTGTACCGGTTCCAAACAAAGAGGGTCACTGAGGGCTCTGCTTATAGAGTGCAGTTTCTGGAAGGAATTCACCACAGATTGTACAATGAAGCCCAAGCTCGCTGGACTCTGCTGGCCCAGGGAATTTTTACAAGGTTAAATTCTGTCTGGGCCTTGTCTGTTCCCTGATAGTTCCTCTAGGGCTTTTTCGAGAGTTTAAATTAAACTATCTTCTTGTCCATTGAGATGCACAACTCCCACTCCCTATGGATGTGTTTGTGCAAGCTCCGTCACAAGAATACGTGGGAAGTTGGGCTCTGTCTTCACTGCCATCTCACAAGAGAAGAGAGTTGAGGGACAGTACTGAATTACACATGATCGTGATCTACACAGACCATCCGTTTTAGAAAAAAATTGAAAATGTCTGCCACCTAGGAGAAAAGAGAGTAGGGAATCAAAAGAGCCCCCCAAGAGATGATTACTTTCATCTTATAAAATGAAAATTATAAACTACAGGGAGTTTCTTTGTAGATTAAAAAAATCTTATTTCAGAACGTTTTACTTCTTTCTTCAGAACGTTTCATTTCTGCTCCTTACATCTACATAGTATTTTAAAATTGGTGCATGTCATACCTTGGACTTGGAATTCTTTTCTTTTTTTTCTTGTTATTGCCAAACCCTGTGCCCCCGAAAGAGTTCCAGGTGTTCATAAGAGGCTGCTGGAGTGTATTCTTCCTGTCAAATGTGCAATTACTGAGTTATCAAAAATACATGGGCTCCCTTATCCTGATTCTGTTCTTATTTTTGGACAGTTTATTCCTGAGACTGATCAATCTTGTAATCAGGTTAAACCTCTTATAAAAAACATTTAGTGCTTTTATCATAGATAAACCACATAAAATCCCCCTGCCTGTTGAGTATGGTCAGTATGTCATGCTAGTAAAGAAAGTCACCTTGTTTCCTCTTAAGCATGAGGATGTAGTAAAAGAAACTCTTGTTGATTTGGCTTCCCACCCACCCCCTTTGCCCATCATTCAGCAGAACCTGGAGTGTGTAGGTTTCTAGTGGCTTGCAGCAGAACTGAGGGAGAAGAGAAGGTGGAGAAGCACTGTGGTTGAGCTCCATAGAGTAGGCTGGGCTTCTGCAGAGCCTTCTATGCCAGGGAGCAGCTGGTCATTTTTGTCCATCCCCTGAACTGATTTTTTTTCCCCCTGAAACCTTGGCTTGGATCGCTTCCTGCAAACAACGTGAAATCTTGCATGTGTGCCAGGTGAACTGCTGTTTGAGATATTTTCAGAATTCAAGGGTGTTATGCTAGGAAGTCAGGATCATTTAAGTAAAACAAACAAACAAGCAATTATGGGGTTTTATTTCTGTATAATCTGTAATTTTGAGTTGTAGTTCCTTGGGGGGAGGAGCAGCCTGAGATGGTTATGGTGTGTTACCAGGCAATTGCTACAGGAACAAGGCCAGGGGCCTACTGTAATTTAGCCTTTGCAAACAAAGCTAAAAATATCAAAACATGATATTATAGCAACCCCTTTGTCTTTTTGGTTTCCAGTCATTAGAAGCATGTTTTTTGTCTTGTCATTTATTTGTTTAAAAAAATGAAAAAAAAAAAAAATCCCATCTCAGGCTCCAGGTGCCTGCCACAGTGTAGGAGCAGGGCCCTGTGCATAATGAAGCTGCCCTTGCTGGCTGCTAACATAGAAGTCAGGAGACCAAGGCGCCTGCTGTTATCTTAGAGATTGTTTTTGCAGTGCTTGCTTCTGGCCTAATAACTACTGGAGGTGAAAATGGAAGAATCCATTTTTCTTTTCTAAATTACATGGAAAGCCAGCCCATGATGTCACTCTTCTAGAACAAATAACATTAAAAAAAATTGTTTTAATGGATTTTTGAGATAAATATGAATTGCTGTGGAGGGATAGCGGTGATGTAATGGAAAAAGAAAAAAATGAATGTGGGACTGTCTAAATGTTTGTCTCCACCAGGAATGTTATTGGATTCTGCCCTGTTTGTTCTTCCTTTGTTGTTACGGTCACGGGGCATATTCTCAGCGGGCAGACCACAAGACACAGGCAGTGGAGACGCGATCTCATTAACGATTCAACACGCCACCCTAGTGGCCACCCGAGCACATATTCCGCATGGAAATTGGAAATGGACATTCAGTTCATTGCTTTGGCTCTCTGGGAAAGAGGCTCTCAGCTTGGGTTGCATGGGAAAATCACCTGGACTCTTAACAATTACTAATGCCCTCTCCATCCCTTCACACTCAAATTCCCCTAGTCACAGGTAGGGCTCAGACTTAAGTATTTTTCAAGCTCTCCGTGCAGCCAGGGTGAAGAACCACTGTCTTAAAGGAAAGCAAGTTTGGGCAAGTCCAAGTGCAGCCTCATCTGGCAACCTCAAACTCTGCTGACCTCCTTCTGTTCAAGAGAAGATGTCTTCTTGCCCTCCAGAAGAAAGGCAGAGAAGACCTTTGGGAATTGGAGTCAGGGTTGTAATTTTCTTAGGCTGTGGCATATCTTTTTCTGTCTGTAAAATAAATACCGTAAAAGTGCTGAAAAAGTCTGGAAAAAAAACCACCCATGCTGCTGTTTTGCATCAGTATTGGCTCAGCAGCCGGGTCAGCCAGGCAGATTTAATGCCTTTGTTATAATAAGAACCTTTTTCTTCACCCAGGGGAACAGGATGTCACAGTTTTGACCTCTGTGGTTTCGCTATTGAACTGGTCCTCAAAGCCAGAGAGTTCAGAGCTAGGTCTGAGGTTCTGAGGTTCTTCTCCTGGGAATTGTCAAGAGTGTTATGGAAAGCAATTTGTCAGGGATGAGGCATCTCTCTGGTGAATGGTGATACTCTGAAAGGAAGAGATGTGTCCAGCCTTGTCTCAGAGAGGCCAGTAGGGAGTGCCCTTTGCTGTCTGCCAAGAGGGAAAACCGTATGTTGAGGAGCGTTCTGCTTGTTGGATAAGAAGTGAACATCTAGAATGGAGTTAAAGAAAAGTTTTGCTCAGACCTGGCTAAGATCGAAAGAAGAAAGTGTCAGGGTTCAACTGCCCTGAAGACGTAAGTGTCCAGGCAGTATGCCCAGTGCTGCGGGTGCCGGGCTGTGCAAATGAGAGCTGGCCTCAACACCCTAGAGTATGCAGTGAAGGGGAGAAGAGAGGGAGTGAGCGAGTATTGGGAGGAATTTCACAAGGGAGGTGCTGGGTGCCATGAGAAGAGACAACTGTAGGACCCTACCCACTGGCATGTTCCCAGATGGCCACTGAATGGGATTGCCGAACACCACATTATCTTGCAAGGTTGGATGGAGCATCCTCCCTCCCCTTGTGCAGATATCATTGCAGGTAGACCAGATGCCTCTGGGTACATGCTCTGCAGTCTGCATTTAGTGCTGTACTCTGAACTAAGGGTGGAGAAGAGGACTCCATGGGGTACATGCTCTGCAGTCTGCACTTAGCACTGCACTCGGAACTAAGAGTGGAGAAGAGGACTCCACGGTAAGAAACACAAACTGACTTGTTTTCTCCTACAATACCCATACTCACTTCCAATACTTCACTTCTGACATGAGATGTTGGGGCAGGGGCATTCCCACACACCAAGCAATTCTCCAGTGAACACCAACAAGGTGTCCTATAATTTAAATCATTTCTGACACTGTCTACCTGGAGTTAGAGTCAGATCCCACAGGCTAAAGGCTCAGTCGCACGAGACTGCCCTCACATCACATTTCAGTCGCAAGTCCCAGGTTGTGACCTTTGCTTCTGACCCTCCAGCCATTAATCAGGGTTCCCACAACCCCCTCCTTAGGTTACATGATTGCTAGGATGGCTCGCAGAACTCAGGGAAACACATATTTACATTTACTGGTTTATGATAAAGGATAAGGATATTACAGAGGATATAGTTGAACAGCCAGATGAAAAGGTACTCAGGGCAAGGTGTGTGGAAAGAGGTTCAGAGCTTCCATGCCTTCTCTGGGTGCACCATCCTCCCAGAACCTTTGCCTGGTCAGCAGCCCAGAAACCCTCTGAACCCTGAACTTCAGAGATTTTTATGGAGGCTTCATCATGTAGGCAGGATCCATTATTAATTCAATCTCCAATCCTTCTACCCTTCTCAAAGGCTGTAGAGCAGGGCTGAATGCTCCAACCTTCTAATCATGATTTGGTCTTCCTGATGACCAACCCCAGCCAGGAGCCCACCAAAAGTCAACTAATTTGAACAAAAGACTCTCCTATATCACCCAGGAAATTCTAAGATAGTAGGAGCTGTATGTTGGCAACAGGGGTCAAAGACAAAATATATGTTTCTAATTTTGTCACGATATCACAGGGACCCACTGTCTGCTCATTGGCAGCAAGCACCCAGCATGACAATGGAAACGTGTCTGTGGGGAGAACAGAAGTTAGAAAAAGATGGCTGTGAAGTAGCCTGTGGCATTGTGGAACCCACCTTTCCATTATTCAGGACCCTCCACAGGTAGAAAGTGACTTAGAAAGAAAAGGAAATTTAAGTAAAACCACCCCGTCCACTTAGGTGAATTTGGAAAAGGCCAATCGCTCTCTGATGCACCTGTTCAAAAAGATAATTTCTAAGGCCCCTTTAGAGCTAAGATCCAGAATCTCCACTGTGGTCTCTGGACTCCGAGTAGACTCACTTAGTCTGTTTCGATTCAGCCTCAGGCCTTCTGCTTGTCTTGCAAGCAGAGATTGGGAAGTACTAAGAATCTCCACTTCTCAGACTAAGTCAGGGCCTGTAGTTCATTTTAAAAGCAGGTTCAAGACTTGCAGTTTAAACCTTTGAGACATCTGGTCGTAGCTGGGATCTATATAGCCTTTGCTTCCCCCACCCCCGATGGGACCATTATGAGAGTAGAATGATTTCCTGCACCCTTACGACCCTATTGTCCATGCCTGAGTGAAGAAACCTCTGGTTTCTCTGGTTGGGGAAGGCTCTGGCTGTCTGTACTCCTCTGTGGTAGCTCAGCCCCAGTGTAGAGAAGACCACCACTGGCTCTCCTGGCTTCTCGCCTGTTCCGGTTTCTCTTGCTCCTAAATAGCAAAACCGACTGATTTTTTTTTTTTTTTTTTTTTTTTGAAATGGAGTCTCGCTCTGTCACCCAGGCTGGAGTGCAGTGGCGTGATCTCGGCTCACTGCAAGCTCTGCCTCCCGGGTTCATGCCATTCTCCTTTCTCCTGCCTCAGCCTCCCAAGTAGCTGGGACTACAGGCGCCTACCACCATGCCCGGCTAATTTTTTTTTTTATTTTTACTTTTTTTTTAGTAGAGACGGGGTTTCACCGTGTTAGCCAGGGTGGTCCCGATCTCCTAACCTCGTGATCTGCCTGTCTCGGCCTCCCAAAGTGCTGGGATTACAGGCGTGAGCCACCGCGCCCGGGCAAAATTGACTGATTTCTTTCCACGCCTGTTTATATTTCCCGCCTTCTCCCTGGGAAATGTGATAATGATCAGAAAAATAGCAAAAAGGCAACAGCAGGAAGACAGTGGAGGGGCATAGGGCTGGATCTCAGCCATGGTCCTAGCTGCCTTCCAGCATAGTTGCTAGGGTCAAGACCTGTGAAAGGGATTTGCAGATGAGGGACTCTGAAAATCATAGGAAAACACAGTAATAAAGAACGCACCAATGGGTGCTACCTGTCTCCACGTCAGTGAGCCAGCCAGAGGCACTCCTCTACCATTACAAATCCAGTGGAATAGCTGTATGACCTTGGGCAAGTCATTTTAACCTTTCTCAGCCTCAACTTCCTCACCTGTAAAATAGGTGCATTTTACTTAAAGCACAGATTGTTTAAAGATTGATGTGATATGAATATGAGAGGACATGGCAAAGTACAAGGAATAATAAAATATTGGTGGGAGATGTTATTATGCCCATACCTTGCTGAGTGATGATAACAAATAATGACTTTGTTAGATCATAGGGAAGCCTTTCAGATCCTCAGTTCCCGACAGGTAACTTGTCATAGAAGGAAGTCTGGAGCTCTCTGTCAGGCAAGTATAGTTGTCACTGAGACACACACACACACAAAAAAACACTGGCTCTAACTACTGTATGTCAACTTCATAGTGCATATCTCTACATAGCCAAGAAAAATGAAATACAAATATAATCATTTTAAGCACTTTTTAGTAATCACAAATTCAGCTGGGTTAGGTCAAATTTCAGATTCAAAACTAACTTCTTATAGAATCACTCACTCGTTCACTCCTTCATTAAGTCAGCAAAAATTTGATTTCTGGCTCTTTGGGATTTGGTGTAATGAATTTTCCCTTGCATTTAAAGAGGGCTGCCGTATTGATAAACATGTTGACGAACACACAGGATATGCCACTCTCACTACACTGACTACAAAGTACACAGTCTGGGTCCTTCCATAATCAGAGGAGCTGTCAAGCAACACCGATCTGCCAGTGTGAAGAATCCAGAACCCTGAAGCTTTTACTCTTCATCACTGGCCTTCAATTTGCCTCATTTCTGGAAAAGACTCAAATGTCCTTTGTATGTATATATATCTTTCTAAGCTTCATCACTCCCATTCTTGGAAAAAAATACCATTGTTTCTAAATGGTTTACGAGCAGTGTTATAGAGCCCTACAGTCTGGGGTGCCATGAGGGAACCACCTTCCAGAGTCTGCTGCCCAAAGCCTCCTGATATGGTGCTGACTTGGGTCACCCACAGTGGCTCAGGCCACTTCTCCACAGGCCTTCCTGTGAAGGTGGGTGTCATTTGCTATAGGGGCAGTTGGCCGCTGTTTCTGAATGGCAGAAACGTGTTTTTGTCATTCTCTTACTTAGCATTCAGCAGTCACTCAAAAACTTCAATTCCAAATTTTGCATGTGGGCCTGTTGGGGTTGAGTTAGTGGTGTGCAGAAGTCTGCAGGAGGCTCCCTGTGGGGAGAAGTGAGGCCCCACTCCAGCCTGGAGCCCGTGTTCTATGCATTCTCATCATGTGGTTCACATAACTCAGCTCAAAATGTGAGCGGCACTTAATTCCTGGCACTCTGCCAGGTTGGCAGGCGGACTTTTCTAGAATGGATCCAGTGTGACCAGTTTGGTGTGGCTTCATAATAGCAAGCGAGATGGCGGTTGGGCGGGGTGTATTACTGTTGTTGTTGTTTTTGTCCGACAGCTTGGATTTCTCTTCTCTCTCCAAAAAGTTGATCCACATCTTTACATACCTGTTCTATAACTTCTTTGGAAACTGTATGTATGTTAGGGTGTGACTGGATTCTGAAGCCAGAATTTCACAGGACACATTTTTCCACATCTGAAAGGAATTGGAATTGAATTCCCAATAGCATTTAGAATTGAATCGGACAAGTAAGGCCTCTTCCGGGTTAGGCTGGATAATCGAGTTAATTCAAATCCATTTGAAGGATATTCCTTGAAAAATGTTGCCTTGTGGAAAGGTGCTATATACACAGTGAATGCATCATCTGTCTGTATTCTGAGAACTAAAATCTTGTGGTCTCGGTCCTATTTGTATTTGGTGTCTTGTTTTGTTTGTTTGTTTGTTTTGTTTTGTTTTTGGTTTTTTGTCCAATTCACTTTTACTGCTTTTGTGAACGCGGCTTTGGAATTCCAGCTCACAACTGTTATTCCAAGGGAGATGCTAGATGGTCGATGTCTGGTCGTGGCAGCCTCCCTGCTAGCTTGCACGGTCGTGACTAGCTCAGTTTTGAAGTTCAACACGTTTCCACCTAATGTGCATTATGACAAAAGATGGGCAGCATGTGTCCTCCCAGATTGGTTTACACCCTGCATCACTTAGGCATGTGTAATTGTAGTTCGTTGCAGTGTTGATATCCATTATCTAGTAATTAATGTACTTTCTTCCACTTCTGTTTGAGATGTGTTATTAACTTCTCAGATCTGTCCTGCTGCTCCTGGTTTAATCTGTACACAGTAGGAAGAAATTCTGTTTCTTACCAAAAATTGCAGAGCAATTTGATCCAGTTTCTTTTGTTGAAACGCTGAGCTAATTATATTTAACCACGGATGATAGTAAAGTTGCACTAACAGCATTTTTTAATCAATGGGAAATGTTTAGCTTGTGTGGGGTTGGGGAGCTGGGAATCCAGATGTGGGGGAGGCCAGGCAACCAATTCTATAGAAAAACGTTAACTGTGTGATTAAGCATAAGCTTTCTAATGGAGTTATTACAGGACTAAAGAGGTCTTTATTGCATGAACATGGAGGCAGGATGTAAATGTGCTTGTGTGCGTATTAAAGAGGAGAGAGAAGATCCTCTCTTCCTCTTTCTGTGTGTGTGTGTGTGTGTGTCTTTGTTTTTTGCACATCTCCAAATTGCTTTGTAGAAGTAACAGCCAGCTTGGGAAACCCAGGACAAGATTGACCTAGCTGATAGCAACCGTATCCCAAAAACAGAAACCTGGGACAATTGTTTATGTGGTTTAACGGGCAGCTAGACAGACGTGTTTGCCCACAGTATGAGGCTAGCAGATCATTTCAACTTGCCTTTATTGGTAGAACAATTAGGGTTGAACTCTCCCCAATGTAAAATCGGTACTGCAGACTGGCTCCACATTAATAATGCAGAGAGAAAAGATGTTTGCTTAGAAAAAGCTAGAACGTGAACTGTGATTTGCCTTCTCCTGACCCTGTGGCAGCTCCTCAAAAATATAGTTTGAGCTATACCTCACATAGGGGAAGAGATAATACATATTATCACTTGCCATCAATTCCCTGATTATTGTTTAGGCTCTTGAGTGTAAGATGACAGTTGGTTCTATAAACACATGGGTCCTGGTAAGCTTGCACATTGCTTTTTCAGTGTGGGATGGGAGACTTTTCAGAGTTGGATGGGAGTTTTTTTTTTTTTTTTTTTTTGGAGATGGGATCTTGCTCTGTCACCCAGGCTGGAGTGCAGTGTTGCGATCTCGGCTCACTGCAACCTTGGCCTTCCGGGTTCAAGCGATTCTCCTGCCTCAGCCTACAGAGTAGCTGGGATGATAGGTGCCTGCCACATGTCCGCCTAATTTTTGTACTTTTAGTAAAGACGGGGTTTCGCCATGTTGGTCAGGCTGGTCTCAAACTCCTGACCTCAAGTGATCCTCCCACCTCGGCCTCCCAAAGTGGAGAGATATTTTTTACAGCTGTGTTTCATTTGTTTGTTTGTTTGATTCTTTTTTTCAAGAGACATAACACATCCAGAACCTTTCTATGATTTCCAGGCATCTTCATTTTCAAGTGTCTGGATTCCTACAACTCTTTTGTAGATCAAAGCTACCTTTTCTTGCAAATTATATTTATATTTCTGTGGTGCTTTTCAAATCATTTGACAATTGCCAGATTATTGAGAACTCATAGCAGCCTGAAACCAAAGAAGGCAGATTGCTAGGATTGTCCTTTCATGGAAGAGCAAGCAGAGATCAGAGAATGTGCCCAGCACTCCATGGCTAATAAAGGGAGAGGGTTCCAGGCCTCATACCAAGTCAATAGACCTCTTCCCAATAAGGGTCACAGCACTTTGCTCTTGATTTGATTTTTAGCAAACAATTTCTTCCCACCATTAAAAAATTCTACCCACTCTTAAAATAGGATCGCTGTGTTTTGGTCATAGCCAGTCCTCTTTGGTTTTCTGTAAAGGCAGTGTGCAGTGAAAGTGACAAATACCTGACAAAGAGCAAAAAAGCAAGGGAAAATAGAAATGCACTGGCTAGATGTTAAGAAGATACAAAAAAATGCAGGCTTATGTCCTCACTATTTGAAAAGATCAAAAGGCTATGGAGAATCATGTTGAGGAATTGGTCTTTGGGAGGGAAGGGAGGGAAGTGAAGGAAGAAGAGAGTGATTTTTGTTGTTGTTATGTGTCTTGCTTTGTTTTTTCTTTTCATCTCGGGGCTGCTTGTTTAGGTTTCATTTTTATGTCTCCCTGGCCTGGTTGGTTATTAAACAGTGGGCCTAAAAAAACTAAGGGCAAAAAGGTGTTTCTCTTTCATACTACATGGAATAGACATTGGGAGTCATGAATTAGAATTCTCTTTGGTGGAAAATGAAAAATCATTAAGGTTGTCTTCCAATACCGCTAAAAGCTAATTGCATTAAAATAATTATTTATGCTGTAAGTAAGGGCCAGGTAATCTGAGCCGATGTTGGTGTTGCATTGTATTTGTGTTTAGAAATCTGCAGTAGTATAATTAAAAGTAAAATACAGTGACTTGATCTTTAGGGGTCTTGCTTTCTGTGGGAAGTGCATGGTTCAAGAGGGAGCAGGAGACAGACAGAGAAAGTGGATTAATGAGTGCTGGTTGGCTCTGTGTGCCATAGGCTGTAACCTTATTTATTCATGTTATCTCATGTAATCTCCACTACAAAACTCTCAGGTAGATGTTATTATCTTCATTTTGCAAAGATGGAAACAGGTGTTCAGAGACATTAAACAATTTGTGCCAAAGCATACAGCTCTTAAGTAAGTGGCAGAGCCAGAATTTGAACCCAGATCTCTCTGATCTATTCCCCCATATTGTTTCCCAAAGGATAGTTTGGGGAGGCATGTGGCTTGAAATGCTCATGAAAAGGGATAACTTTCCTGGGCATGGTGGCTCACACCTGTAATCCTAGCACTTTGGGAGGCCGACACGGGTAGATCACCAGAGATCAAGAGTTCGAGACAGTCTGGCCAAGATGGCGAAACCCCGTTTCTACTAAAAATACAAAAAATTAGCCAGGCTTGGTGACACATGCCTGTAATCCCAGCTACTCAGGAGGCTGAGGCAGGCAGAATTGCTTGAACCTGGGAGGCGGAGGTTGTGGTGAGCCGAGATCATGCCACTGCACTCCAGCCTGGGCGACAGAGTGAGACTTTGTCTTAATAAGTAAATAAATAAATAAATAAATAAAGAGAAGAGATAACTTACTGCCCTCTTGAAGCTAACAATGAATTAGATTTTCTGATCACTCACTGTCCAATTGGGTAATTCATTGCTTTCCTACGAAATATGGGTTGAATTCTGTCCGCCCCAAATTCCTTTGTTGAAGTCCTAATCCCTGGTACCTCAGAATGTGACCTTACTTGGTAACAGGGTCATCGCAGATATAATTAGTTAAGGTGAAATTCTACTGGAATAGGATCGGCCCTATCCAGCATGACCGGCATCCTTATGAAAAGGGAAAATTTGGAGACAGACACACTTGGAGATCATAGTTATGCTACCACGAGTTAAGGAACTCCCAGAAACTAGAAGAGAAGCCTGGGACAGTTACCTGGACAGTACCATAGTACCTTCTGAGGGAGCATAACCCTGGGGACACTTTGATCTTGGATTTCTAACCTTCAGAGCTCTGAGACAAGGAATTTCTCTTTACCCTGCTCAGTTTAGGCCAGTTTGTTTCAGCCAGCCCTAGAAAACTAACATAGTACATCTCATCTCTTATTCCCATTAGGTCCTTAGTTTTGTCCCGTCAGCCCAGGCTGGGTGGTGGTACTTCTTCCAAGCTGTCTGTTCACATACTTTTGGCAGGTTCCAGGAGCTGCCATCAAAACCATTTTGTCTTGTGTATTGCATGAAGCTCATCCCCTCTACATTCCAAATAGCCGTCCTCACCTGTATTCCCAGCAGTGCCCCTCCCCTCCAACTGATCCTCATTGTGTTCTGGAATTATTATTTTCCGTGCCACAGTGGATTCCGTAAGTACTCCTTGGCTGGATGTCAGGATATTATAGCTTGAGGATTGATCTTGGTATGTTCTTTTGTCTGGGTCTTTTATTTTGCCTTATATTGTTTATTCACAGATTTTAGAAGATTGCACATTTTGTTTAATTATGTTGGAGACAGACTGGCATTTTAGCTGTTACAGTCTGTGGGAGAGGGGTTGATAGCAAAAATTATGTGGAGTTTAAATTGTGTTCGGTAAAGGAAGTGGAAATGAATAAAGCTGTTTTACCATGAAAAGTAGGTATTTTGCCTTGGATCTTAGAATGGGTCTTTTTTTATTTTTTTTCCTTCTTAGCTGGAAATGTTCTAAGTGCTGCATTGTCTATTTCGTTTGCCTTTTACAAGTCTGACTGTTATAAAAAGGAAATTTGTATCTGTATTTGCAAATTTGAGCCTGGCAGCTGTGTTTTGAAGGCTTAATCTGGGATCGAACTGAGATGCAAATGATGTCGAATAGTTTTTCCCATGATGTTGTCAAGTTTTACTTTTCAAAAATACTGCTCGTGGCAGCTCCAGCCTCCACACAGGGTCTATTGAGTTTTAGATTTTTAAGTAATAGGCAATTTTATACTGATGTTCACTCAGAAAAGCAATGGCTTCTCGTTGTACCCTCCCTACACAATGCCTGCACAACTGCCGTGGGGCTGAGAAAGAATCCCTTCTCTGCTCTTATTACATTAGCCATGTTTTTGATTAGTTGAGGGGAAAAAAGAAGGCCTCACAAAACCACAAAGCTTTTTGTCTCTCATGTCTGTCAAAATGTGGCTGATTTAATTTGAATGAAATTTTAATTAGAAAAATTCTGCCAAGATCTAGCCCTGATTTGAATATTTATAGATATGTTAAGAATCTCCGTAAACCTGGGGTCTAATTTGAATTACTTCCCTGGACCTCAGCCCTAATGGTACAGAAAGTGGCGGGGGCGCTGTGCGATAGGGCAGATTACCCACACACTGGGCTAGAATGGGGGTCTGGACAGGGAAGCGGCTATGTGCGTGGTCTCTGCTGTTTTAATAGCAGCAGTTTATCCAGAGATGTTTTTCAGGCTTGTGAGCACTTCATTATGGGAGTGGAAAACATATGACTAATATTAGCATGTTACTTGATATATATATATTTTAGAGGGTGCAGGGTATGTCTGAAAAACCATGGGGGTTGGGAGAATCAGAAAATCCCTGTCCAGGTTCATTCTTGCCTAGTTCAAGGCTTGTGTTCTTGGGCTTAACCTGCAGAGCCTCAATATCTTTATCTCTAGAATAGGGAAAAATAAGATGTGCGAGGCTCATAGAAAAACCGTACCAGCAGCAGGAGTCAGCACGGCAGGGCTGGTGGCCTTGGGCAGCAGGTTACTGTGCTTTATGAGTAAAGATGGTGGACTTGGATTGTTGTTGCTTCTAGCTAGCTCAATGCCAGAGGCCACCTGTTCCAAATCATCCCTTAGCCCTAATGAATGTGCTTGATGTTAAAAAAAAAAAATCTCCATGGCATGTTACCTTTGTCATTGTGTATTTAGAATAAATGCTGTGTGTCCAGTGCAGCAGAATGAAAGCTTTAACTAGACAATAGGGTTGTTACCACAGTCTGCCTTCATCTAGGAGATTAGAAATGGAAAATCCTAAATATATGCAAATATAAATATATATCCCCTCCTGAAGATTTCCTGGCAATCCTGTTCTTTTTAACAGAGCTACAGAAAAGACCCACATAGGACTTAGTTCCTCGAATCTGCAGACTCATAGCCCCTCAACACTTCCTGAGTGATTGCTGGGGTTTCAGCCCTTATTGACATTTCTCTTTCAGAGATAAGACTCCATTTCCCCGACAAACACCAGGTATTTCTAAGCAACCTCAATTTCATTTAGTAATGTTGGTGCAAAAGTGCACAGGCACAAGTTTCTTTGTATATGGCAAAATAAATTGGCGAGGTTTTAGTGAAAAAAGAAAAAAATCTGCAACAGTGATTTGCTCCGGTAAATATTGTCAGCAGATATGGCTGTGACTCCTGGAATAGGGGTCTTATGTGCACATGAGCTAGTCATTTTGCACGTTGGTCCCCTGGCTCCTCCTGAGCCAGAGACATGGAATGTCCCTACCTGGCTCATCTGACCACCCATGTCTAGTATAGACTTTAACCTTATTGCAAATTCAGGAATGTGAAAAATTCATATATAGTATGCTTAGTATTTTTTCCACTTGCAAGTGGCATCAAGAAATCAGGCTTCATTAGGATTATCCCTGAGGCTAAGAAAGAGCAAGGGGTGGTGAAGAGCAGGAAGCAACATGGAAGATGGCTTAGGGTAGGAGGGACTCCTGCCAAAACCCTCTGTGTGCATCCCAGAGGAGACTTTTGGGGAGTACAAGTATTATGCTGACACTCTCACTCCAGGCCCACCAACAACTGTATCTCCATCCTCAGGGAATAGTCCTTTATATCTGCTGGAGAAGGTTGTGTATATGTGTGGAATTTGTACACCAGCTAGGAGCCAAAAGGCTTCCTCCATGGAACTCCTACAAAATAAGACTCCAGAGGTGCCTTGGCAACTGAGGTTGCTGGGTGATGTCATGCCCTTGTGGGAGATCTGTATTTCTTAGATTAACTGAAGCCTTTGAATACTAACTTTGATGTGTTATGTTAACCATCTGGAGACATTTTACAGTTATTGTCAAAAGGTTGACTGAGGTCTCTAATGCAACACGAGGAGTTGATGGAAGCTTAATAGAGTTTACCAGTTTTGCTGATTTGTGAATGACAGCACCACAATAACCCTTGGCCCAAGAGATGGCGGCTGTGTGTACTGTTTGAATGAAGGTGGCAAGGGGTAGAATGTGAATCGTGCATTTTGTAACAATTTGGAAAGCAGTTGAATTGGGTACATCCACCCTAGTTGGGAAACTTTGCCCTGTTGGTTACATATATGTCATTGATTTATTCACCACTTATTTGCCTTTGTGGAAAGCCCTCTTAGTTTAGGAGTTTTGCACATCAGCCCTCATTCCTCAATAAGAGGTGTGGTATATTTCAATATACCTTATGTGTATATTTGGTTTTAGATCAAGGCCTAGCCTAAGCTTCCAGGGTATTGCTAGTAAGGCTGTTATGATACTGAGAAGAATGAATCTTTGAGCTTTGCTTCTTCACGTGGAGAAATAGTAAGACATCTTTGTTTTCCTGTTTTTCATACCATTCACCATTGTGGAAAAACATCAATCATACTCCCCACATATCTGAACATATTTAATACTGTGTCCCTATATTTATAATCCCAACATATTTATGCATGTGTATAATTATGCATATATAAAAATACAAGAGAGGAGAAAAAAGCAAAAATAATGAAAATGGGAATACTACTAAAATTAAATGGAAGCAAGAAGTTGATGAGAGGGTAGAAGAAGAAATCACAGTAAGAATGTGGGTGGCAGTTACCCTGATTTGATTATGTGAATGTATGAAATCATCGCATGTACTCCCAAAATGTGTATACATATTATATATCAATAATACATAAATAGTATAAAATAAAGAATGTGGGTAGTTGGTCAAACAACCACCAGATGCTGGTGTTTTGATACAATTTAATGTGTCTTAGGGGAACAGGGTTTAATCATCAGAGACTCTACTGTTGAGAACACCAAGCTGGGAATCCAGAGATTAGAGTGTGTTCATTCAGGTCCCTTCACCAACCCCTGCACGAACCCCCTGATCTATGCCAGGAATGGGGCTGGTCCTAGGCATGCGCAGAACAAGGACAAGCATGGCCTCTTGGAGGCTAATAGATTTAGGAGGAGTTCTCTGTCGCCTTTTAAAAGCAAAAGTGTATGGTAAAGATGGCTTATGTTACTCTAAATTAGATTCTGCTTTGATTGTGGTGAAGCATGAATATAAGGAAGGGTCCCAAGGTCAGAAGGGATGCTAGGTATTCTAGAGCCCATCAACATTGTGTCATCCACAGTTGATTGAATTGTATTCTATAAGAGATTAGGTGAAGGTCCACTTGACTACCATCCAATTTTTAGACATTTTGAAAAACCATCTGGTCTACTCTGAGGTCACATCCCCACCTCAGAGAACACCCACTAGCCTGGGAAGAATAAACACAAAACACTCCATGGTTTTCAAAGGAGGTGTTATGGGTTTTTGCAAAGGTTTCTTTCTTAGTTACATCCTAAGATATGAGACATCTGTAAATCCTCTCATTGTTTGTTTTTTTCTGTGTGTTTAATTTATGTGGTTTTTTTTTTTCTATGGCTATGGGATGGAGCCAAATTTAGCTTAACAAATTCCTAAAGGCAAATACAAGAAATGCTTTCCAAATGTTTCCACTGTACCATAAAAAAATACACCACTTATTTCCCAGCCTGTTGAGAAAAGCTGGCCCATCAACTTCTTATGAGGACTGCATCCTTGATGAAAAATTAACATGCAGAAGGGCATATGAGAGTGATATGCTACACTGGGTTTACCAGGAATGATAAACTTGACTTTGCAAGGTTGCAATTTATAACCTGCTTCATCTTCTCCAAACTCCTCCATAGACTTTCTTGCCTGACAATGTGGCAGGGGTCATTGGCAAGATCACAAAATGTTCTCTCAGGCATATCCTGGGATGTGTTTTTTCTGGTTGCCTATGAGTCACACATTGCATATTTTAACATACCCCTGGTTAGAATGTTCGCAGTGCTGGTGTTGAACACACTTATGCACAGAGTAGATCCTGGTGTAAGCTGCTGACCACATGAGTGGCTTGAAGAACATCAGCTCTTCCAGCCTCTATCTTCCCCAATCATGCTAGGATGCTGCTGCTGCCATCCTACCTTATGTGGGCTGAAATCCCACCAGAAAATAAAATGGGATGTGTTTTCCCAAAAAAAAAAAACACTATTAAAAGTCACCTAGGAAAGACAGCATTACGTATTATGTCTTGTTGTTGTTGTTGTTGTTGTTGTTGCTGGAGTCTCGCTCTGTCATCAGGCTGGAGTGCAGTGGCACGATCTCAGCTCACTGCAACCTCTGCCTCCCGGGTTCAAGTGACTCTCCTGCCTCAGCCTCCTGAGTAGCTGGGACTACAGGCACGTACCACCACACCCAGCTAATTTTGTATTTTTAGTAGAGATGGGGTTTCATCATGTTGGTCAGGCTGGTCTCAAACTCCCGACCTCAGGTGATCCCCCCTGCCTCAGCCTCCCAAAGTGCTGGGATTACAGGCATGAGCCACCGCACCTGGCAGAGAGCATCATGTCTTTCCTGCAGTTTGTAGCCCCTGTCATGGGCAGGGTCAGATTTCAATAGAGCCTGGAGCCGCTGAGGTGGGACTGTCTCTCCCAGCACTTCGTTTCTGCTTTCTCTCTTTCCTCTTTGTCGCTCTTGCTTGTTACCGTCACATTTTCCCATGGCCTCTCCCTTCACTCCCTCAAAAGGAATGCCTACAGCAGCAGTGAAAGAGGGATTCACTAGAGGAGAGTGGGTGGGAGGAATGCTATTTTAGAAAAGTAACTAAATAAATGGATAGTCAAGCTCTAAAAAAAACTTCCTTAAAGACTGTGTGGGATTTAACATCCAAGAAACGAACATGAGATAGACCATACAGATGAAATAAATGCAAATACGGTCCCGACATTACAAATTTCCTACTTTCTTCTTTGCCCCATTCTCCGGGTGCTTCCATTTTAGAGGAGAAAAATGAAGAAGGAGAGACAAAAAGTGAACCTGAGAGCAGAAGAGAGGCAGGGAGACAGAAAAATGGGGGCCAAATGGGAGAGAAAGACATCGGAGAAGAGTAAAATAACTAAGGATGGGGACACTCTCACGTTACACCACATCCCTGATGCATTAATGTGTTGACTTAAAAAAGGCTGCAGGGGCTCATCTCCCTGCACAAGGTCTACCTTTCTGCCCTGAGAGATGATTTGGAGTTCCGATGTGTATTTCATTAGCAGATTGATGAAACGTGGTGGCACATGCCAACTGTCTGGAAGTGTGACAGTGCATCCAGGCTGGTCTCGCCTCATATCCATGGGACTCTGACGAAACTCCTTCATCCGGGAGGCCAATTAGCAAACTGTTGAATGTTCTGCTTTTTTGCAAGTTTCTGACAAACAGCCTGGTTTCTGGCAGATGGAGGGTAACCAAAGCAAGCCTGCTTGCTGGGGTTAGGAGGAAAAGCTCAGTGCAAAAAGAAAGAAGATTAATTTCTCCCTGAGTAAATGGCACATAAGCTCCCTGGTTGATGTCAGGACAGAAAATGTTTGCTGGGTTTCTGAAGAGTGAAGAACCTGGGACTAGAGTTCAGGGAGTGATGACACATGGCAGATTACAGCATTCGAAGGCCAACATTCGAAGAGTCCGGGTGCTTTAGTCTCATTTGCATCAGCTCACTCACCTGCTGCTAACACCAGGCTGGAAGAAGCAGGCTCTTGGTGACCCACTTTTATTTCAGAGCCCAGGACTAGGACTTAAATGTCAGGCAGGACAGTATTATGCCAGAGCTGCTCCACTGGTTTGTGAGAATCAACCATACGCATCTCTTCCCAGCTCTGCATTTGGTAATACCATGTTGGTAGCTTGAAATTTCACGGTGGGAGGATTTACACCACAGATATGGGTGAATGCTACAAATCAGGACTCCCCCACCACCAAGAGCCTTTTGATAAATATTCACCAGCATGCCACTGGGCAGGAGAGAGAGATGAAGAAACTATCATATACTTTTTAATTATACATTTTAACGATTTTGAAGCCTAGCCTTGTTTTCTGTGAGAGTGTATGATTATGTGTGTACCCCCAACTTGTTGATTCCTAAGTAAAGAATTTGCTCTCCTTTTGCTATGGAGCAAAATAAGAGCACATTTCCATTTTCAGGGTTTGTTTAAGAATTTTGCAACAAGTTGAAGGAAATCATGTCTGCTCAGCTAAGCAATTTGGTGTCTGTTGATAGCCAAACAGCCTGGAAAATTATCTTTGCCTCAGCTCACCCACTGTGCAGGGAATTATGCTGACAAGCTGGCTGCTTCCAGAGGCCTATTGTGTGGTGGCACAGTGGTGAGGGAGAGGCAGGTATGTGATTTAGCCATCTCTTGCTCTGTCTGCTCTGCTTAATAAGTGAACACTGCCAGACTGTCTTTGTGTGCCTTTTCTATCAACGCTTGGGTCATTTCTTCTCTCTCATCCCCCGAAGGCAGGATAAAGTATAGACAATCACCAAAAGATTTTGGAAAGCATTTCCAGCAAACACATGGAAATTGCTAGAGATAAGAGGATGTCTGAAACCTCCTTAGCATGAAATGCCAAGATTTCTTTTGCTTTTAGGATGCATGTCTTAAAATATGGAGACACTTGGCTTTTGTGACAGTATCTTTAAGAGGTGTCTTGGTTAATAAGAGACAGTGGATGGGGAAGGATTCAATTCATTAATATTCTAGAGTCAAAGAATATTCACACTCAATCTCTATGATTTTGTTAATGTAGAAACTGGGGACCCTGAGGTTATATGACTTTCCTAAGATGGGCACACAGAACAAGACCCCAGATTCCTGGGCAACCCAGGAACAGCAGCAACATCTGCCACCACTGCTGCAGCTGCTGCTCCTTCTTTTCTCACTCCTGTGATTTGTGGACGACTGACTGGCAGGCTCTGTGCTGAGCATTCTCCTGGCTTCTCACTTCATCTCATAGGCATTGAACAGCTGCTGGGCACAGGTATGACTGAGCACTCAGAGGACGCAGAGAACAGTGAGATATAGCCCCTGTCTGAAAGAGGCTTATAGTCTTATCCTGCTTATTGGATATGGACTACCCCAATAAAGAGTGAGTTTAGTGCTACAGGGGTATTGAAAGGCAGGAGAAAGTACATTTGATTGGGCTTATAGGTATCTCCAAGATTCCTTCTTGGGAAGCATTAGCTGCAGGATAAAAACAAACTTTTAGAGGTAAAAACTATAATGTGAAGTTTTTCTTAGCATGACACTTGATACTAAAAGAATTATAAGGCATTCTCTGGAATGATCCTTCGTAAAGCCTGATGTAGGAGCCCCTATCCCTGGGCAGAGCACACATAAGGGAGACCCCGAATCTCTGTGTGATGTGCAGGAGGCCGTCTTCCTGTAGCACTAAGTTTTTCTTCCACTCTACTCTGAAGCAAAACCAGCAAGGACTTGTACTTAGAGTAGAAAAAGTAGAAGAAATCTCTCCTCTGAGGCCTCACTGCGTTATTGGGGATGGCATAGTACAAGAGAAAGGAAATGGACTTTGGAGCAGAATAAATCCAGCTCCCCAGCTGCTAGCTGTGTAATATTGAGCAATTTACTTAACCTCTCTAAGCCTCCAGCTCTACGTCTGTATAATGGGTGGGTGGATGTGAGGTTCAACCACTCAGTCAATGAGTATGCAGAGACCATGCTGCGTCCCAGAGATGATGTTTGTAAAGCATGTGGCCCACAGTTAAACGCTTCGGTGTTGATGGGAGTCTTGCGTCTGGGATGAGGACCTCATTCATACTGCAGTTTTTGGTACAGTATCAAGCAAGAATAAAAATATCCCTGATCTGAAATAGCAATGCTGACTCTACTGCTGGGGCTTCTTTATCATGTTCTCAGTTTCACTAAACTGTAAAGATGAGTTCCTACAGCCTAGGCTGGGAGAATCCACTTAGAGTAATTTGCTACTGATTTTAAGAGGGCTCTGAGATCTGGTCTGCAGCTGTGGTGTGGGAGAGCCCTGGGCAGCCTCTCGGGCCCTGCCAGCCCTGTGGTTCCAAGCTGCCCACTCTCCAGCTGCCCAAGTCAGCTTGGCCTCCTGAGCTTTGTTTGGTAGGATGCCGGCTGTTTGGCCTTGGCAGGTGCAGGTTCTGAGGTCTAAATACCTGCTTTGAGTGTCAGTAGGCTAACAAATGATGGCCAGACTTTTCTTAAGAAAGGGGTTTACCAAACACTGCTTGTTCTCACTTATAAGTGGGAGCTGAACAGTGAGAACACATGGACACATGGGATGCGGAACAACACACACTGGGGCCTGTCGGAGTGGAGGACTGGGGGACGGAGAGCATCAGGAAGAATAGCTAATGGATGCTGGGCTTAATACCTAAGTGATGGATTGATCTGTGCGGCAAACCACCATGGCACATGTTTACCTATGCAACAAACCTGCACGTCCTGCACGTGTACCCTGGAACTTAAAATAAATATTTAAGAAAAAAAAAAGGGGATGGTTACTATGTGGTTGTAATCCAGATGATCTTCTCTCCCCTCTTCCGAAAGAGGACTGGACCTCAGAAGCAACCAGGGGTCCTGGTCCCATCTCTTTGATTGACAGATAGCCACTCAGGATTAGATTAAGGGACCCCACTCTATTTTTGACATACAAGCCTCCAGAGTTTAAAAATTGTTTGAATGAGACCACTTAGCCACTTTAGCTTCAAAAAGTATTTTTTGAAATGAGCCCTAGGGGTACATTTGGAATACACATGTCTAAGTAGCTTACTGCTGCATATACCCAAAGGAAAGAAGAAAAAGACAAATCAATACGGTGATTTTTTTCTCTAGCTCCTTGGTTTTATTATAGCCCTGGTTGGAATGATGTTATTTGGTAAAACACAACTTACTGTCCTCAGAGGTATTCATATCTCTTCCCATCAGTCCATAGGGATTGCTTAACACTTGAAGAAACATCAAGCTTTTTGACTGTACCCCAAGGGAAGTAAAAGCCTTGATAGAAGAATAGTCTGTCTCTTTCTCTATTTCTCCAAGCTCACTCTCCTACCAGATGGCAATATGTCCAGGGACGACTGGGAATGCATTACAAAAGCACACCAGGCCCAGCTTGTAGAGTTCTTCCTGCCGGTCAAGCAGGAGGTGTGGAGGGTGGATCTGTTCCTTCCTTCACTGTCCTCTGTCATCCTGGCCCGGATGCTTCTCTTCTGGGCCCTGAATGTGACGTAATTAACAGCTGTCTAGAATGTGCCTTTTTGTGCCTTGTATTATGGTTATAATGATTCCCCTTTGCAGAGTGCCTCCCATGTAATAGGCATTCCATATGTCATTTTGCTTGCTCTTCATTGCCACCCTATGATGCAGACAGTGCTGCCATCTCTGTTTCACCAAAGAAGAAAAGCTGGGAGTAGCTGGTTCCTCCAGAGCAGCAGCAGCAGGAGCTCAGAGTGGCAGCAGAATCTCCTCAGAGTTAGGGGCGGTGCTGTGTTCTGGGTGGACTGTCTGGTTTGGCCTAGAACTTCAGCCAGCAGTGGAGAGTCGAGCGAGCAGAGCCCCCGACTGGGGAGTGGGGCTGCAAGAGGTCAGCACCTCCCAGATATTCCAGGACCTCAGGCTTACAGCGGCAGCCCTCGCTTTGCCCAAGTGGCTTGGGACCCCTGATGTGCTGCCAGCATCAGTGAAGATTGGCTCAGAACTGGGTGGGCCTGGGCCGCAGATTGGAGCCCCACTTGGCAGGACTGGGGTGAGCCAGCCCTGGAAGAAAAATGAGAAAATTGGGAAACTCCTTGACAAATTGTCAGTTGGGCCCCAGTTGTATGACTATAGAGGTGAAATGAGTGTTCAAAATCAGTTAGTCCAACCCCTTACTTTCTAAATGAGCGAGCTGAGACCTTCCTGGCAAGATAGAGTAACTTGCCTCAAATCCTGTGGGTGTTTGTAGGGGCAAGACCAGAACAAAACCCCTGGTTTTCTGGTTCCTTTTCAACTGCTTTTCCCACTTTGCCACCCTCTGCCTCTTTTATCCTAATTCTACAGCTGGGGCACCAGTGCCACAGAACCCAGGAGGACGTTAGAAACCAGAATCCGGATGCCCTGCCACGTGTGCACAGCAGGCCTCTTTCTGTGGGATCTGTCTGTCCCGCTCCTCCAGATTGACCAGGCATTGCCATTGAAAACAATTTCAAAATGCATTTTTTACCCAGTAATTTAAGAAACAATATTCACCTTAGGAAATACACGCAAATGAAAGAGGGTTTGCTGTCAGGTAGTGGAGAGCATTTATTGGAACCTGCTGGGTATAAAACCAACTACAAGGCACTTTGAAATTACAGAAATGACCTGACCTCACTCTAGGTAAATTATAGTCTGGCTTCTTGGTGTGATTTTTTTTATCCCCTCTTTTTCTCCAATTAACTGCTTAAGGCATCTCGAAAATATTGTTATCAATTTCTAATTTGAAGACCAAGAAACTTTCAGCAGCAAATTATTTAACCAGCTAGAACTCGCGTGTCCAGGGGCTTCTTCGTGTTCATGAATACCAACCACTTGGAAAGCAAATGACCTCCTCACCTTGGGACCAGGAGGCTGCTTTGAATCTTGTGGGTCGGTGTCCTCAGGAGAGTGAGCTGGGGTATGACACTTCTGTGTCATTTGACTTTCTCTTGATTGTTTAAAATAGGGAAACAAAAAGATTGTATAGGAAAATGTCCTTATACATTTTCTTCTATATTTTCTACATGTAGGCAATGTCTAGGGAGTATGTAAGCTGTAGAGGTCCATGCTGAATGCTCAGAAAGATCTATCATTCCAATGGAAAGGGCATCTGCACTTGTGCAGTGGTTATGAATTCCCAAAATCAGGGAAGAGCTAACAAATAACTGAATGGCTTTTTCTTTAAAGCGAGGCAAATGTTGTAGAGAGGAGGGAAAAAAATCAATCAACAAGCATAGAGATACCAGGAATAAATAATAATCTTTTACATATAAAAAGAGCATCTGTCCTTGGGACTCCATAGCTTTGAAGGCAAGATGAATTCAGCTAGGAACTGAGGGAAACAATTGAAATTTTTCTTTTGTCGGGTTCAGCAGGGGATTGAGAGTCCTAGTTAATGTACCTGTAGAGGTTTAAAATTCATCAATATAACAGAATAAAGGTAAGAGGCAGGTAGTTCCTTATACCATGGAACAGAAAGCTTTCTATGCTCAAAGTCTGCCGTTTAGTGCCAGCTATCCTTTTAACTACCATTTTGAAGATAAAATAGCAGTAATTCATCTTGTTTTATGATTTATAGCTAACTCAGAATTTCTAAAGACTTTTTATTTCAGAACCCCAAAGTCTCATTTTAGGAAGGCAGTGTCTGATGCCTCATACATACCCACACCTTTCTTTTTCTTATGCTTAACAAGAATCCACTCTGAGCCTCTAGAATGCTTCTCACACTATATCCTCCTAGTGACTAGCACATTCGTCTGTGGGAGCTTTGGACATGACTCACACAGGGAATATGTCAGGCCGACCTGCTTAGCAAATCAATAGAAAGATTGCCCAACTGATCAGCTGACACTTATGGAGACCTTCCACTTGTAGTGTGTGAGTTGTCATCCTGGGCTAGGTGGACCAAGGATGTCAAACTGTGTGCTAAGGGCAGTGGTGTCCAGTCGTAACGTCCTGTCTTTTATATTATATCCATTTTGATTGCACGTCATATCTACTTTTAGAAAAATATGATGTTTTCATGTATATTGATGTACTAGTCTGGGTTCTCCAGAGAAAGAGAACCAATAGGAGATACATACACACACATGCATATAAGTGTGTGTGTATATATACGTTATATATATGTGTATGTGTGTGCATTTATATATATATAGAGAGAGAGAGAGAGGGAGAGAGATTTATTATAAGGAATTGGCTTACACAGTTATGGAGGCTGAGATATCCAAGATGTGCAGTTAGAAAGCTGAAGACCCAAGAGAGCTTATGGTCTGGTTTCAATCTGAGTCCAAGAACCAAGAGATCAGATGGTGTAAGATCCAGTCCATGTCCAAGTCTGAAGGCAGAAGAAAACCAATGTCCCAGCTCAAAGATAGTCAAGCAGAAAGAAAGAACTATTTATTAATCAGTCTTTTATTTTATTGAGACCTTCAACTGACTGGATGAGGCACACCCACATTGGGAAAGTCAGTCTGCTTTACCCAGTCTACCCAATTTCAATGTTAATCTCATTCAGAAACACCCTCACAGACATAATCAGAACAATGTTTGACCAAATATCTGGGCACCTTATGGCTCAGGAAAATTGATGCATAAAATTAACCAGCACAATCAGTTTTAGTGTAGCATTGTACTTCCTAAAGTGTTACAGGGACAAACGTGAAAACAAATGCATGAAATGGGAGTTTCTGCAGCGCTATGTCACACTGCTTAATGTAATACATGGCCAAGTAGGCAGAACAACATTAGAATGTTTGTAAAAATAAGCAATTCCAGGAAGGGGCTTGAAGAGTTTAACTGAGTTTAATGGTATTTGCAATTCGTCAGTTATCCCAGGTAGGTTATTGACTAAGCCAGTGACCCTCACCTGGCTGTATATAAAAATCACTTGAGGAGCTCTTTAAAACTAGAACCACAGTGGCCCTACCCCAGAGGTACTGATTCAAGATTTTCAGTCTGTAGCAAGGAAATCTATTTTTAACAAGTTCTGGAGGTGATTCTTAACCAGATAACCTGCCCCTGGTCCAGAGCCTGCCCCCGCTGCATTTGGGAACCATTAGACTGGTGTGAATCTCAGAAAACAACGGTCATAATATGATTTTGAGGTTATTTCAGCAACTATCTTTTAAGGCATGGCCAGGCACTATGCTGGGTATTGGGAATGCAAACAGTCCTTACAAAGTTCAGTCGTTTAGACCAGGGGTCCCCAGCCCTGGGCTGCAGATTGGTACCAGGCCATGGCCTGTTAGAAACCGGGCTGCACAGCAGGAGGTGAGCAGTGGGCCAGTGAGCATTACTGCCTGAGCTCTGCCTCCTGTCAGTTCAGCAGCAGCATTAGATTCTCACAGAAGCACATGCGAGGGTTCTAGGTTGTATGCTGCTTATGAGAATCTAATGCCTGATGATCACAGCTGAAACAGTTTCAGCCCAAAACCATCTCCCAACCCTCTGCCGGTCCATGGAAAAATTGTCTTCCATGAAACTTGTCCCTGGTGCCAAAAACTTGGGGACTGCTGATTTAGACAGATGATAATGCATTACATTATAACACAGTAAGAGCTTTGATTAAGGCACAAGCTAATTGCTATAGGATCACAAAGGAAGAATTGACCTTCCTACCTCTTTACCTTCATTCCACATTCTTGGAGAACACTTGGTCAGATTTTGACAGTTAAGATCAGGAGATGGCCCCGCATCGGCACTCTGGGGGCCTGGGTTGGTTTTTCATGGGAGAAAGAATCCAGAAGTGTCACATTTTGAAGCTTACAAAGGGTCGCCCTCTATTCTGTTCAGTCTAGTGTGTCCCAGCCCTCTGGCAGCTGGTCGGGGTCTCATGGAATGTCCTAGCAATAGCCTCTGAGTTCAGAGCATGCAACAGGATATTCACACACAGCAGAGGTGCGAACCAGTGTCCCAGCTGGTGTTTCTGGAAGGCTGTGAGAAGCAACAGAATTAGCATAGAGGGTGGCTTCTTGCTCAGGCTCCTTAGGGGCCATGAGTGACACTCACTAATGTGTCCTCCAGTTAGTTCAATCTCTTTTTGTTGCCATAATGGTACTTTCCTTCTCGACTGAAGTTCTTAGCTCCCTTTCTTGACTAATTCTCACCTTTGCAGGTTTGCCTCTCGCAACTGGTATCCAAGGGAGTTCCCCAGGTAAGAAGAAGCCTCATCTCTGAGCTGAATAGCAAGGCTTTTTGCTAAGATGCAAAAATAAGCCAAATTCATGTTTGACTGCAGCAGATTTTGCTCTGTGAGGAAACTAGACCCAACCTTCTTGACTTCAGGCTTTGGTCTCTGGGTCAGTCTTCCTCGTGACATTACAAAAGGATCTTGGTCCAAGACAAGGACCAACCCTAGACTCGAATTCATTTTGGGCATTTGATGGCCTTTCCCCAAGGGTTCAGGGAAGATACAGGACACAGAGGGTAAGAAGTCTTTGATGTGGTGGTTATTTTTGTTTGTTTGATTTTTCAGCCTTATAACTTACCTAGAAGTTTTGGAGAAAAATTTGAGTTTATCATCACCTCTCCTCACCTAGAAAACAGGCAAATAACTCACAGTCCAGTGAGTTTTGAGTCTGATATTGTGTACATTGAGGATCTGTGTGTGTGTGTGTGTGTGTGTGTGTGTGTGTGTGTGTGTGTGTGTTTTGGTATTAAGATCTGCATAAGCTATTCCAAATGTGTCAAACTTGCTTAAATGGACTCAGTGAGGAACGCTCCATGAAATGTGAAGCTATGTGTAGACCCCACATTGAAAAAGAGGAGTAGACAGTAGCCACTTATACCTCCAGAGAGCAGAAAGAAACTCAGCAACAGATTCGTTGTACCAGAGGGAGTTTGAGGACCGCCACTGGAATTGTGTGCTCTTTTTTCTCGGGCCATTTATTCTGACAACTCTGGCCCTTTAGCAGACTTGGTTGTCAGGTTGTTACCATTTAATAGCTTTCTGTAAGATACTGGCATCTTTAAAGGCCAAATAGTGTTGCTGACAGCTATGACTTTATAGAAATAAAGGCAGCTTGCCTTGTTATAAAATAAGGTACATTGCATGAGCAGGAGTATGTATTCATATAGATCAGTGCCTTTTCTTTTTGACCAAAGTTTGTTGCTACTGTTGCTGCTGTTGGGTGTGGAGGACTTCTGTCTGCCTGCCAGTCCTGTAACATATTCAGAAAGCTCACCCTGGGAATTTGAGGGTGTGAGGAGAGAGAGAGCCAAAGGGGAATGAAGGTAGGGATGCCGTTAGACAAAAGACGGGCATGTCGGGGAGATCCCAGCCCTTGTGAAACCAGCAGCCCATTTTATCACCATCGTCTGTGGATGAAAGCCTGAAAGCCACACCTCATCCTCTATGATGAGACCCTGAGAACCTCAAAGGGGCTCCTCAGTCACCCCCAGGACTCCACATCTATCTAAGAGCAGACAGATGTGTTACTGTTTCTACAGCAGCAGAAATTACAGCCTTGGCTGTCTGAAGCATTAGAGCCATTCAGCATGGAGTTTGTTTGGGGAAGTTTCTTATAGGAATAGAAGAGAACTGAAACTTGAACCTCTCAGCATTATATTTCAAAACATCCTGCATGAACTCCTAATTTAAATCTGTTCAGATTGATACTAGTCTGAGGGCTTCTCAGTTTTAGAGCTGTCAGTCCAATTTGGAATAGAAACTAGTTATTGCACCCCATATTTAGCTACTGTTGAGGTTGATTGTATTTTTAAAGAAGAAAATTTCAGTGACTGGTGACCTGGGTTCTTTTCAAGGAACCCAGTTTTGCCTGGTCACTGTGACTTGACACCACTTTGAAAGTTCAAAGTTGTCAGGCCTTTGAGAGCCTTGCCCCAAGGGTTTAGGGAAAAAGTACAGGACACAGAGGGTAAGAAGCCTGTGATGTGGTGGTCAATTTTTTTGTTTGTTTGGGGGTTTTTTTGTTTGAGTTTTTCAGCCTTATAATTTACCTACCAGTTTTGGGGGAAAACTTGGGTCTTATCACCACCTCTCATCATCTAGGAAACAGGCACATAACTCACAATCCAGTGACTTTTGGTCACTAACATTCCCAGGGGGGAATTCACTGTCCAGGGAGACAGGGTGAGGAAGGTGGTGTGTGTGTGTCTCCCTGTGTGTATGTATGTGGTTTCTTCCCATTGTCCCACTCACATCTCTTATTTAGAGTTGGTGCTGGGATGCCAGGCGGAGTCACCGTGGTCACTGTAAACTTCCACCTCCAGAAAAGGCATTTGTTCTCCTGAAGATGGAAGGAAGTTTTCTGCAGACCTCCCCTGAAAAGAGTTTGTCCTCTCCGTAGGCTTTTCCCTTTCATTTAGACAGCAATACCAGTGATCCAGGAATAAGGAAGCCTAGTTACTTGGTTTTAAAGTTATAAATAACTAGAATTTTTCACCTTGGTGGGGAAGTTAAGCATAGCCTCGGCCGGGCACGGTGGCTCACACCTGTAATCCCAGCACTTTGGGAGACTGAGGCAGGCAGATCACAAGGTCAGGAATTTGAGACCAGCCTGGCCAATATGGTGAAACCCCGTCTGTACTAAAAATGCAAAAATTAGCCAGGCATGGTGGCATGTGCCTGTAGTCCCAGCTACTCAGGAGGCTGAGGCCAGAGAATCACTTGAACCCAGGAGGCAGAGGTTGCAGTGAGCCAATATCATGCCACTGCAGTCTGGCCTGGGTGACAGAGCGAGATTCTGTCTCAAAAAAAAAAAAAAAAAGAAAAGAAAAGAAGCATAGCCTTTGCGAAATTCTTCCTAGAAGGAGACTTAGCTGCCATCTGATTAACTTGGTTTGTGTTTGTTTCTCGTGGGTGAGCCTCGTTACTTGTCCCTGACCTTTGAATTGGTTCCTTGGGACTCCATTCCGATTTTAGTCCTTGAACATCAAAGCACATTATGACATTGTGCCTTGGGGGTGAGGGGCTGTCTTTAATGTTTCTGTCTTTGATTTCACAGACTGGGATTCAAAGGCTCTCTTGCCTGTTGGATGAAGCAAAGTGAGTTTGTCAAGGACAGTTGGGTCTGGATTGAGGGAGGAGGAAAGTCTTAAGAAAATCGTGAGAGAACTTAGTACTGATTGCTTAAATAAAAAATAAAAATGCTACCATAAAAACAAAACCCAAACAAACAAGGAAAAAAAAAACTATGCTGGATAAAAGGATCTCATTCCATATTCAATTTGTATGACTTATTAGCTGTTCTTTTCGGATGTAGCATTATTCTGGGCAGGAAGACAGGAGCATAATTAGCACATGGGGGAGGTCCCAGTGACCAAGTTTGTGTGTTTGGTCGTGTTCCCCCAACCTCACTACTCCTACCAGTGAACCATTTCCCCAGCCCTCCCAACTGACTCCACCTAAATCTTTGATTTATTATAAGTCAGAAAAAATGGATAGCAACCTTGAGAGCAGCCAGAGGCCCTTGCTGTTCTTAGACATATAAATCACAAGGTAGAAGTACGAAGAATGAAGACAGAATGTCAGTAACCAGCCTGGGGGTTGGGGAGGGATTTTGGGACTTTTCTGTATCTCTGAAATTACAGCGTGTGAAGACAGGAGGAGGCCATCCACATAGCCTGAGGACTGTTAACTAACTGAGAAGGAGAAAGTAATGCTATGGGTAATTCTATGGATGGATGCATCATGATGTTGCCAGATGTAATACTGCAGACTCACAGAAGAAGAATGTATTTTGGATGTGCCAGCACTGCCCCACGGCCACCATCTGCTGCTGCCCCTTCTCCTCTCCCCTCTCCACACCCAGCCCTAGGTTGGGCTACTCTGGATTCTGAGTTCCTGATAAGCCATGGTCATGATGATGTGGCATTTCCTACCCTGATGAGTGGTGAAAAGCTGTGGGTTCCAGGGACAGCTTCTCATTTGTTCCCTAACTCAAGAAAGCGAAACAGCGATGTCCCAGGGTATTCTGTTTGGCAAGTTATTATTCAAATGGCTGGATTTTCTTCCGCTCTACCTCCTTCAAAATTTTGTATAACTTAGTTTATGTATTATCTAGCAGGTCAGGCACCATCTGATCTGGTGTGACAGTGGTTGTGGGGGTGGGGAATGGACTCTCCATCCAGTAGAAGAGTGTGACCTCCAACAGGAATCCCTTTAACATGGACACTCTACAGATGACCCCTTAAGGAGAATGGCTGCTTGGAAACAGCACGAGTTGAGTGGCTATATGAATAATCTGTTTCAAATGCACACTCTGCAGGGAGTGGGGGCAGAACCAGTCACAATTTATGGATCATCAAAGGATAATTTTATTATCAACGTTTTAATAAGGGAAGGTATGGCTTATCCAGAACCCAAATTGGGGGATCAGTAGTAATCCATAGATGGGAAAATGAAAATCCAACTAGCAGCCCCCGACCCCATCCCTGTTGGCATCCACCACCAATGCTGAGAACTGAGCTATAGAGACAGAAGGGAAGGGCTGCAGGTGGACATTGAGGCTGGACCCACTGGTGGTGAGGAGCAGGGTTGGAGGGAATTCAGTTCAGAGAGGAAGGAAAGTCTACAGCAGGGAGAAGAGTGTAGCCAGGTGGGCTCAGGAATTCCAGCAACCTGTTTCCATTCCCTGTTTAAACTTAGTATATCCCTGGGCCTGAATCATATAGCTCCTAGGAGACAGTGTTTTTCTTTTCTTACATGCCTGCCTGCCAGTTCACCCAGTAGAAAATCAACTTCTTTTTCATCAGAGTTAATTTTGAGATTGACTTTATAGAAATATATACTTAAGAGCAAGGGCTGTGGAGCTGGATCTCCCTGGGTTCACATCTTGGCTTTACCGCTTACCAGCCTTGTGGCCTTGGGCTGGTTACTTAACCTCTCCATTCCTCAGTTTGTTTGTTTGTCAAATAGGATAATAGCAGTACCTATCTTATAGGATTGTTGTGTGGATTAAGTGAAGTGCTTGGTACAGTGGCACAGAAGATAGATAGAGATAGATACACATGTACATACATAGATATACACACATGTATATGTGTATATGTATATATACACATATACATGTGTGTATATGTGTGTATATATATATATAAATATATATATATGTATATGAATGTGGAATTTTCCACTTGATATAAACCAAATTTAACTATTCTTTGCACTGGTTGTTGGAGACATTGTAAGCCTTTGTATCTTCAATAGCCCAGATGTGCTTAAAGCAATGAACACATAAGGACATTATTGAAAGGCACGGGCAGGATCTAAAATTCTCAGGATGAAGTTGCATGCTAGCATTCTCTGAATTTCTATTTTCTGAATGTAAAGAATAAAACATCTGCAAACAACAGCTGGACAAATATTGAAAGATATAATTCCAACTTCTTGCCATGTTGGCAAAAGCAGTTGAGAGAGAGGGAAATGCTTCGCCTTGTATCAGTACCTTTTTATAGCTGGAAGAAAAGAACATCGACGAGTCATTTTGTCAAGGTTTCAGGAGAGCAGACCAAAGAAAACATTGTCTGGAGCCTCCTGGAAGCAATCAGATAGTGTACAGCCATTTACTAAGAAGGCCTGTCTTATCAGGGCAGATTGATGGATTGTGCTTTGTTTATCTGGAGAAGCTTAGCTGAGTTCCAAACATCAATTTGCATCCTTGCTCTACATTTTAGTAATTCAGTTTCATGCAAAGTGCTGGCCCACAATAAGGGTCTGCTTAGACAAGGGAAAGAACAGGAAAGGTGGCCTGAAAAGGGAGCAAGAAACCTGAGCTTCTGTTAAAAAGTGCCCCTGGGGTTGGTGGGAGGCACTGGATGGATTAATCAGCTTGCCACAGGACTAGCAGAGCACACACCATTTGTCCAGCTTATTTAGCTGTGCTTAATAGAGCTATTCTCTCCATTTAATGAGAGAATGGCTCTATTGGGATGGAGGTGAGACCGGGACAGAGCAGGCAAAGAGGAAACAGTTGAAGAAATAACTACTGAGGACACAAAAAGAAAATGAGACACAGAAGCAATAGAAAGCCCTGGGTCAAGTGTCAGGACAACGGCCAACCCTGTGGCTTTCAGACTTTGCTGCAGGCATCCCAGATTTCTGTTCCTGGTGTTTTCCTACCTATAAAATGAACGGGTTGGAGATAAGCATCAGGTCCTTTCCAGCTCTAACCTCCTTTGTTAGTAAATGGCTCTGCAATCCTGGTCATGACTCCAACATAGTAGAAGATGGAAAAGTTGTGCTTATCATTAGGCCAGTTTCACCCCTTCTTGGCAGACCCCCCACACCCTTGGCTGTCTGCTCCTCAGTGCATGAGGCTGCAGGACATTCCTGCCTTCACCTGTTGTGTTGTATATAAGACTGGGCTGATGTCCACTTGAAAAGGATTTCGCTCCTGGCCTGGAATCTGGCCCTTTTGGAGCTCTATGGAGATATTTCTGATTTTTTTTGCTGCTTTGGTAGGAAGCAATAACATCTGGAGAGCATTCTCGTCTTCTATGAGACTCTGTTAAAACTAGAAAACAAACAAGCAGGCGTGTATCATCAAGTTAGGCAGGAGTCTCTCCTGGCTATGTGCTTGATCCACGGCCTTGGTCTAGGACATGTCTGTCTCCTGCTCTTGCTTATGCTCCCTTTGAGTCATTTCTTCTGACTGCCCATTAAGATGCTCCAGCGGGCTCCAGGCACAGTGGCTTATGCCAGCCTGGAGAGCCCAGCACTTCGAGAGGCCGAGGCGGTTGGATCATCTGAGGTCAGGAGTTCGAGACCAGCCTGGTGAACATGGTGAAACCCCATCTCTACAAATAATACAGAAATTAGCAGGGCATGCTAATTGGTGATGTGGGCCTGTAATCTCAGCTACTTGGGAGGATGAGGTGGGAGAATCGCTTGAACCTGGGAGGCAGAGGTTGCAGTGAAGCGAGATCCAGCCTGGGCAAGAAGAGCAAAATTCTGTGTCAAAAAACGAAAGGAAGAAAAATAAAGAAAGAAAGACAGAAACAGAGAAAGAGAGAAAGAGAAAGGGAAAGGAAAAGAAAGGAAAAAAGAGAACTGGGTGCCTTTTGGGGGCTGGGAATTGGTGGTGGGAGTGAGAGCCTGGGAACCACATAATTCTATTACTTCTGAGGAGATCAACCAACGTGTAGACTTTCTTGCCCTATAACCAGAAGCACAGGATGCTGTGACATGAAATTAGTCACGTTTTCTAGCAGCTAGGTGGTTTGTAGGGGCAGCAACCATGGTTTGAAACCACTCACTTCTTTCTATAAAACTAAATCGGACCTAATGAAATGCTAATTTGACCCAGGGAACTCAGAAGGCCAAGAGAACTGAAGCTGTTATCTGGCTTGGCTCTGTGTTCTGATTTGAAGCCAGCCCCCATGGAACAGAGCCAGTCCCCAATTATGCTGGATTCCCAGCAGCTCATATAATTTATTATGCTAAGAAATAGAGCCTCCTGCTTCTGGCTAGTTGGTTTCTGTTATTTGGTTACTAGAGTTGCGTAGGATAGAGTATTTATGGTAATAAAATATCGGATAATCATCCAGGGCTCGGTTGTGAAGGGATATTCAATATCTTTTCTTCCTGACTGTAATATTAGAGTATCAATTATGATGTCATATTAGACAGAATGCTGAAGAATTCTAAAGCCATATTCACCTTCTCCATCCTTTCCCCCTTCACTCTGTTTGGAAGAGTCATAGGATTTGGGGGCAGGGGTTAAGGAGAATTCTTACCAGGACTGCTTGCTGCATGGTTTTTGTGTATGACTCAATACCCAGTCCAGGTAGCTTTATGAAAAATGATAGATTTTGGAAACCTGCTTGCTATATGAGTGTAAAGAGCCCAAGTGTCTCCTTCAAGTGCATTTGGTTTAGAGATGTCTATATATTATCTGAAAGTTGTCTGTATGGCTCGTCTTTATACCAGGAAGCTCCGTTTTCTTTATCCTGTGGCATAAAAAAATGAACCTACCAAGAGTCATCTTTCCCTCCGCCTTTTGTCTCAAATTCTGCTTTCACGCCTCTGCTATGCACTAATGTTCCTAGCCAGAAAAGACTGCAGCTTTCAAGAGGGGTTTCCTTCATTCTCTAGGCTGCTTTACGCCTCAGGGGAAACCCAGGAGCCCAGGGGCCTGTGGCGACTTTAGACAGCATTTCCCAAGGGCTTCGTTATAAACTTAGTTGATTTGGAAACCTAGCAGATCACTTCTAGATGTTTAGGTTTAAATAGGAATTAGATAGAACTCTTGGGATTTATGTAAGAGGACCCCAACTACGCTGATGGAAGGACTGACAGTACTAAGTATGACTTCTAGGTGATTTCCATTGTTGTTGTGAGCCAGCTTTAAGCCATGAGGATACTTCCAGTGGCAATTAATGTATGGTCTGCCATTATGAAGCCATTATACTGAAACAGAAGCCAAAATCTGTACAAGCACATATTTTATAGTCTCTTTAAAATGGCATCTAGCTTTTGGATTAATATTTGAAAGTTAAACAGTCTACCTTATTTTCTTCTTCCACCCAGTTACTATCAACAGTAGCTTAAGCTGGAATTGTAGGACTCACATGTCAAGTATAGACAAGACTGCTCTGTCATCCCTAATAATGTATTGGTTCTTCTCTGCCAAAATGAGATACATTTACTTATGTCCAGCTATTTCTTGCAACAATATCAACCTGACAAGTTCCATTATTCTATTAATACACACACATATTTTTATGGGCTCTCAATGGATGTATCCACACATACACAAAAATGTAAATACACACCACACACACACACACAAACACACCCCTTAGTAGATTTTTTTTTTTTTTGAGATAGAGTCTCGCTTTGTCGCCCAGACTGGAGTGCAGTGGCGTGATCTCGGCTCACTGCAAGCTCCGCCTCCCGGGTTCACGCCATTCTCCTACCTCAGCCTCCTGAGTAGCTGGGACCACAGGCGCCCACCACCAAACCCAGCTAATTTGTTTGTATTTTTTTTAGTAGAGACGGGGTTTCACTGTGTTAGCCAGGATGGTCTCTATCTCCTGACCTTGTGATCCACCTGCCTCTGCCTCCCAAAATGCTGGAACTACAGGTGTGAGCCACCGCGCCTGGCCACCCCTTAGTAGATTTTTAGACAGGCTGAATTCAATAGTATATAAGAGGCCCCTGTTATCTCATTCTCATTACATGTGTCATTGGGAATTTTGTTTGTTTGCAGGGTGTGTGTGTGTGTGTGTGTGTGTATGTGTATAAGTTCAGAGTACTGTCATATGTACTGTCATTTAAAAACACACACACAGCATGACCTTGTGTTTGGTACTTTATGTACATTACCTTTCTAAATAATTTCGATGTCCCTTTGAGATGAGTAGGATCAATATATTCACTTACAGATGAGGAATACAGACTCTGAGATTCATCTGAGAACTCACTTAGTTTACTAACTGTCAGAGCTGGAATTTGAACTCAGATCTCCCTGACTCCACATCCTGAGTTCTTAATCACAACTGTCTCCTCCCTATTTAATTCTTGTGACAATCCAATCGCATTTGTTCGGTTTTTACAGACAAGAAAACTGAGACCAAGGTGAAATTACTTGTCTGGAGCCCCCCATGTTATGATTTTTTTGGCTGTGGTTAAATTCAGTCTTTTATATCTGTAATGTTCTGACCAGCAATTCAAATGCCTTATTTTAATGTAGAGAGTAGAACTGGGCCACCTGACCACAAACTAGATTATTCGGGAAAGTTGCTTTATCTTAAACCATAAAGGGAAAACATTGCTCCCCTCAGAAATAGTAACCGAAATAATTTCTTTGGGAAGCGTTGTTACTAGAGGTTAATTAAGAATAATAATACACAACAGGTATTAAATGCTTATTATCTGCTTTACATATGTCGGTTCATTTCATCTTTTCAAAGCCCCATGAGGATGGTTCTGTTTTTCCCTGTTTTACAGATGAGACACTGAGAGGTTAAATAACTTGGCCAAGATTACAAAGCTAATAGGTGGCAGAGCTGAGATTCAAACTCAGGTAGTCTGGGCTGGTGTCCTTGGTCTTAACCACTCTGCAATGTGACCACATTCATTTCCTATTCACTTTCACTGATTTTGTAGGTTTGGTGGTGAAGAGACCCTTTATTTTCCCTCCAGTAGTTTGCTGATAATGAGAGCAAGCCATCTGTATTAGTCTGTTATTATAATGCTGTAAAGAAATGCCTGAGACTGGGTAATTTATAAAGGGAAGAGGTTTAATTGACTCACAGTTCTGCATGGCTGGGGAAGCCTTGGGAAACTTACAATCATGGTGGAAGGGAAAGCAGCACAGACCTTCTTCACGTGGCAGCAGGAAAGAGAAGGGTGAATGAGCAAAGCAGGAAGAGCCCCTTATAAAACCACCAGATCTCTGAGAACTCACTCACTATCATGAGAACAGCATGGGGGAAACCACCCCCATGATCCAGTCACCTCCCACCAGGTCCCACCCTTGACATGTGGGGATTATGGGAATTACAATTCGTGATGAGATTTGGGTGGGGACACAGAGCCAAACTATCTCACCATCCCAGGCAAGTGGCACTGCTTGCATTCTTATGCTCCTGGTCTCAGCATCTGGATTTCCCACAGGTATAGCCAAATGAAAGAGACCTTAGCATTCAGTTATACTTTGAAAAATACAAAAACAATTCTCCATTACAGTGGTTATGTTTAGCTATACTTAAGGCTCATTTCTAGAATGATAGCCAACAAGACAAACATATAGCTGTAATTTAATGCCTTTTTCAAAAGTCCATGGTCATTATTAAATAGATTATAGAAAACTCCCTTATCTCATCATAGTCACTGATGATATTTATCCTCTTTGTTTCACCCGTCCTTTAAATTGGTGATCAGAGCATCTTGCTCGGGTGTGCCTACATTGGCCTTGGGCCCTGAACATCTGTAATGTCTTCCTCAGCCTCCAGTGACTTTATAACATCTTGACAAGGAAGTATTATCAATTAGCCACGGGAGAGACCTTGGTTCCCTGTCTGCGGTCAGCTCCTCCCTCCTCAAGCCCATTGGAATCTGAAAAGAAAACCGATAAAATAAAACTACTGCAAGAAGTTGCTGATTCAAGTGAACTCTTTTTTGAAATCAGAACAAATTATTCTCTGTTGCTTTGCCCACCTCTTCTGATAAGCACCTGAGCATCTTTTAGGAACTGAAATTTTAATTCACTTTTCTTCAGCAGCTAAGACTTTATAGCCTACTTCTGCTAGGGAGTTGGGAGTTACAAAACATCTATCTACACCTGAAGCCGTTTGCTAAAAGAGTTGGCATTCCTTTCAGAACATAGCATCAGTTAAAAAAAAAAAAGACATTTAAACAGAAAACACATTTCAAAATCTATCAGTCTCCCATGGGGCTATTTTACTCAACTGAGGTGGGGAGAGGGAGATTGTTTGGTTCTCAAAAGACAGAACTTTTTTTCTGTCTGTGAACAAGGGATAGAATAGTGTGGGAGAAATGGCTGGACTTGGAACTGCAACCCAGTCTTGAATCTTGACCCTATCATTATCATCACTTATGGCTCTGAGCGTCCCTTACCCATATGTAAAATAGAGGCTATAATGCTGTGATTATCTATGAGCAAAGAGGCCAGTTATAGTTAACCAGGAGAGAAATGATGGCAGCAACTTGATATTAGAATTTTTTTTTTTTTTTTGAGATGGAGTCTTGCTCTGTCGCCCAGGCTGGAGTGCGGTGGCATGATCTCGGCTCACTGCAACCTCCGCCTCCCGGGTTGAAGCGATTCTCCTGCCTCAGCATCCCGAGTAGCTGGGACTACAGGTGTGTGCCACCACATCCAGCTAATTTTTTGTATTTTTAGTAGAGACGGGTCTCCTGACCTTGTGATCTGCCTGCCTCAGCCTCCCAAAGTGCTAGGATTACAGGCGTGAGCCACTGCGCCCGGCTGATATTAGATCTTTGTACAAAGACTGTGCTCTTTCTAGCCTATGATTTGGAAAGAGTGTAAATGGTAACTAATAGGTTATAATAAACCTATTTGGAGATGGACAGAAGGTTATAGTAGTTGAGGGGTTTAGAGGAAGAGCTCAAGCCTTAGAAGTAGATGATTTTTAATCTTGGTTTTAGTGCTCATTAACTAAGGGACCCTGAGCAAGTTATTTTATTTCTCTGAGCCCCAATTTCCACGTTCATACAGTGGAGACAATAATATTGGCCTTTTTATCACTCAGAACTGTTTGATGAAATAATGAAGTGTGTTTTGTAAACTGGAAAGTGTGAACTGTCTACAAAAGAGGCCTTGGGGGATGAGTGCTGCTTGGAGGCGTGGGAAGCACTGTTGGAAGCGCCTCTCGTCCCTGCCCCTGGGTCCTGCCCAGCCCAATACCTAGGTTCATAAGCACGTGTCTTTGAATCCAGCTAAGATGATGCAGTATTTACGCAAGGAGTGTTTATGGAAAGCAAGAGATGGGATACTTCGTCTGTGAGAAATGTTTACATAAGTGCCTTTTAAGGTGGGAGTTATGCCCAGTGATGAAATTCCACCTACATATGCAACTGAAAAAAAGGTGAAAGTTGAGGTAGGAATTTTTATTGGGAACAATGAAAATAGTAACAGAGTAGGAAAGGACCGGGCAGCAAGCAATGGAGGGAAGGAGTTTTGAGATCAAAGCAGGATTTCCACTTACTGTCATTAAACCTAGTATTTCAGTGCTTCGTGTTTGGGGAAGAATAGTCAGCCATTGTGCTGCAGTGGAAAACATCCAAGCATTGATTTCCAGAGAACCTGGGGTTCCTCTGGGCCAGCTTTGTCTCTGGTGTTTTGAGGGAGGTATCACTAGCTTTTCCATCTGTGCAAAAGGCCAGGCGTCTAAATGGATATCTCTTCCTTTAAAAACTTCTGTGATGATAAATGTGTGCGTGGGATCCTGTTAAGCAGGGAATTCCTTTGAAAGCCTTGTTTCCCTTTTCTCTCCATGGCCCAGAGATAGATCCTGGCCGCATTTGGATATGAAAACTCCTCAGCCTTGCCGTGTTCTCCTGCCCCTTGAGAGTTGTGTTCTGTTTGAAAAGAGCTGAACAAATGAAGGCTGTTTTTTCACTTGGGATAAGAATATCCTTCTCAAAGCAGTAAGGGCTGAACAAGGGTAACAGGATCCATATGTTGAAGCTGGCTGCTAATACTCAGCATATGGTCCAGCAAACTTTCTCGGGGGGACTCAGCTTCTCATTCTTTAAGGAATGCCCCAGTGAACTCCAGAAAAGATCAGGACTTAGGTGACCGTGGCATAGACACAGCTTCTGGGCTTCATAAGCCTGTAGTTCCCAGAGAATGAGAGCCACAGGAAGTGACAGGGAAGGTCCTGGCTGGCCTTAGCATGGATAGCACTGGCCTGCAGCTCTCTTTGTAAGGCTCCATGCTCCCCAAGATACGATGGGCCCTTATCAATTCATGGGCTCTCTGTGTTCTGTTAAGGGATAGTGAATCCAAGGGTTGTTTCTTGGGGTTCCCAGATGGTGTGTTCTAGTGAATGGAAACGTTTTGCCTTCTGTGCAGGGGCAGCATTGCTTCGTGGAAAGATCACCTACCCGAAGCCAGGAAGCCTGGGCTCTGGGGCCACGCTAGCCCTAACTAGAAGTGACCATAGGAAAGTCACTTCACCTTTTCCTCATCTGGAAAATGAGGAGGCAGGATGTGGTGATGTCTGAGACCCCTTTGGGCTCTCACAGTGTAGAATCGAGTGGCACCTGAACTCCATCCCGAGGAGAATGATAGGAGAAAGCAGCCACAGCTAATCACACTTGCACCTGCGGGCAGTGACCCCCGCGGCATAGTATTCCAGCACAGCTCTGTGTGCTGCGACCACATTCGGGAGAGGCAGGGGAAGACTTTTTATTGCTCTCAGGCAAGAATTCAGTCCTGAGCCTCAGGGAGCCGGCAGTGGTGGTCTGAGCAGGGGAGAAACTAGCTGCCCTAGATTACTCTATTTCTTCCAAACCAGTTTTTGGAAGTCTGGGTTTTCCCCTCTGATTTTCACAGAGGACAGCGTCAGCATCTTCCCCCTGCCTCTGCCCAGGGCCCCATTTCTCCCCTTATGCCCTCCTCCTTCCCTTTTCCATCCCTGTCTCCACCACATCACCTCTTTCTCTCTGAAGCCTCTGCTGGCTTTCTCCGTGACCTGCCTTGTCTGTTGCTGGCATGGTTAGGAAGGCTGCACCCCCTTCCCAGCCCCAAGCAGGCCCTCTAATCCCTGCAGTCGGCTAAGGACAACTGTAGTCTCTCCATCAAATAAGCATAGACCAAGACCTGCAGCAGCTCTGCCTGCGAGCCGGTCACCATGGCAACGAGCATTACCTCCATTCTACTGTGAAAAGAAAATGGCTGTTGGAAGGAAGGGCTCACTGAATCTCCATTCCCCAGGCTGTTTTGTTCAAGCCTGTCCCTCCTGTTGGCCAGAAGAAGCCCCATGCACTGAACCAAATACCTGTTTGCCTTTAGATTTGGGGTTTACTTAAGAGGAGGAAAGGCAGAAAGAAGTTGAATTCAAAGGAATAAAGCATTTTTCCACCTCGAAACTCTATTTTCATGAGGAATGGTTGTCTGCTCCCAGGAGATAAACGAGGAGCAGATGAACACAGGGATCTGTGAGATCTGGCACAGTGTATTTTGTCTTATCGGTGCAGTGGAATGACAGAGCATATGGATGTTCAAATAAATATTCAGGGAAAGTAGCCAAGGGACCCAGGGAATTCCGCAGGGCACGGGCTACAGAATTTCCAAAGGGTGTCTGACTAATTGGGGTGGTGGTATGTGATGTTGGCTCCTGTTATGGAAAAAGATGTGTTGGTCCTGTAGTCGTGAGGGAAGGTGAGGGTTTACCCTTACCATCCCCACTTCAAAATCAGTGTGAGCCCTCCTAGTGATTGTGTCCGGACAGCCTGGGGAACTGGCAGGAGACCCCTGAGCTTGATTCTGGAGTGCAGGCTTCCTGCACTTGACACAGCTGTGGAGACACTTCAGATGACATCCAGAAGGAACTGGTTGGGTCACCATTTCTGTGAATCCCAGGATGTTGCTGTTTTGGAGCAGGATCATAAGTCTTCTCAAGGGGTTGGAAACATTTAGGGCAGAGATCACCCAGAATCTCCCAGGGCACCTTGCACTCTCTGATGGGAAATAGCTATTCCATAGGAGAATGGTCTGGGCCGTGTCTCTCCCTGGCAGCAAGTGGCCCTGGCTGTTGGTGGCACAAGTTCTCAAACTCCACACAACCTCCTCCCTTCGCTCTTTCTTAAAGTCAGTTGGGAAGCCTATTTTTGAATGGAAGATCTGGGTTTCATTCTTGAAAATTGGAATGTATGTTTGAACTGAACTTTGTGTTTTTTGTTTTGTTTTTTGTTTTGTTTTGTTTTGTTTTTTCAGTTTCTCTGCAGGTGGATATTGTTCCCAGCCAGGGGGAGATCAGCGTTGGAGAGTCCAAATTCTTCTTATGCCAAGGCAAGTGCCCAGTGCTCAGCTGCATTTTAGAACTTGCTTCAGAAACTCACCGGGTAGAGCAGGAGCCCTCAGGCCATGTGAGCTGGCTGGTCAAGCCACACCTAGAATTCTTGGCATTGCTCTATTACAGGGTCAATAGTATGGCCATTTAAGAGCCAGGGCCTCTTCCTTCCTTTTGCAAAAAGCTGCCTCAACATAGCAAATCTGTCATCTAGACTTCACCTTGACTACAGAGGAAGTCTAGGAGTTTTCTTAGGAAAATCAGCACAACTTCCAGAATAGTGAATCATCCCGCATCTCCTATTCTGTATACATTCAGAGTTCTGTAAATGACAATGGAGAACAGCACTGGCTCAGAAACAATACTTCAGTGGATCTGTTTAAGGCTTATTTCTTAGAATTCCCCAGAGCTTGAAAATCTAAGTCTAAAACTTGCCTGTAGGTAAACAGAATACTGGTATGGCTTTTGTTGTGAGGACATATATCCTGGGTTTACCAGGTCTATTGTGAATATCGATATTCTGTGCCATGGTCCCCACCAGAGCTCTGAGATATGCCAGACCTGGTGACCTTGTTTTACATTTAGAAAACATGCCCCATTTCCACAGCCCAGATAATTACCAGAAAATGTCCTGTGGAGGAAAAGATTTCAAATTAAGCCTCAGATTCTCTGTATGTGACATGACTGGGATTCAGAACATGGAAGAACCAGGAAAGAGCTGAGCTAGGTGTAAATGGTGACATTTAGCAAGCAGCTTTTGGCAGGGAGGGGACTTTAAATGCTGTCATGATTTGCGTGGACGACGTGGCTTGTGGCCATCGGATGTGTTCACTCCAGCTTTGCCTTCATTACAGCAATTTCAATGATCTGGAGACGCAGCCGTGGAGCCCACAGCACATCTTGCAAATAGCGATATTTATTGAAAACATGATGGGCCCTGAAAGGAAGACTGCTTCATTTCCATACTAAGCATCTGTGCAGGGCTGGGTGGTGCAGGCTGAGAAGGGCGCCACGCGAAGAGGCAGGGCCCCATGCAAACAGGCAGGGCGCCGCCACATCCGCCGGATCTGAGCGCCCTTCCAGCACAGTGTCCTGGGCAGTTTCAGTGTCAGAGCCCTGCTCCAGCTCAGTGCCGGGGGCAGCTCAGCCACCACAGTCTGTTCCTCCTCATTGCTGCCTGGGGAAAGGAAGAATGGGTGGTTCTGGCTACCTTCTTTGCAGCATGCAAGGAAATGAATTTGTCTGAGCAGGGAGTGACGAAATGACAGTCATGCCAGTTTGTGCAGGCAGATGCTAGAATAAATGTGGCTGGAAAAAATAAAATAAAAAGTGGTTGGAATCTGCACTCCTATACTAGCCAGTATTTCTCGCCTTCATCTCAGGAGACCCATTATCCAAGGCTTCGAAAACAAGCTGATCAGTAGACTCAGACCAGTTAGGCTCTGGCGCCCGAATCCTAAATACACTAATTCCCTTGGTTACCCATTGTGTGAGGCATGTGTGTTCCTAGCTTAGTGCCCAGCACACAGTATGTTCTCAACAAGTATCTCTTCTCTTCCATCATTAGGGATAGGACCATGATAACAACTAGCACAAGTGGTTGTTGAGTTCTTTCCAAATATTGTAAGAGGTGTTAAGTATATAATAGTTAAATGCAGAGGCCAAAGAAGGGCTGCACGTCATTCTAGCAGCCATACTCGCCCCTCCCTGATGTTCAAGCCTTGACTGATCTGTTTGTTCAGTAACTCTTACTGATCAGCCACTGTCAGTCTGGAGGGGACTTAGTCTTTTCAACTTCAGTAGCTTAAAAATAATCTCTTCCTCTTTAGTGGCAGGAGATGCCAAAGATAAAGACATCTCCTGGTTCTCCCCCAATGGAGAAAAGCTCACCCCAAACCAGCAGCGGATCTCAGTGGTGTGGAATGATGATTCCTCCTCCACCCTCACCATCTATAACGCCAACATCGACGACGCCGGCATTTACAAGTGTGTGGTTACAGGCGAGGATGGCAGTGAGTCAGAGGCCACCGTCAACGTGAAGATCTTTCGTAAGAGCCTCCTTCTTCTTCTGCATTCTCTGGCCTCTCCTTGCCAAGGAGACATGTGGGTAGTGGAAAGGTGGAAATGATGATAGAAGGACCAGCTGAGGGCCTAACCAGTCCCATTCTCTCTCCCTAAGTCTTTTCTGACCTTGGCCAACCCAGAACTCACAACCCTGGTTCACACTGGTCACAGCTACTCCCCCACAGGCATTCATTCTCAAAATTCAAATTACATAGTTCCCAGAGGGCTACTGCAGGTTTCTCTATCCCTTCCCCAAATGTTGGCTGACTGTTCTGCAATTTGGGCTCCTCTCCCTTCTTATTTCCCTCTCCCCTGCTGGTAATGGAGCCCAGGGCTCAGTGGGGTGGGGGATCATTATCTGAACACTCTCTGCCACTCAGAGCAGGCAGTTCCTATTGCCTCTGAAACCCCATCTGTAGGTGGCATCTCGTTACCTTGTTATTTATATCATGCATCCATCCCAGTGGTTGGAGTAATGGTGGGTGACAGCTAATGGAACAGTATTGATTGCATGGTATTTATTGCCATTAAATGTGCTTTTTTTCTGTTCTTTTCATCAGCATTCTGTCTGCCGTAGGAAAGTTGGGGTGGGACTGGGAGTAGCAGTTCGAGTGGGAGACAAGAAAAGGACTGATGACTCTTACTATTCGTTGTGGAATGGATGTTCCACCAGTTCATTCTACCTATAACCTGTGCTTCACTGGCATCATCCTGCATGACAAGGAACCCTTGGTGAAGATATTCCTTTCATTCTGTAGACCCTTTTCTGCACAAAATGTGATAAATTTAGCACTCAGTGAGCAGATATTGGTTGCCAAGCATTGGTAACCTATGCTTGGGCCAGCTGCTCTGCCTGACGTCTCTGAGGGTGCCCCTCTTATACAACTGTACATCAGGATCGAGACTTGCCCAGGACTCAAGTCCAGGTACCATGGCTCTAGTGAAAGGAGATCTTTGTGAGAGAAGCAGCTGTTTTCCCTCACTCTTCTGTTCATTTTCCAGAGAAGCTCATGTTCAAGAATGCGCCAACCCCACAGGAGTTCCGGGAGGGGGAAGATGCCGTGATTGTGTGTGATGTGGTCAGCTCCCTCCCACCAACCATCATCTGGAAACACAAAGGCCGAGATGTCATCCTGAAAAAAGATGGTGAGACCTGAATTTCCTGGCATCTGCCTTTTCCCCAGGCCACCAAGTTCCCTAGCTTTTTCACCTGTACTGAGGCATTCCAGTCCAAACTCCAATTCATGTGTGCCCGAACCCTCATGTGGTTTCTGGGTCCTGAATAGATGCATATCTGAAGTTGGTATACTTAGGTACTTGACTTTCTCTCCAGTACGAAAGACAAATTTCTAATAGACATTTACTCTTGGCTGTATTTCAAAGCCAGGGACGCATTTTCTTATTTGGGCTTAAAACCCCACCCTATGATACTGAAGTTAGGAAAAAGGAAAGAGACTCAGCCACCTGCCTGCGATGGTCTCTGACTGATTCTTGGATGAACCTGCCTCTTATCTCTTCTAGTCCGATTCATAGTCCTGTCCAACAACTACCTGCAGATCCGGGGCATCAAGAAAACAGATGAGGGCACTTATCGCTGTGAGGGCAGAATCCTGGCACGGGGGGAGATCAACTTCAAGGACATTCAGGTCATTGTGAATGGTGAGGAGAGTCCGTTCTTCCTGATCTCTGCATTGCTACAACCTTGGTTCTCCAAAATCATTCTCTTTAACTTCCTCTTTGGTCTGTAAATTAAATCCTGTCCTGACTCAATCATCCGTCTGAGCTAAATCCCCTCCCCACCGTAACATCTAGATTTCTTTTTCTTTTTTTTTAATATACTTGCCTGTTGGATCTTCCTTCAACTACGAGGGATTTTAGTGCAGCAACTGAATGTCCTTCACCGTTCTGCAGCACTAAAAACTTTCCCCCTGCTTACCTATTAATCCTCATTGTCCTTGATGTTACCATAATTGTGAAGTTATTCCGCTGCTTAAATGTTCAAAGAAAGTATTACAGTCAACTCAGGCCTCAGAATAGTCAGAATCATGGTCCATAGGCTTGTTAATCTTAACTTGCAGTGCCAAATAAACACACCCATGGAATTGATCTGACATTTACAAGATGTTTACAGGAAATTATAATGTCAGTACTAAGAAAATAAGTAAATCAGGGTTGAATTGTTTTGACTATTGACACAAATTTTTTTTGCCAAACTCTCCCCGTCTCATTCCTTTGGTAAAAAACAGTTTTGTACAAGGTTGTTTATCACAGTCCCAGAGAAATGGCACTCTTTGTCGTAGCTGATGCATTCGAATTGGTGTTAACCATTTAACCACTGGGAGCAGTAATGTCCAACTTTTTCCAGTACGAAGAGCTCCTTTTTAACATCAAGTTTCACTGACCCTGGTAGTTATTAAGTTTAGTATGCATTGACTGAGAAAATATATAATGAAAAATAGTGACTATAAATTGAATACCATCTTAACATGCATAAAATGTATTACTATAGCTTCTCAATTAATGAAAAACAAAAATGCATGTTTGTAGGAGAACTGTCTATTCAGTTTGCAGAAGTTATTTAGTACATACATGAATTTCAATTCCTGACACTAACTCTGTAGCTGCACAGGACGTTTGTCCCACAGGCTGAGAACTCCTGACCTGGAGTGGTGTCTCTTCTCCAGGCCATTGGGTTCTTCCAAATTTTCACAACCACCCCATGACACCCTTTTTTCCTTCAGTGCCACCTACCATCCAGGCCAGGCAGAATATTGTGAATGCCACCGCCAACCTCGGCCAGTCCGTCACCCTGGTGTGCGATGCCGAAGGCTTCCCAGAGCCCACCATGAGCTGGACAAAGTAAGAAACTGGCTCATACCTTTTATCATGGACTAGAGGAGAATGGGGCATCATAAAGTCTGCTCCATGTTAGTGTCTGCGTGGAATGGATGTGGGCTTCTTAGGAATATTAACCCCAGGAGAAGAATGGACTCTTTTCTATAAGATTCTCTTGCTTGTGCATTGATTATTCCTTCAATTTCAGCCTTGTGGGGGCAGAGTCAGAGCCAGAGGGTGTGGTCTTGGGAGCCCACTTTGAAACATTTGTGGGTACAGTTGCAGCCCTTGGATAGTCAGAGGATGGAATAGAGGAATAAGAGGTGTATGTGGACGTTCAACCTGGTGCCTTAACTTTTTGTGAAGACTGAGGAGTCTTTCCCATTGACTCAGTCTGCATTTTATGGAACCTAATTAAAAATAAACGTCTTATTTCTGTGGTCGAAATCATGCTACTTTGCATTTCTACACGCTGTAGGGATGGGGAACAGATAGAGCAAGAGGAAGACGATGAGAAGTACATCTTCAGCGACGATAGTTCCCAGCTGACCATCAAAAAGGTGGATAAGAACGACGAGGCTGAGTACGTCTGCATTGCTGAGAACAAGGCTGGCGAGCAGGATGCGACCATCCACCTCAAAGTCTTCGGTAGGGGCAGTGGGGGCACAGGTCACTGCTCTGCCACAATTCCCCTTCCTCTGCACATTCAGTCCATCAGTAAGACCCTGGCCACTGTCCCTCAGAACATAACCCAATGCAACCATTTCTTGCCAGTTCCACCACCTAGTCCAAGCCCTAGTCCAAGCCACCATCATCCTCACCTGAGCAGTGGGACGGTCTCATAGCTGGCCTCCCCGACTCTCCCTATTGGTCCACTTCATTCACTTCTGCTCACAGTAGCCAGAATGACCTAAGTACCACTCATCTGTTTGAAAGCCTCCAGTGGCTCCCTATGGCAACCAGAATAAAATTCAGACTCCCTGCAATGGCCTACAAGACCAGACATGAACTAGCTCCTGCCTTCTTCTCCAGCTTTATCTTTCTTTCGCTTTGCTGCACATGCAAAGTTCTCCAACCACACAGGCCTTCTTCATGTCCCTCAGACATACCAAGCTTGTTCTTCATCTCAGGATCACTGCCCTAGGTTTCTCTTCTGCTTGGAATGTCTTTCCCTCCGATCCACTCTGAGCTGCCTTCTTCTGATCCACCATTCAGATCTTAACTCAAACTCACCTTCTCAGCAGCACCTTCCTTCACTGCCCTGGCTAATTCAACTCCCCCTGCACTGCGACCACCCCCACCCACCTCCACTCATCTCTCTCTCGTGACTCTTACTGTATCTTCTTTGCTGTACTTAACAGTACCTGAACAGATGTCATTTGCATATTTGTTTTGGGGATTGTCTGTCTCCTACCTCTACTAGTGTGTAAACTTCAAGATAGCAGAACCCTGGCTGTCATACACAGCGTTATCCCTGCGACTCCAAACAGTGCCAGACTTGGCATAGGCCCTTGGTAGCTTTAGTGGTCGATGGGCTGGCTGCTTTGCCTTGTTTGCCTCCTTCCCTGACCTGTGTGAAACAGTGTCATGGAAGAGCCCCCACATCCCTGCTCACTTCATCTTCATAAACTCAGGAAACTTCCATTCATTTCAGAACTGAAAAACATTTTGACCTGATCTTGAAAAAAGAATTGGTTGCAGAGAAACATTTAACCTAATGGCCCTCAAGTCTCTCCATGTGTCTGTTTAGAAAACACAGATAAACTGGTCTACTGTAGACAGCACTGGGGAGGTGCCAGTCTGAGGGGCAGCTCTGGTGCATGGAGCCCCCAGGTCATTAAAATGTGCACCTGGGAATCAGGGTTGGGACCTGCTTATCCAGCCTGATAAGGAGAACTGTTCATAAACACAGACCTTTGAAAATCAAGACTTTATATGCAAATGACCTGCTAGTTATTCAGTAGTAAACAGCTGGGTTTAGAAACAGGCTATCAGTTTGGTTCAAGTTAACTGTATGTATTTGATACAGAAAGCTAAACTTCATGAAAAATGTTCTTGAAAGTCTTTTCTTGAATTCAGACTGATCTTCCCCAATCACTATGGTTTTAGTAAGTTTTTCCATATTATAGAAAAAGATAGATGCATTTGTTAATTAATCCCTTCATTTAATAAATACCTATGGATCACCATTGTTGCTGGATGGAGGGGCTACAGAGATGAATAGGATATGATCCCTTGACCCTGGGAAGCACAAAGAGGGAGATAAATGGATAAACATAAACATTATAATAGTGTCAGTCAGCAACATTTGAGTGATTGCTGTGGGCTCAGTCATTGCCAAGTTTACAAGATGAATAACATGGACTCTGTTCTCATCAGTAGATTCACAAGCTAATGTAGATAGTCAATGCTGGAATTTGAAATGACAACACATTATTATGGCTGCAAAATAGCAATATGCACAGTGTTTTATAGGAAACAAGTTCTCTGGTCCTGTGTGATGTAAGTTAGATAAGTCATTAAAATGTACTATTTCATAAGTAGGAATTACCCAGCTGAAGGAGTGGATGAGAATTTTAGGCAGCCTGGGCACAGGCACAGAGGCAGGAAAAGCACAGGCTATGCTGAATGGGAGCTTCTTGTGGACAGGGGCTGTGTCTGTTTTACTCACAGATAGATCCCCAGCACCTGCATGCATTAGGCACTAGATTGAATAAATGAAGGAACTGTCATTAGTTCTATATGATGAAGCAAACATACATATGTGGCAGGGAGATAAGCCTGGAAACACGATCATCACGTCTTTAGGAAATTATTTTAGACTTTAACTCCATAAAGTAGTAATAATAATAATATCAAACACAAGCAGAACACCTATAATGTGCCAAGCATTCTGTGAAGTGCTATCTGTAAGTTAACTCTTTTAATCCTCATCACGCCCCTATGATGTAGATTTTATTATTATCCCCATTTTACAAAGGAGGAACCTGATCACAGAGGGATGAGGTGCCTCTGGATTCAAACCGAGGCAGGTGGCTCCTAAGTCCCTTCTCTAATCTAACAATGATGGTTGTTAATTCCAGGAAACCCAACAGAACACAAATTGTATCTGAATTATGTGGAAGTGTCTGGCAATACTAGAATCAGTGCACTCTGCCTGCATCACCAGGTAGCTCATGGTTTCTCTGAAAAGCAACTCAGCCCTGACTTGGCTGGGCATGAACAGATCTCGGCTTCTCTTCCAGACCTCTCTGGTGGTGATGGCTGCCCCAGAGTAGTGAGTGCAGGGCCATGTGGGACTATGGTAGAGGGAAGAGAGTGGGTCAGGTCGACGGGAGGAGGTCAAAAGGCAGGGAGAGTAGGGCGGGGAAACTGCCAAGACAAGATTTGTCTTCCCACCCACACCTTGGACACATACACCCCTCTTCATCACAAACACACACACACACACACACACACACATATTTCACAATTTCTTTCCCGAGACTGCAGCTGGAAGAATAGGGAGCATAGTGGGGCAAACAGAGAAGAGGTGGCCAGGCTCCTGAAGAGACAGGGCAGGAATCATAGATTTGTAGAGACTGAGTCCACACAGAATGGGAATCCTCCCCTGTCATAGTCTGCGGAGCGTTCATGCAGCCTCCCTAAAGGAACCTGGTGCCTCTTCTCCACCACCTTTTCCCATCCATCTCCCCTTCTCATCTTCCTTTCTCTCCTCCTCCACTGGCCTCCCCATTGGTTGAGGAAACTGATACAGGGTTAGGGAGCCACCTGGGGAGGGACCAGCTGGTTAGGGCTCCTTCTCCTTCCACTCTTTTATTTCCTTTCCAGCCCTTTCCAACTTGCCATTGTGGTCTATCACTGGGGGAGAAATGGGACAGGTTCCCCAAGTGGGAGTAGAGTCTACAGCAATGAGGTAGAAAAAGGAGGAAACCTGTAGCTTAGATAGTAAAGAAAAGCCCAGAAGTCCTGTGGCCTCAAGAAGGAATGTCCATCAGTATGTATGGGACATATCTCAATTAGAGACTTTATGACATCATTTGTGTCTAAGTGGCATCATTCTTTCCTAAGAAAAAGACATGTTCTAGCACATGTTGCCTTAGTTATTAGCTAGATGCTCCTTTTACTAAGTAGATGCATCCTATCATCCTTTAAATTTGGCAGTGAATTCTCATTACTGTTGTCCCTACACGTGCCCCTGAAGAAGAAGTTTTATCTCTATTGATTCTTGTGATGCTCATGTACATGCTCTTGAGGTCTCATGATGCTGTGGCTGAGGAAAGTTTGCCAGTGGCCAGGAGCCCTGTGTCTCAAGCAGCCCCTGAGGGTTACAGCTAAGGACAAGCAGTGGCCTGAAAGAAGGTGCATCTGGTCATGCCCCATAGCATGGTGTCCAACCTCTTTGTTCAGGGACGCAGGGGCCTCAGGGCTCTTCTTTGGCTAGGGTTGTAGGAGCATGGACTGGAGTGGGAGTAGACAAGGCTGCCTCTTAGTGGCAAGCATTCTTGGAAAACTCACAGGAGGAAATATGGGGAAAGGTGCAGTGGAACAGTCTGAGGCACTAAGGCCCATGGAGGCAGGTGGAGAATAGAACAGGGATCCAAAAGCCAAGAACTCATAAGAGAGGTTAATTAATAGAGGGCAGGGGGTGTAGGAAGATGAAACCCAGAGAGATCCCTCTAGATGCTGGAATGCAGAGGGAGGGAATCTTTTGAGTAGGGTGACCCGGCATCTGTCCCTGTTTGCCTACTAATGCCTTTTGTCCTGGTATAATTATTTAGAGCCTCTCATGTCACTCTCAAGAGAGTCCCAATTTAGACAATAAATTATGCATATCACTGTCTTGTTCTAAGGTGGCATCTGAGCTTTCTGAGTTAGTTCTGACCGTACTGCTTCTAGAGTAATAGAGAATTAAGTTATCAGTGGGAAGCTTCCCTTCCTTCCCACAGCACTCTGTAGACTATACAAAATTAGCCATAATCATGTTTTAATAAGAATATGGTTTGCCTTTCTTCTAAGGAGTCACACAATGCACCTTCTGTAGCCATCTGGGAAATGGAGCCTCCAAGGCCAAATATTAATAGATGGCAACTGACCCTTGCCTGTCTTCTGTTAACCTTCGGCTGCCGTGACAAAGTACCGCAGGTCAGGAGAAGGTCAGCAAAACGCTGTCCAGATCTCAGAGTCTGACAAGATTTTAAGGGGCCCCAAATTCAGCCTTCCTGGGATTGTCTCCAGACCTCAAAACAACTGTTGAGTTTAGCGAATTCAGTTGTATGGCCAAATTTTTTTTTTAATTTTTTATTCTGTGACTTTTACAATATAGAGATTCAGCTCTTACTTTACCTTTCTTTTATTTTATTAACCTTTTTGTTTTTCATGTTTATTTTACCTTTATTTTACTTTGCCCTCTAAAACTTCCCTTTCAATGGCACTTGGCACATATTCCTTCCAATACGAGTTGTAATATTCTCAAAAATCGTACTTATTAAGGAAAACACAATAGGGAAACCTATGAGGTTTAACCTCATTCATGTGGACTCCATCAACTGAAATCTATGAACATTTGGCCAAATTGGATTGAGATGTCCTTATGTGCTATCCATCAAAAAAGGATTTGCTAAACAGGCTGTCAGTATGCATTACCTTTAGGCAAATATTTGAACTATATGGGTGATTTTATGTAGAAGCAGGCATTTGTAACAAAAGTATATAGTTCTATTATTGTTTTCTGTTTATTAAAACAGCATCAAAGACCTCAACATGGAGAATATATATAGGCAGTTGTTTATTTGCCTACTTAGGGTTACTGTATGAATTTGAATATAAAGCACATGTAGTCTTTCAAAAACTAGCTATCATTCTCTTGGGGTTTTTTGGTTCATTTGTTTGTTTCCCTAGCCTGACCTTTTCCTATATTCATGAAATAAGTCCCATTTGTGCAGTGTTATCTTTTCTCTTCCACACAAAGTTCAGCAATTTCAGAGCATAATTGTTTTAAATTGGGAAAATTCAATTTTCTCTAATGTTTTAACATTTAACTTAGCTTTGGAATGCTTGTGTTTTCTTGCATTACCCAAAACATTTTGAAAATGAACTCATCTCAACTCATCTCCTTCCCATCCTGAGCCCACCCCAGAGCCCCCATCCAGTTCCTTGCCTGATTTCTTCATTTGAGTTAATGCTAACACCATTCTCCCAGTCGTTGAGACTCCAAGTCACCTGGACTCCTTCTTATTGCTTCTTTTGGTTCTTCTCACCCCTCCTTGCCCTCTGTTCAGTTGCCACTTATTGAACCTTCCTCCAGCATCTCTCTCAAAGCTTCTCTTTGCTGTTTCCCCTCGAACAACCTCGTTCAGGATCCAACGTTACCGCACATCCGGGTCATTGCCAGGGCTTCCAAACTGGTTTTCCCACTTCAAAGTTTTCTCTAGTCCAATGCTTCCTGAAATGTCCCTAGATTAACCTTCTTGAAATACAAATGCTTTTGTGCCCCTGATTAAATGCTGTCTGTGGGCCTCCACCAGGCACCAGGTAAAATTCCAGCCATCCAGCCTCACCTTCCTGTGCCTCATGCCACACTGTTCTCTTCCCAGCCATCTCTTCATATGTTTTTGCTTCTTTGCTTTTATTCAGTCAGTTTCCTACACTTCAAATGACTCCATCTCCACCCTAGAGTTCTGCCTCCTGAAAATCTCATGGTCCAGCCCCAAAGCCGTTTCCTCTCGAAGGCTCCATCCAGGGAGTGATCTTCCGCCACGTCCTGCCTCCTGCATTCCTTGCCCTTATCACTCTTACTCTATAGGATATTTCTGATTATTATGGTTTCCGTGTTGTCACATGCCTATATCATTGTAAGCCTTGGAGAGTCAGGTCTGTATCTCCTAAAACACCTAGACTAGGGTCTTATACTTAGCAGATAGATAACCTTTGTTGGATAGGTGCATGCCATCATTTAAACCCAGAAAGCTCAATAATTAGATAAACTCAGAGAAATGTTTTGTCTTTTCAGCAAAACCCAAAATCACATATGTAGAGAACCAGACTGCCATGGAATTGGAGGAGCAGGTCACTCTTACCTGTGAAGCCTCCGGAGACCCCATTCCCTCCATCACCTGGAGGACTTCTACCCGGAACATCAGCAGCGAAGAAAAGGTATCATGCTGCCCAGGAGTTTCAGGGCCTTGGAATGCAGACTCAAAGCAGATTGAGTCTGCTCATGCCCAGTTCTCTTTGGGGAGCTGGGAGATGGGTTATGGTCACCAGAGGCCACAGCCAGATCCCAGGGCCTCCCTCCCCAACCCTGCAGGACATGGCCTGCTCATCATCCCCTTGTAATGGAATAGGCACAATTCCTTGGATAGGTTGGCGGGGGCGTGATGTATGGGCATGCTCAAGTTAGATGTTCTGGGGAGGAGGCAATGGTGATTGTCAATCCCAGAGTTATGGAGCTGTGAGGGAACAAAGAGAAGGCAATATCCTGGTCCACCAGGTGACATTGTCATCATATCAAGGGCACCCTAGGAAAGATCTCCCAGAAATAACCAGGCTCAAAATGAACCTATTAATTCTTTTTCTTGTGTTTGTATACTCATGCTATATATGCACTTATGCACAAATGCCTGGTTGCCATTGTGTCTGCCTGTATTCTTGGTCACATTTGGATACCATTTTGTTCTAAAGGCAAAAATATTTAGCAGTTTCTAAATGAGGATTACATCCTGGTTTTTCAATATATTCATGGAGGGTTTAAGAACATTGTAGCAACCTTCCTGGCAAATTAAAATGGCAGGTAAGATTGAGCTTTAAAGTCCGTGGATTTGTAGGCCACCGGAAAGCTATCTTTATTGTTGACAGTATATAAAAACTGAGGTGACCCCACATCATACAGCCCTTGATTATTGAGTGGGCCAAAAGTAGGAGGAAAAAGCTTCATTTTAATGCAACTTAAACCGTCTTATGGTACTTCTCCAATCTCATCTCGTATATCCTGTAGTAATGGGCTTTGTTTTAGTTAGCCCAAGTTTTGTCACCTAGTCAGGAGTAATGGCCTTAGCCTTATGGAACATTTGTAATGGATTGCTTATTGATCAGAATGTCAAAAATGATAGATTTTCACTCTTCTGCCTGCCTAAAGGAAATCTCTAGAGAGAGTAAATTCAAATAAAGCCAGAAAGGATAGTGTGAAATTCCAGAGTTAAATTTGGGATTTGCATTTGAGGAGCTGATTTCTGTCCCACTAATAGAAAACAAAACTGCATCAAATGGAACAGAAATTGCTCTTCCAAATAACCTATTATTTTTTTGCAACTTTTACCTGCAGAGTTAAATTCACCTTAACAAAAAGTCAACTGAGGAACTGCTAAATATTTTTGAAACCCACATATGCTGTTTGAAACTGTGAAAACCAGCTAGATTAAGAGATGTGGTGTTTACTTGGATACTTTCTTTATCAACATTAGAATTAAACCCTTAGCTAAGATTTCAGCCCCACTCATGTGTGTTATGTGGATTGAATGTACATTTCAGGGCTTAAACCACAAGGCTGCTGCTTGGCAGATCTTTCTACATCAGCTTAAAAGTAGATTTTTGTCCAGAGTGACCCAGTGTATTTCTTTGACCTATAGTGAAGGACAGAAATAATATCTATCTCAGATGAATGATGCTTTTGAATTCTATATCTTTTCTAGGAATAGCTCAACAGCCAAGCTAGACCAGAAAGGTTATTAAGATTTGTGCCTACTGAGGTTCTTTAATAGGTTGGCACTTCTTGCTTATAGCTATGATTTCATTTTTATAGAATGAGAATAATAGCCAGGAACTAAAACACATTCATACTTGCTAAATATGGAGACAGGTGTCCAGCAGAGACTGTCTCAAGCCTAGTAGTGACTACTTTTTATATAATTCTGCTATCATTATAGATCATTTGTCTTAATCTTAGATCATTATTTCAGCCCAGCTACATTGGTTGTATTGTATTTCTTTTACTTGCCTTCAAGTTCACTTTATTGGAACATGAGTGAATCAGTATTAAAACAAGTCCTCCAAATCAGCTGGTAATGTGACACCAGACTGACATATTTGCCTAAGTGAAACCCTATATAAGAAAATTTGCCATTTCTGTTAATTATATATTGACGTCAAAGAGGCATATTGTCCATCTTACACTGTGGAGAGCTAATAATTAAGAAAACAAATATAGGCTGTTCATGAACTGGTTGGAGTACAGAAAATAAATTTCACTTTTACTTTGGCAGCCTCTCCTCATGTTCTCCTCCATCCGAAGTTGCTTCTATATAATTAGGAATCAAGATTACTAGCATCACTGTAATTGTAGGAGTGGAAAACAACCATTTTCTTTTTAAAATCAGGGTGATATGCTAAGCAAACAAGGATAGATGATTGTATCTAATTGGTCAGGTAAATAATCCTCCTGAGATTTAGATCACATAAAATGCTAAAATCATAGATGTTTGGAAGGCACCTTTTGAGGTCATCCAGTCTCACCTGGCACCCTGGCCTAGCATCCTTTCCAGGAAGCCAGTCCGTCCCTGTCTGAAGCATGATGGTGTCAGTCCTCTGCAGGGGAGTTGGCCAATGCTGAAGAGCAGAAAGAGCTACTTCCTTGCCCCTTCCTCTACTCAGTCCTCCTAGCCTCTGCCACTCAGTCCTTTGCATGAGAGACATTAAAAACTCTCCGACTTTCCTCCAGTCCACTCCTCTTACCTTGAACATACCGGTTATTTTCACTATTTCTCATAGGGCATAGTTTCCATACCTTTTATCTTTCTGGTTGTCTTATACGAGATAGTTTCAGTTCACTAGTGCTCCCCTAAAATTTTGCTGTGCTCAGTGTAATTAATGCAGACTTCAGGAGGGCTACTGCCTCTTTGATCTGGATGCCATCATGCAGAAAAAGGCACATTAGCTCTTAGCAGTCTCCTTATTCTGTTGCCTCATATTGAGCTTGTGGTCAACTAAAATGCTCAGGTCTCTTTTACATGATCCCCATATAAGCCACATATCCACTATCCTGTTCTTATGCAATTGATTGGTTAACCGATATTGCAGAATTTTATATTTATGTTAAAAATTGCATTTTGTTTGTTGCAGCTCAGTGCTTCTCAACAGGGTCATGGTGGCAATTTGGGAAGAGGCTTCCTTCACTGGGACTGTACTATGCATTGCAAGAAACTTAGCATCTCTAGTCCCCTTCCTGTTAAATGCCAGTAGCCACCTCTAATTGTTACTAAAAATATGACACATACAAACACCCTGTGGCTTGAGAATGACTGTTTGAGTCCATCTTTCTAACCAGTCAGGACTGACTTTCATTAGAAATTCACCTTAGAAGTCTGTGTGTCCAGGGCACTTCAACCCATGTGTAAATTAAAAGTAAAGTAGTAGAGTAGTCAGTGGAGATCCCAGCCTAAGCATAGAGCCCAAGAGCAGGCAGTCCAGTAGCCTTCCCAATGCAGTCATCATCTAACATTTGTATTAGCTGTTGCTTCCAACCTTGTATGAACACTTATTTGCAATATCTTTGTCCAAGTCACTGATAGAAATGTTGACTAGAACAAGGTCAAGTACAAAGCCCTTAGACTGCCACAATGGCTTCCTTCTGGCTCGGTGGCTCAGAAGGTAGGCCACTCGATGCCACGGTGCCACAGTGCTCTCTCATGGTTTGTATGACTTTAGTGGAAGATTCAATGATTCCTTTAACAAAGTTAGTTAAGTTAAAAATTAGCAAGTTAAAGCAGTTTTGTGTTTTGCTTCACTGCTGAGTTTAGTCTAGTATTAGTCTTCTTAAGGGAAGAGGTGGAAAAAAGGCATTCAACCATAGACATATAGTTATTGACTTTATAATAGAATACCAATGTTCTTGTTCATTATAAAAGAAGGGGGGAGATAAGCAAAAACAAGTACAATGAGCGTGAATGTCACACTCTACCTTTGATCATGTCTCTGTATTGAGTCTAGTTACTCATTTGAGAATGACCATTACCAATCTGTTAAGCTTCAGCTAGTTGAGTTGGTTTAGCTCAACAACTGATAATAGCTAGGGTACCTAATTGTTTGGATCATCGACATCATTAAGGTAGATCAGCTGTCCAAAAGTTGATGCATTTCCTAGTAGTTACTATTACATTGACCAAAAAAATTGACCATCATAATGGGTCAATTTGATCATCTGTATGAAAGTCATTGTGATACCTCAGAAAGCTTCTGCTTCCATGTTATTTCATTACTCATCCTGCCCAGATTCCTTTTAAATATTGCCAGGTGTTTGAGTGAGCAGTGCTAAATTCCAGGTTTCATTTACTTACTGACTGAGACCCGTGGATGATGATTTACATACTCTATCCCTGGCAGAAAAAATCCATCATATGCCTCTTTGAACATCTCTATGCCTTTGAAATGACTGACAAAGGCCTATGAAGCCTTATTAAGGAAAGGATAGCAGTGAAGAATTGAGATCAGAAGAGATAGGAAAAATGAAAAGCATTCTGTGAACCTTGAATCTTAGGCCGACAGAATATCCCACAAGTAAGAGAGAACTTTTGAAGTTCTGGATTCTTTGGAAGCTGGAGTTTCCTTTTCACAAGAAAAAAATTCCTCATTCAGTACAAACCCAGGGCCCGCTTTTAAACACTGGAAAAGATGACTGCATTGAGCAATCAGTCTGGTTTATCCAGCGTGTGGGCACATGAATAATGGAATACCTAAGAAAATTATAGAAATGCTTCACTTTATTTTATATATGTGTTCCTGCAGACTTGTGTGTAAGACAATAAAATATGAATATCAAAACAACCTAGAACAATTTTTGGAGGATTACTAATCATACTCTGATTTATTTCATAAGTGTGTACATTTGCATATCAGGTTGTCCTAATGTGGGTCACACATTCACCAAATTGTTAGGGCCGAGATATTTCCTATCTTTCCACCAGGCACAAAAGTAGAAGGTTATGTTACTGGAAGCTTTGTGTTACTAGCAACTACTTATTCTAAAAGCCACAGAACCATAGTGATTTGGGAGAGACACAAGAATAATCAGATTTGAAAAAACATACAACTCAATGTGATAGAGTCTCTCAAAAGAAAGATCTTGATTCCTGCAGCCCTGGCATGTAACCGACAAGCTTCTAAGTGATGTGGAATTGGCAAGCACATTTGACGTGTTGGCCCACCGTTACTTTGGTCTCTGCATGTTCCTCTGTTCTCACCTTCTTCTTCATTCCCACGTCATGTGACATAACTCGATATTTCCATCTCATTTCTCACAAAAGTTCCTTGCATTTAGTGGACTCTTACTAAATGTTTGCTAACTTATTTGCATTCCCTGGGTTGCGTTGCTATGATTCTGGCATCTTTTCTATCCTTTTTCCATCTGAACATCAGAGACAATCAGGCAGTCTTGCCAGGTAATAAAAACAACAATGCAGCTATCATGTCTTTGAATCCTAGTATGAAAAACAGATAAACTGTAAGGAGAATAGATTCCCAAGTGCTGGAGAAATAACAAAATCTAGATGTGGGTGGAAAATCCCTCTAACCTCTGTGTCCCTGGGTTGGCTTGCAAATGCCAACTTGTGAATGGAATGCCATGTTTGATGGAGATGGTACATGCTGGAGTCTACATACCATCTGTGCATTCTCTGCTGTTAAGGACTGGAGCCCTCCCTCAACCACTTCCATTTAGTATCCTCAAAGCTTCCTAACTCCTGGTCTCAAGGACTTCATACTTCTCATTCCTAGTGTACCTCTCTGCTCCTTGCTTTGTTCCTTTTTGGCAATAAAAATTTGATTTTAACAGAATGCATGCAAAGAGTTATAAAATGCATGAGCATTAAATGGCATTAGTATATCTATGATAAGCTGCCTTATAAAATCCAAAGGAGGAGACCTATTCTCTCTCTTTTTTTTTTTTTTTTTTTTTTTTTGAGACAGAGTCTCACTCTGTTGCCCAGGCTGGAGTGCAGTGGTGTGATCTCGCTCACTGCAAGCTCTGCCTTCCGGGTTCATGCCATTCTCCTGCCCCAGCCTCCCGAATAGCTGGGACTACAGGCACCTGCCACCACACCCAACTAATTTTGTGTATTTTTTTTAGTAGAGATGGGGTTTCACCGTGTTGTCCAGGATGGTCTCAATCTCCTGACCTCGTGATCTGCCTGCCTCGGCCTCCCAAAGTACTGGGATTACAGGCATGAGCAACCGCACCTGGCCAGAGGAGACCTACTCTCTTAAGTGTCTCTAGATAATGTGGTTAGAACTAGTCATGTCACCAAATACTATGAGCAATATTTAAGGTATTTTGGAACAAGAGCAGTCTGGTCCTACTGGTATTCATATCTAGATATACCAAAGATTAGGAAAGCCTGAACCTTTTGAATTATACATTTTAATGTGCCTAAGGGGGAAAAAAAGCTGGACATAAGCTAAATCCTAAATTAAATTGTGTAATAAACACACCATTGAAAGTGGGCCTTGGAAAAAGTTCTGAATTAAAGAAAAGCTGCATGTGCACGGAATGCAGTGTGATACATTCTCTAAAGCAACATGTTGTAAAATTTTACTGCTTTCTTGTTGTGTTTTATATCTTGTTTTCTCCAGGCTTCGTGGACTCGACCAGAGAAGCAAGAGGTATAGCTTACCTGACCACTAGCCAGTCTTTAGTTTTGAAAGCATTACAGTTTAACTCACCATTGCAGTTTAATAACCAGACATGCTAAACTAATTAGTAATTTAGTTAAAGAATAGGTCGATAGTGGTAGACATTACTTAGCAATAGTATCATTTTAGGATGAGCAAGCAAGCTGTGTTGGGAGTGGATGAACAAATCCATATTATTTCCTAAAACTGGATCTTATTCTCTTGCTGGTGCTGGTAAAATCACATCCAGGTAATTACACCGATAGAAATAAATTGCTCCCAATTCCCAGGCCAGGCATTTTGAAATGGTGAAAGTTTTTTGACTCACATGGTTGATGTGGCTCTGGACCATAAAGTCACAGAGTTAGTGATCTAAAAACCCACTCCTCCCTTTCCTTTCCAGCTCAACTCATCTTGTTGCTCACTTATTTTATAATGATCAGTCTTGGTAAATTATCACGTCACGTTTCATCTCAAAAGCAATGCAAATGACATCTCTTGTTGGTTTTCCCAAATTGCTAAACATATCTCTGTTACTTTTATAGAGCATTAAATTTATGAGATTAGAATGATGTGGTACAAATGGTTTTATGTTTTTTAAAGTCAGTAGCATTTAGCCTTTGAAATTTCTCTGACTCATTGCTTCAGTTTGGATAACGTGGGACTTAGTTTGAAAACTGAAGTTAAGTATTAATCTTTAGACTTTGATTGCCACATCTCAAGACCCTACTTATGATCATGCATATAATTTTTTACCCGATTTATATGAAGTGACATATAGTGAAAATGAAACCAGTGGACTTCAGATGAGATTCAAGGATCTAATCTCTAAGGACTTTTTTAAAGTTGCCTTTGCCTTTTATCCAGATGGGGCTTTGATCGTGTAATGCTATAAATGCAGAACATCATGATCCTATAGATTCTGTATTTTAATTTGGTAAATCTGTCCTCTTAGTCTTTCAGAAATGATAATTATTCAGAACATATAACTCATGTGTTCAGGTCAAGGCTATACATATTTATATGCTGTTTAATATTTAAAAGTTGACTGCCTGTCCCCAGGCACTGATCTTAGTTTCTGCACATGAACAGGCTGCCATTGTCAAATTCAGTTCATTATAAACTTCCTGTGTATAAGACTGTCCTCCCTGTCATTGGGATGACTGTTAAGTGCACAGCCTCACTGAGAGGCTTCCCGCCTGTGACACAGGAATCACTTAGTGCTGTCACAGGTTGGGTGCTTTATTGTCCAAAAGTCATGGACCCACTGGGATTGGGGAAGAGAGAGAAGGGTTAATTATCAGCCACTCTTAAGCAGCTACAGATCTCATTCTGCTTGGCCTCATACAACTTTCCTTGTCATTCTCATTTAGAGCTGGTTGAGGAGGAGCTGAGATTTATCAGGGAGCATTAAGGAGATGTTAAGAGAATTATTATTGTAAGTGGAAGTAATAGGTTTACTCCCATGAAAGCAGACACCTCACTCTGTTTTTCAGAAGTGTCCTTATCATGAGTGTCTTACTTTGGACGTAATTGACTTTCAAGTGAATGCTGCCCCTAGGGCTCAGAAGTTCCATTCTCTCCTGTTTGTCTCATTTGGAGATGAAGACCATAAGTCCAGATGAGTGCAAAAGAAGGCTCGGGTTATGGCCAATTTCCTTTTGTAAGTTCTAAAAGCGTTAGCACTTTTACCTGGAAAGAGGGAGACAAAAACATTTTGATGAGAAGAATAATTATCATTACCCTTCATACTTTTGGGGAAAAAAGGAGTTTTCTTGCCATCAATATCTTTTCCTACTTGCCCAGAGCTCATCTCCTTCTGCTGCAGCCTGGGTGGTCAGCATGACTTTTTGTCTGGATGGCTGGTAGGTGGCACACCCTGAAGTTGTGCAGGAGCCATAGTAAAAGCATTTCAGGGGAAGATAGTCTAATGACACTGGAGTCTATCTGTGTATCCTCAAAGGGAGAACTGGGCATCTGGCAGATAATTCCATCATCAAATCTGTAGTGAGCCTACTGCAAAATAAGAATTCTCTTTAGAAGGCTGGTCTGTGGACATCATTAAACGGGAGAAATTTCCACATGGAGAAATTTCCTGAAAGAAACTAGATAGGAATTAAAAGAAAAAAAGTATGGCTGTCCACGCAACTGTTTTCTAAGCTTCCCTTCAACCATTTTCTAGACTATTCTGAGTAAAGACTTGGAATATCCCCTGCTTTGTTGTCGTTAAGGTCCTGTTCTTGCGTACATTCATTTCTCTGCCTCTTTTGTTACAACATCTCTTCCTTATGGAAATGTTCTCTTGACTTCCGGAAGAGTATGGTTCAATTTCCAAGTTTGTGTGTGGTGGCCCCAGGACAAGTCTGGTCTGTGTCACAAAGAATTTTAGTTCAGTTGCTGGTTGATATCACAGAGATCACCAGAAAGGCCAGGGGTTGTCCTTAAGTTCCCTCTGCCTGCAGTCCTGCTTTGTTTTGGACAAGTAGGAGTGACAAGCAGGTCAGTACAGCTCTTTAGAGATACCTGCAGGGATGGCCCCATGCTCTCGAGGCCACTAGTCTAGGCTCACGGGTAAAGACTTGTGTATGATGTATGAAAATAGCCCTGGAGGTAGGGGCGGTTCCAAGATGGCCGAATAGGAACAGCTCCAGTCTACAGCTCCCAGCATGAACGACGCAGAAGATGGATGATTTCTGCATTTCCAACTGAGGTACCGGGTTCATCTCACTGGGGACTGTCGGACAGTGGGTTCAGGACAGTGGGTGCAGCGCACCGAGCGTGAGCTGAAGCAGGGCGAGGCATCATCTCACCTGGGAAGCGCAAGGGGTCAGGGAATTCCCTTTTCTAGCCAAGGAAAGGGGTGACAGACAGCATCTGGAAAATCGGGTCATTCCCACCCTAATACTACACTTTTCCGATGGTCTTAGCAAACGGCACACCAGGAGATTATATCCCGCGCATGGCTCAGAGGGTCCTACGCCCACGGAGCCTCGCTCATTGCTAGCACAGCAGTCTGAGATCAAACTGCAAGGCGGCAGCAAGGCTGGGGGAGGGGCACCTGCCATTGCTGAGACTTCAGTAGGTAAACAAAGCAGCCAGGAAGCTCGAACTGGGTGGAGCCCACCACAGCTCAAGGAGGCCTGCCTGCCTCTTGTAGACTCCACCTCTGGTGGCAGGGCATAGCCAAACAAAAGACAGCAGAAACCTCTGCAGACTTAAATGTCCCTGTCTGACAGATTGGAAGACAGCAGTGGTTCTCCCAGCATGCAGCTTGAGATCTGAGAACGGACAGACTGCCTCCTCAAGTGGGTCCCTGACCCCCGAGTAGCCTAACTGGGAGGCACCCCCCAGTAGGGGCAGACTGACACCTCACACAGCTGGGTACCCCTCTGAGACAAAATTTCCAGAGGAACGATCAGACAGCAGCATTTGCTGTTCACCAATATTCGCTGTTCTGCAGCCTCCGCTGCTGATACCCAGGCAAACAGGGTCTGGAGTGGAGCTCCGGCAAACTCCAACAGACCTGCAGCTGAGGGTCCTGACTGTTAGAAGGAAAACTAACAAACAGAAAGGACATCCACACCAAAACCCCATCTGCATGTCACCATCATCAAAGACCAAAGGTAGATAAAACCACAAAGATGGGGAAAAAACAGAACAGAAAAACTGAAAATTCTAAAAATCAGAGAACCTCTCCTTCTCCAAAGGAACGCAGCTCCTCACCAGCAGCGGAACAAAGCTGGATGGAGAATGACTTTGACGAGTTGAGAAACGAAGGCTTCAGACGATCAAACTTCTCCAAGCTAAAGGAGGAAGTTCGAACCCATGGCAAAGAAGTCAAAAACCTTGAAAAAAGATTAGACAAATGGCTAACTAGAATAACTAATACAGAGAAGTCCTTAAAGGACCTGATGGAGCTGAAAACCACGGCACGAGAACTACATGATGAATGCACAAGCCTCACTAACCAATTTGATCAACTGGAAGAAAGGGTATCTTGATGGAAGATCAAATGAATGAAATGAAGTGAGAAGAGAAGTTTAGAGAAAAAAGAATAAAAAGAAACAAACAAACCCGCCAAGAAATATGGGACTATATGAAAAGACCAAATCTACGTCTGATTGGTGTACCTGAAAGTGACAGGGAGAATGGAACCAAGTTGGAAAACACTCTGCAGGAAATTATGCAGGAGAACTTCCCCAATCCAGCAAGGCAGGCCAACATTCAAATTCAGGAAATACAGAGAAGTCCACAAAGGTACTCCTTGAGAAGAACAACTCCAAGACACTTAATTGTCAGATTCACCAAAGTGGAAATGAAGGAAAAAATGTTAAGGGCAGCCAGAGACAAAGGTCGGGTTACCCACAAAGGGAAGCCCATCAGACTAATAGCTGATCGCTCGGCAGAAATTCTACAAGCCAGAAGAGAGTGGGGGCCAATATTCAACATTCTTAAAGAAAAGAATTTTCAACCCAGAATTTCATATCCAGCCAAACTAAGCCTCATAAGTGAAGGAGAAATAAAATCCTTTACAGACAAGCAAATGCTGAGAGATTTTGTCACCACCAGGCCTGCCCTACAAGAGCTCCTGAAGGAAGCACTAAACATGGAAAGGAACAACTGGTACCAGCCACTGCAAAAACATGCCAAATCGTAAAGACCATCAAGGCTAGGAAGAAACTGCATCAACTAACGAGCAAAATAACCAGCTAACATCATAATGACAGGATCAAATTCACACATAACAATATAAACCTTAAATGTAAATGGGCTAAATACTCCAATTAAAAGACACAGACTGGCAAATTGGATAAAGAGTCAAGACCCATCAGTGTGCTGTATTCAGGAAACCCATCTCACGTGCAGAGACACACAGGCTCAAAATAAAAGGATGGAGGAAGATCTACCAAGCAAATGGAAAACAAAACAAGGCAGGGGTTGCAATCCTAGTCTCTGATAAAACAGACTTTAAACCAACAAAGATCAAAAGAGACAAAGAAGGCCATTACATAATGGTAAAGGGATCAATTCAACAAGAAGAGGTAGCTAACCTAAATATATATGCACCCAGTACAGGAGCGCCCAGATTCATAAAGGAAGTCCGTAGAGGCCTACAAAGAGACTTAGACTCCCACACAGTAATAATGGGAGACTTTAACACCCACTGTCAACATTAGACAGATCCACGAGACAGAAAGTTAACAAGGATATCCAGGAATTGAACTCAGCCCTGCACCAAGTGGAGCTAATAGACATCTACAGAACTTTCCACCCCAAATCAACAAAATATACATTCTTCTCAGCACCACACCGCACTTGTTCCAAAATTGACCACATAGTTGGAAGTAAAGCACTCCTCAGCAAATGTAAAAGAACAGAAATGATAACAAACTGTCTCTCAGACCACAGTGCAATCCAACTAGAACTCAAGATTAAGAAACTCACTCAAAACCGCTCAACTACATGGAAACTGAACAACCTGCTCCTGAATGACTACTGGGTACATAACGAAATGAAGGCAGAAATAAAGATGTTCTTTGAAACCAACAAGAACAAAGATACAACATACCAGAATCTCTGGGAGACATTTAAAGCAGTGTGTAGAGGGAAATTTATAGCACTAAATGCCCACAAGAGAAAGCAGGAAAGATCTAAAATTGACACCCTAACACCACAATTAAAAGAACTAGAGAAGCAAGAGCAAACACATTCAAAAGCTAGCGGAAGGCAAGAAATAACTAAGATCAGAGCAGAACTGAAGGAGACAGAGACACAAAAAACCCTTCAAAAAATCAGTGAATCCAGGAGCTGGTTTTTTTAAAAAGATCAACAACATTGATAGACCACTAGCAAGACTAATAAAGAAGAAAAGAGAGAAGAATCAAATAAATGCAATAAAAAATGATAAAGGGGATATTACCACTGATCCCACAGAAATACAAACTACCATCAGAGAACACTATAAACACCTCTATGCAAATAAACTAGAAAATGTAGAAGAAATGGATAAATTCCTGGACACATACACCCTCCCAAGACTAAACCAGGAAGAAGTTGAATCTCTGAATAGACCAATAACAGGCTCTGAAATTGAGGCAATAATTAATAGCTTACCAACCAAAAAAAGTCCAGGACCAGACAGATTCACAGCCAAATTCTACCAGAGGTACAAGGAGGAGCTGGTACCATTCCTTCTGAAACTATTCCAATCAATAGAAAAAGACGGAATCTTCTCTAACTCATTTTATGAGGCCAGCATCATCCTGATACCAAAGCCTGGCAGAGACACAACAGAAAAAGAGAATTTTAGACCAATATCCCTGATGAACATCGATGCAAAAATCATCAATAAAATACTGGCAAACCGAATCCAGCAAACACATCAAAAAGCTTATCCACCATGATCAAGTGGGCTTCATCCCAGGGATGCAAGGCTGGTTCAACATATGCAAATCAATAAACATAATCCAGCATATAAACAGAACCAAAGACAAAAACCACATGATTATCTCAACAGATGCAGAAAAGGCCTTTGATAAAATTCAACAACGCTTCATGCTAAAAACTCTCAATAAATTGGTACTGATGGGACATATCTCAGAATAATGGGAGCTATTTATGACAAACCCACAGCCAATATCATACTGAATGGGCAAAAACTGGAAGCATTCCCTTTGAAAACTGGCATAAGACAGGGATGCCCTCTCTCACTACTCCTATTCAACATAGTGTTGGAAATTCTGGCCAGGGCAATCAGGCAAGAGAAGGAAATAAAGGTTATTCAAGTAGGAAAAGAGGAAGTCAAATTATCCCTGTTTGCAGATGACATGATTGTGTATCTAGAAGACCCCATCATCTCAGCCCAAAATCTCCTTAAGCTGATAAGCAACTTCAGCAAAGTCTCAGGATACAAAATCAATGTGCAAAAATCACAAGCATTCTTATACACCAATAACAGACAAACAGAGAGCCAAATCATGAGTGAACTCCCATTCACAATTGCTTCAAAGAGAATAAAATACCTGGGAATCCAACTTACAAGGGATGTGAAGGACCTCTTCAAGGAAAACTACAAACCACTGCTCAAGGAAATAAAAGAGGATACAAACAAATGGAAGAACATTCCATGCTCATGGGTAGGAAGAATCAATATAGTGAAAATGGCCATACTGCCCAAGGTAATTTATAGATTCAATGCCATCCCCATCAAGCTACCAATGACTTTCTTCACAGAATTGGAAAAAAACTACTTTAAAGTTCATATGGAACCAAAAAACAGCCCGCATCGCCAAGTCAATCCTAAGCCAAAAGAACAAAGCTGGAGGCATCACGCTACCTGATTTCAAACTATACTACAAGACTACAGTAACCAAAACAGCATGGTACTGGTACCAAAACAGAGATACAGACCAATGGAACAGAACAGAGCCCTCAGAAATAATGCCACACATCTACAACTATCTGATCTTTGACAAACCTGAGAAAAACAAGCAATGGGGAAAGGATTCCCTATTTAATAAATGGTGCTGGGAAAACTGGCTAGCCATATGTAGAAAGCTGAAACTGGACCCCTTCCTTACACCTTATACAAAAATTAATTCAAGATGGATTAAAGACTTAAATGTTAGACCTAAAACCATAAAAACCCTAGAAGAAAACCTAGGCAATACCATTCAGGACATAGGCATGGGCAAGGACTTCATGTCTAAAACACCAAAAGCAATGGCAACAAAAGCCAAAATTGACAAATGGGATATAATTAAACTAAAGAGCTTCTGCACAGCCAAAGAAACTACCATCAGAGTGAACAGGCAACCTACAGAATGGGAGAAAATTTTTGCAATCTACTTATCAGACAAAGGGCTAATATCCAGAATCTACAAAGAACTCAAACAAATTTACAAGAAAAAATCAAACAACCCCATCAAAAAGTGGGCAAAGGATATGAACAGACACTTCTCAAAAGAAGACATTTATGCAGCCAAAAGACACATGAAAAAATGCTCATCATCACTGGCCATCAGAGAAATGCAAATCAAAACCGCAATGCCATACTATCTCATACCAGTTAGAATGGCGATCATTAAAAAGTCAGGAAACAACAGGTGCTGGAGAGGATGTGGAGAAATTGGAACACTTTTACACTGTTGGTGGGACTGTAAACTAGTTCAACCATTGTGGAAGTCAGTGTGGCGATTCCTCAGGGATCTAGAACTAGAAATACCATTTGACCCAGCCATCCCATTACTGGGTATATACCCAAAGGAGTATAAATCATGCTGCTATAAAGACACATGCACATGTGTGTTTATTGCAGCACTATTCACAATAGCAAAGACTTGGAACCAACCCAAATGTCCAACAATGATAGACTGGATTAAGAAAATGTGGCACATATACACCATGGAATACTATGCAGCCATAAAAAAGGATGAGTTCATGTCCTTTGTAGGGACATGGATGAAGCTGGAAACCATTGTTCTCAGCAAACTATCCCAAGGACAAAAAACCAAACACCGCATGTTCTCACTCATAGGTGGGAATTGAACAATGAGAACACTTGGACACAGAAACGGGAGCATCACACACCGGGGCCTGTTGTGGGGTGGGGGGAGCGGGGAGGGATAGCATTAGCAGATATACCTAATGTAAATGACGAGTTAATGGGTGCAGCACACCAACATGGCACATGTATACGTATGTAACAAACCTGCACGTTGTGCACATGTACCCTAAAACTTAAAGTATAATTTAAAAAAAAAAAGAAAAAGAAAAGAAAATAGCCCTGGAATGTATCAGCACTGTCAGCCCTCAAAAATCTAGTATCTCCAACAAACTGGGTGTCACAAGGCTTTCTAGTGAAGTGCTCCACACCTGTTTGTTGTCATCTCTCATTAATGTGTGGCATCTCCTGGGATGCATCTTTCAACCAACCAGCATCCCAGATTTATAGGTCAAAGCAGAGGATCAGAGAACTCATCCCAGGGAGGAATGGCACTTGCAGAAATGGGCAGCCATGACTTTGCTTGACTCTTCTGTCTTCTTGCTAGAGTTGTTTTTTAGCTTCCAGACATGAAATGCATTGGGGCTCAGATGACTGGAATAGACTAGATCTGTCAGTGATGGTCCAAGGGACTTCTCATTGGTAAATCTGCTGAGACTGCTGAACAAGGCTAGTGATGCCTTGCTTGTGAGCTTCCTAATCTGGCTGCTGTATGACATTGCAATTCTGGGCTTCAGGGCCCCAAACCAGCATATCCAAAGAACCTGAAGCCAATTGTTCTGTCATTCTTTAAAGACCCAACGCATGGGATGGCAGATGCCAGGTGCAGAATATAACCTCCTGTCCATCCCTACAGAACATCATATACTGGAGACAAGAGGGCCCAGCCTACCCAGAACAAGACCCTTTCTCCAGATCACTAACTTTCTTGAGGATCTGAAGTTAAGCCACACGCCTAGACTATTCCTGGGCCAGCAACCATTTTACTTAGAATGTCAAGGGGAAATCCCCTTGGAAATACTCCAGTATCCATTGCCTAAGGACTATGTGCTTATTCTCTTTTTGACCAATCATTATAATTCCAGAGATTTAGGAAGCCCATTGCTGTATCAAGGACTATAAAATGGTGGTGGCCAAGGTGTCAAGGATCCCAGACCTGCCTAGGACTCTCTGTGCCATTGTCCCTGGAGAGAGAACCCAGTTACTCTCACTTCCAGTGCAATGGCTCCTGATCTTTGAGTTGTTTGGCTTGTTTTTACATGTGATTATTTCACTTTTAAGCATCCAGGAAAGAGGCATCTGCAGAAATAAGGATTTCTTTAATAATTTCTTATGTTGGGCACTTGGAATGTCCTGCTACAGGTACATGCACCATGGAACTGGCAAGTGGGCAGACAGAAAGGACAGGCTGGCAGTGCAGGTTTCCCAGGATCTCATGAGGTCGGGCTGCTGCTGCTGCTGCTGCAATATCTGCTGGCTGGAGGCTTTGCTTCCATTTTAGACATCCCAAACAAAGTCATCTTGGGGGACCTAGCCCCAAACCAATCTTGGTACTTAGATCAGGCTGCCTGACATAACTGAGTCTCATTTTCTGTTTCGGATACTCCCAGGTTCTCATGCTGCTTCCCATTGCCTCCCCCATTAGATGGTACCTAAAGTAAGAAAGCCATTGACACAGAGAGGAGAGAGGAAGTGAGACGGGTCACAGACAAGTGACGGCCTAGTCTCCCAGCCCCCATCCTGCCATAGCATTGTTGCCCTCCACAGTGCCTCGGGCTCTGACACGCTCCCTTCCCCCCCACCCCCGGCAGACTCTGGATGGGCACATGGTGGTGCGTAGCCATGCCCGTGTGTCGTCGCTGACCCTGAAGAGCATCCAGTACACTGATGCCGGAGAGTACATCTGCACCGCCAGCAACACCATCGGCCAGGACTCCCAGTCCATGTACCTTGAAGTGCAATGTAAGGAATAAATGGGGAAGGACCTGGGGGAGGGAGGGGCAAGGCAGGGTCAGGATGAGAGAGGAAAACAGCAACAAAGACCTATGTGCACCCTGTGTGTTCTGCTTACGTTCCCTGCAGCTGGCCCTGGGCCATTTCAGAGCTCTGTTCCCAAGCCACCCCCTACACACCATCTCCAGGCTTCTTACAAGCCTGCTGTGCCCTTGAGTCTTCTTCCCATGCTGTGCACAGGAATTCTAGAATGACCCTGACCTCTACTATACCAGGCGCTGGCTCTGCTTTGGAGCACACCTGCCTTCCCAGTGCCAGGAGACAGGATATGGGGGCTTCATGATCATGGCAGTCATCCTGACAGTCATTGTTATTTATTGCAGATGCCCCAAAGCTACAGGGCCCTGTGGCTGTGTACACTTGGGAGGGGAACCAGGTGAACATCACCTGCGAGGTATTTGCCTATCCCAGTGCCACGATCTCATGGTTTCGGGATGGCCAGCTGCTGCCAAGCTCCAATTACAGCAATATCAAGATCTACAACACCCCCTCTGCCAGCTATCTGGAGGTGAGTCAGGATGAGGGTGGGACAGAGCAGAGAAAGCACAGTTTGACTCTAGGTGGGCTCCAAAATGCAGCTCAAGTCCTCTCTCCTGCTTCTCTGGCACATCCTGAGCAGGGAAGGCATGGGCTAGAGAAGACACTGAGCCTCTTTTCAGCTCCCCTTCGCCCACTCTACCAGTCCCCTCCCTGAATGTGCCTCTCCCATGAGCCCCTCTGCTATTCTTTTCTCTTGTTTAAGGCTGGGCTGGAGCTAATGATTTATACTTTACTAGTTCTGTTTTTTACTAACTTAATTCAGTAAATAAAGATCTGAGTCTGTGACCATCCCATAGGACACTTGTAACCCAATAGCTTCTTCCTTCTAAAGGTGACCCCGGACTCTGAGAATGATTTTGGGAACTACAACTGTACTGCAGTGAACCGCATTGGGCAGGAGTCCTTGGAATTCATCCTTGTTCAAGCAGGTGAGTGTCCCTTACTCACCTGAGAGCAGCTGCCACAACCCCCCACCTAACCCTGCCAGCCCAATTTGTGTACTTGAGTGATTCCAGGATATTGGGAAGAAGAAAGGGCCAGGGTCAGCAAAGCCAGAGGGTTGGGAAGCTGGGAGCCATTGGATCAGTGCATGGGGCATGTTGGGGGAGAAGCATCTGGTGAGATGGGCCAGGAGGACAGGATACAGTGACAGGATTCCCAAGAGTGAGCAGAAATGACAGAGATGTGCCTTGTGACTGAGAGTTAATGGTCTTGGGCCAAACTGGGCTCACCTGAGTCTCCATATGTGTCCTCCCCACAGACACCCCCTCTTCACCATCCATCGACCAGGTGGAGCCATACTCCAGCACAGCCCAGGTGCAGTTTGATGAACCAGAGGCCACAGGTGGGGTGCCCATCCTCAAATACAAAGCTGAGTGGAGAGCAGTGGGTGAAGAAGTATGGCATTCCAAGTGGTATGATGCCAAGGAAGGTGAGTTGGGCGAGTTGGTGTTTCCATTGGGATCATGAGTGCCTCAGTACTCAGATGTCCCCACCTGCCATCCTGGGCATGTTCCTACAGAATCAGGAACTGCACCTCCAGAATTAGGTCAAAGTCATATCTGCCTGTAGAGTTGTTGCCCCTATTGCCACCCCAACCCATGCTCTGTGCTTCAGAGCCTGGTTCTCATGACCCGTCCAGGATGGATGAAGGCATCTGTACCACATTCCAGGCAGGAACCTTGCGTAGGTTCTGAGCGCAGCCAGATGAGTCTAGCGCATAGGTTCTGAGCATGGCCAGATGAGTCCAATCCATCCTACTCTGCACATTTGAGTTACCTGTGCTGCAGGTTCTCTGCCGACACCCAGCCAGTCCTGCTTGGATATCTGTACTCAGGGACTGGCTGTCTTGTAATTGTGATAGTAACCAAATAAGCACAGCCAGCAGGACAAGTCTGCCCTTAAATCAGTCCTGTGCTAGCTTTCCAAGCTAAAGATTAAAAGACTGACCCTTGGATTACTGCAGTGTGAAGATTCTGAGCCCAGATCATCTGAGGATAGTGTGTGCTTATGTTGGACTCCCCTTTTTGGATTTAATTGGAATAACTCAGTGAAGTATGTTTTGTTTCTGTACAAATTTTTAATCCTGGTCTCGTATGTGGTAATTCGAGTGGAATTGGGAGTAGGCTGGGATATCAGTATCACAGCCATTCAGAGACATAGTCCAGTGCAGTTTCACTCAGAATTAGTTCTGCCAGAAAGCTTCCATCACTTCTTCAGCTTCTCGGGGGAGCCAGGGGGCCAAGAGGAGCTGCTGGGTAATCAGGATTGGAGCCAGAAGAAAGCAATCACTTTGCCTTCCTAACTTCCCTCTGAAATCTCATACCAATTTTGTGGCAGGTTGATCTCATGTCACTATCTGTCCACCAGACTTTTTTTTTTTTTTAAAGATCAATTCTAGTTATTTTTATTATAAAATATACATAACATACATTTTACATTCCATCATTTTTAAGTGTAAAATTCAGTGGCATTAAGTCGTAACCATCACCACCATCCATCTCCAGAACTTCTTATCATCCCAAACTGAAACTCTGTACCCATTAAACACTAACTCTTCATTCACTACCTCCCCCCAGCCCCTGGCAACCACCATTCTTTCTGTCTCTATGTAGTTGGCTATTCTAAGTACCTCACATAAGTGGACTCATATGGCATTTGTCCTTTTGTGGCTAGCTTATTTTATTTCACTTAGCATAATATCTTCAAGGTTCATCCATGTTGTAGCATGTGTCAGAATTTCCTTCCTGTTTAAGGTGGAATAACATTCCATTGTATGTCTATGCCACATTTCATGTATCCATTCATCAGTCAATGGTCATTTGGGTTGCCTTTTGGCTATTGTGAATGATACTGCTGTGAACATGGATAGCCAGGTATCTGTATCTGTTTGGTCCCGACTTTCAATTCTATGCATATGCCCAGAAATAAAATTGCTGGACCAAATGATAAATCTACAGTTAATTTTTTCAGGACCCTCCCTACTGTTTTTCAGAGCGGCTGCACCATTTTAACAATAGACTCTTTTGTCATCCTTCCCATATTATAACAGCCAGCATGGAGGGCATCGTCACCATCGTGGGCCTGAAGCCCGAAACAACGTATGCCGTAAGGCTGGCGGCACTCAATGGCAAAGGGCTGGGTGAGATCAGCGCGGCCTCCGAGTTCAAGACGCAGCCAGTCCGTAAGTAAAGCCAGCTGCCCACCTTTTCCCAGCCCACCTTCTTCTCCCTGGGGGCAGTGGGGAACCCTGAGCTGGCCCATGTCATTGTTCAGACCACAGCTTTTTGTCTTTCAGATCCCTCTGCTCCTGGAGGCCCCACCTCCTAGTTCTCTGGTTCTCAGTGACAGCTAACAAACAGTCCCTTCATTCTCTCTTTCTCCAAGGGGTTGGGGACACTGTCCTAGTAGCCGGTCCAGCTTGTTAGAATAACAGTGAAGGGGAAGGCACCAACACATTATTAAAGGAAGTGGGGAGAAAACCAGGAGTGAGTTGTCAAAGGATCTGGGAAAGTTGCTTTTTGACAGGCCACAGAAGCCCTAAGCACCCTGTGACTTGCAGGAAGAGGGTAAAGATGGTGACAGTTCACATAATGCATTGTGGGATCTTTGATGCAGCAGAGGTATTAAGTCAGAGACAAATGGAAACTGCTATAGAATATGTGAGCAGCAGCAGAAACCCAGCAAAGCCAAGGGGAAGAGGTAGCCCTGGCCTTGGCCTTTTCTGCTCCTCTCCCTCCCATAGCAAGAGCATTCCTCACGGCCTCTTTCAAGAGAATTGCTTCCCCCTGATTCCACTCAGGGATGTATCTCTAGGTTTTCCTCTGCCATTCCCTCTTTCTTTAAACTACGCCTATCCCACTTTGCCCTCCCTTCCCACCAGCAGCCAGGCTGTGGGCAAGCCCTGCTCCTGTCATACCCTTTTGCAGACAAAGATACTACCCTGGGAAGCTCCTGAGTCCACCCAGCTAAAGAAGATACCGTAGAACTAAATTTCTGAGTGTTCACAGAGTTCCCTGGGCTCTCTGACCCCTGGATTTAAAATGCACCTGGGAGAATCCTTTGCTTCCTTCTTTTTGAAGCCAGGGGCCTGCAAAGGGACCCACTACCCTTACCTCTTCCCAGAAATAGGAAAGCCTGTCTCATCTTCCTTCTACAGGAGTGGCTTCTTTCTCTGGATTTGAAGTAATTTGATAATTTGAGTTTCCAGCTCCATGTGCTCTGCGGATTCTATTCATTTCTTTTACATCTTATTTTTTTTTTCTTGGGTCTGTCTCTTGTCTTTTCTTTTCGTCTGTGTTCCATCCATGGGAAATGCAGATAGCCCTCCTCCACGTAAGTGCCTCTTCATACCTCATTACCTGTTTCCATAGCGTTAACATCTGCTAGTTCTAGTTCTTAATTTAGTTCTGGTCCCTTTTTTGTCCCCTAGAGGCTGAAGTAGATGATATTGTCTGGGCCCTAACCACACTGACCTTAGTCTAGTTGTGCTGTTGTTAACGTCTGTAGGTTACTCCAAGAGGCTAACACTCTTCCTGTTTTAGAGCATGCAACTTCTGTGTCTTTGGAAATTGTGCTTATTTATTAATTTTTGTGTGTGATGATTACCCCATGGCAAAGATGGTGTTTGCTGAGCCAAGCATGATGGAAGTCTGCAGATGGGCCCTGAATAACACACTATAGCCCCGCCTCACCTTCAGCCAGGATGCCGGGAAAGTGACCACAGCCCCACCAGGCCACTATTCAAAACACCTTGAAAGGAAAAAGAACCTGAAAGGATTTTCATATTTGCTTTTAGGAGATAAAGGAATTGAGCTCAGTTGCTTCCTTGCTTCTTGTCTGTCAGCTTGGTAGCTGGAGGGGAATAGGAGGACTGGCCAGGGAGGCTCCTGCAGCAGCTGCCATAGTCAAAACGTAGCATGAACTTTGGTTCTGAGCCATGGGCATGTCCCACAGGCAGCTGTTGCAGAGTTAAATCTCTAGTTCCGGTCAGCTCTGTTCTTTAGCATGTAGTTACTTGCAGTGTGCATCTCCTCATTTGGGGAAGACTAACCAGCTAATGTAGGAACTCTTCTGCCATGCATGCTAGGGAAGGGGAGATTCCCCACTGGAAGGACACCACTTCATCATGTAAGCTGTACATAGAGGACACAGGGAACAAGGGTAACAGAGAGATGAACTGTGGTTTGACCCAATTAGCCTGCAGAAATGCCCCTAAACTTCCCTTCTCCTGAGATTTGGTTCTTCCTAGGCTGAACCAGAATAGCGGAGGGAGGTGTTACCCAGGCAGACACAGAAAAAAAGGTATTCAGGAAGCTGTACAGTCTTTTCATAAAAAGGCTCCCAGCTCCTGAAAGGTACCCAAGGAAGCTTATCTTTTTAACATTATTCAGAAATATTGCAGCAACAGCAAAAACTAAGTAGCTACATGTAGGTATTCTGAGATTTTGAGCAAGTGCCAAATGTCCTACCTCAGCAGAGTTGGTGCCGGGATGAACCAGCTCTCGAAAGCATCAGAGTTGGGGGATGGAGCCATCAGGCCGGACTGACAGGTACCTGCTCTGGGTGTGCAACTATGCCCTAAGCAAGTTCGAGAGGAGCCACTCTGGGCATGAGGGAACCTTCCTTCTGGATCTTCCCCTGATCTTTAACTTGTGGTTCAACTGAGTCTCCAGGTTTCCTCTGGTCTGGATTTGATCAGTAAATGAATGCTGGCTTAGTTACATTAAAGAGAGGAAGGCTGGGATGAGGCCCCCCTCTGAGTTTCTAACCAGTAACTGGAGTTTGAGTACTGAATCAGAGTAACTGGGTCTTGGACTTCAAAGGCCGCGGTGGTTTTCATTCGTTGCCAGCTCAGTTCTTGCAAAGGTGAGACTATATATATATATATATATATATATATATATATATATCTCAGAAGCTACATTTTTAAAGTCAATGTTAAAAATGAAATTTTTAATGAAATTTTAATTTTAAATTAAAATTTAGATTTTTAACTACAAAAAAGAGGTCTCCAGACCTTGTTGTTTATTGTCTGATAGTATCAAAATGGTTAAGTAACCACGACTCCAAGAAGCCCTTTGGAAAAGGATGGTGTCATCTCTGCATTCCAAGTAGGTCATGAATGGTACACAACAACAGGCATTGTTAGTGGTATAAAAACTCAGTTTTTCTCAATCATTTAATAAAGTTAAGGTCTGAAGAATCAAAAGGCAAACTTCTTTTAGATAAGTAGAACCATGGCATATTCTTAGAGTTGAGCACGCCTTTTGCAAGAACTTTAGCAGGATGAGGCGGTGAACATATGGGAACATCATATTATCACCAAAGATAACTTATTATGGTCTTTCTTTGTGCCCTGATAACCTTCCCAGAGTTGCTGAAGTGAGGACTTAGCCCACAGAGTATCCTGCTGCCCCTAGACCCATCCTGAAAACAGATATCATTGGGAGGATGCTGCCAGCAGTTACAACTGCTATGACAAACCCACCCTTTTGCTGCTAGGAACTGAGGACGAGCCTTAGGAAGGACCTTCTCTGAATTCTTACTCTCATTTCTTGGAAGACACAAAGGTTGTCTGAACTTAGGTAGACAGAACCAACCACCAGTTTAGCTGTGTGCTTGCACTGAGCCCAAGAACCAGTGGCATTGGTTTCTGATGCCAGCTTATGGCACCACTGACACTGCACCCCTGTCCTGTAATACTGTTGGGATGCAGATGCACAGCAGGATCTCCTACCACTGGAGTTGTGCCCTGGTTATACCCCAAGCCCCAAGGAAGAGAAGGCACAGAGTCAGCAGAGGCCAGTGTGCTGCACAGGCAGGTGTTGCTGCCGGACTCCTGGGCTGCCAGGTGTCAGGTGAGACCAGCGCATTTGGCACTGACTCATTGCTTGAAGTTCGTTGAGATGTCTCAATAATGGGGTTGCTTTCTTGGTTCTTTAATAGACCTTTCCATGTTTAGGGACATGGATATATCAGAGCAGGGATAAGCAGGGGGAGCTAGTAAAAGCCACAAACACTTAATGGACTCCTGTTTTCAAGCTGCCAGTTAGTAAGCATGGCTTACCTGTTTGGAGGTTCCTTTGTGTGTAGTTCATGAATGTGCATGAAGGTAATGAGGAAGCTGTGACCCCAGACCAACAAATAAAACTCTAACCTGTGAGAATGTGCCTATTTCATGTATTTTTTAAGCCAAATGTCTGCATGCCATCAAGACACTCAGGAGGAAAGCTCAAAACCTCTGATTGCCTTGAGACGGGCTGCTTGTGTCAGACTCCTTACAACTAGCTATGAATCTTCCCCTCCATGACTGAGCTACCCACCTTCATAATTTCATTGCCCAAACATTACCTCTTAATTTGCTTCTGTACCATGAAGCAAAATAGATTATTTCTTTTTGAATATAGAGATTATGAATGAGTCTCTACTTTTTAAAAGAGGCATCTTGAGATTTTTGTTTTCATATGTTGTCCCCCAGGTGGCACATTGCAAGTATAACTATGCAAACAATTCAAGCTAAACAAAGAAAAGAGAGGGAAGGAGACCTGAATTAACCAGACCATCCAATAATGATGAGTTACGATTCTTTGTTGCTTTGATTCCAGTGACACTGTACTCATGGTTTAATGAGATGCCCTCATGTGGAAGGTAAAGGAAGACAAAACCATGAGTATTAGATATTAAGGCAATGGCAGAGATACACTGAGGTTTTTCCAAATTTTCATCTAGCTCTCGAAGGAGACTTTGTTTTGTGACTGCTGATGGGACTACTTCCAAATATTTGCCAATGAAAAACCAAAGATCCATTCAGTGTCCCAGTATCTCAGATGCACAACTAACCATCCTCTACACAGAAGACTGGCTAGAATTTCAGTCCCAGTCTCTTCATCATTTCTATTCCCTGGATGAGTGAGAATAATCCTGAACATTATTTGCATGGCTCTTACGTAGCAGCCTCCAAATAACCACATTCTGTAGGGGAGTTTTGGAAGGCAGCAGTGGTTGCAGCATCATCTGTATGATAAAGGATCATGACTTCATACAGTAGTACACATTAGGTAGGAGAGCCATTTCTCTCATTCATTCAGATGTTGAAATGAGTGAGGCATATAGGTTTTGCTATAAATAAAGTCATATGTGGAAATATATACCTATATAGAAACACATATATAGATGTGTAACATGAAAAGCCAGTGTCTATTTTCTCCTTCACTGGTTCACCTTAAACTGAGGTCCAGATTCCTTTTCCTCCTATACCTCTCGTCCTATGGAGACAGCTGGTCCTGCTGAACTGGATATTTGTTTTCAGTCAAGGTTTGAGGCTTGTGCAGCTGTTCCTGGCCCAGACTTTACCTGAACTGCAGGGTTTGGCAGGCGCACAGTCTCAAGGTTTGACGTTAGAGAGAGCCCTGCTCCTCGCTAGTGCCCTGGCCAGCTGTTCACACACGGTGTTGTTCTTCCCACTTTAGCTCACTTCAGCTCCTCATACTGATGCCCCAGGGTTGTTGCTTCCATTTTTTTTTCATTCAGTATCTGTGTGCCTCAATGATCTTTTTTCCCCACCTTCATTTTTCTTTCTTCAGCAGCATCTGCTAGCTCGTCTACCCCTGTTCCATTGTCTCCACCAGATAGTGAGTATCATTTTCTTCATCCATCTCTCTGCAGGTCACTTTCCACCAGCCACAGTTTGTTTTGCCTAATGTTATCTCCTTCACCAGGTGATAATTCAACTCAGTTGGCGGAAAGCAGCGTCGGGTTTTAGAGGAGCAGTTGAGAAGAGAAACAGGCATAGGGCTTCTCAGATCCATGAGGGGCAGCCTTCCCTGAAGGAGAGGCGAGGGAAAAGCATTGCTCTGGATAGAAAACCCTGCAGGCAGGATCCCCAAGGCGGCCGCCCTGGGGCCAGCCCTGTCCTCAGGATTCTGAGTGGGCTGGATCAAAGCTCGTATTTGGAGAAGCCAAAGGAATTGACCAAGAAAAATGTCTCCTCTGCACGGTCATAGAAAATGTGTTGGAATGTTTTGTTTTTACCCTTCATTTTAATTGGCACAGTTGGATACAGACATTGAAATTAGATAGGGAGGCCTGTAGCTTTCGCTTTATCCATAAATGCATACTTTTCTTGTAAATATTTGTGGGAAAATAAACAGTGTCTGGCAGTGTCTGGCAGATGTGCCTGGCAGTAGGCGCTTAGGCAAATCATTTAACCCTTCACAAGTGAGCCTTGTTTATCTCCTCTGTAAAATAGGATGAGTAGTCACCCATGTCCCGCCACCCTAAAGAAAATCACAAACATTTTCATGTTTATCATGCTCTGCTTTACCCACATGGGATCATTACCACCAAGCCAGCAGTAATGTCAGCTGGTCGCTCTCAGATTTCATCATCCTGGCTAAGCCTTGCTCATTTCTGATCTAATTAATGTTGCTATCCTGTCCTTCTGTGTGCCTGAATGTGCAGGAGTAGAAGGGGCTCCAGGCCTGCCACTGTTTGGAGTGTTGAACCTAGCTTTCCAGGGAGGAATAGCAAAGTAAGACCACAGCTCAGTAAGACACAGGATGTAATGCCAGCATCTGCCCAGAGTGGCAGACAGCAGCAAATGGGCAGGCAGGGTGGTGCCGCCTGGCTGGCTTTATTCTCCTTGATATATCAGAAGCCCCTGTGGTTTGGACTCAGACTCAGGAGGTGACTCAAGCCTCAAGCTCAGAAGCCCTCTGTCACCATCTGTTGACTCAGAAGCATGCCCACCATCCCATGCAGTGCTTTTCCAGGCACCGTCCTGTAGCAGACGGAGTTCAGGCTTTGGAAGTAGACAGACCTGGGTTCAAATCACAGCTCCACTTCTTCCACCTGAAGCTCCATAACCTAGGATAAGTCGCTAAGCCTCCCCAAATCTCAGATTTCTTACCTCTAAGGTGAAGGATGGATTCCACTTACCTTTTCAGTGTTTGTGAAAATTAAAGATTAAATGTGAAGAACACAAAACATACTGCTCAGAATTTAGCAGCTGGAATTAATAGTAAGAATAAATGAGAGTTATGTTATCTCTTGCTGCATGAAAGTCATTTGTCAGCAAAATCTCTGATCATCTCTTTTAAATATGTATATTAAGAGTCTTTTAAATATGTATATTAAGGCCCAGCATGGTGGCTCAGGCCTGTAATCCCAGCACTTTGAGAGGGCCAGGCGGGTGGATTGCTTGAGGCCAGGAGTTCAAGACCAGTCTGGGCAACCTTGTCTCTACTAAAAATACAAAAATTAGCCAGGCGTGGTGGCATGTGCCTGTAATCCCAGTTACTTGGGAGGCTGAGGCAGGAGAATTGTTTGAACCCAGGAGATGGAGGTTGTAATGAGACAAGATCGCACCATTGCACTCCAGCCTGGTGACAGAGCAAGACTCCATCTCAAAATAATAAATAATATATATATTAATATTGGTAGAAAAGAGAGAGAATACCTCCTTCACCATCTTTATAATGATGCCTACATATGTATAATATATACTCACCCATGTATATATACATATATAGCTATGAGTTTAATTTATCTCCATTCTCTCCTTCACCTTTCTGTGCCTTTTCTGTCTGTCATGTTTCCATAGCAACTTGGCCTCTTCCTGCCCTTGCAACCACAGAACCAGCTAGTGAGTACAGGGCTGAGTTGCTCTCGGCCAGACCTCTGATCGCTTGTTGTAGAGCCGACTTCTAGATTACAGCGCTGCCTGTTGTTTTCCCTTTTATTAAAAGCAACAGTTGTGAATGCATGAAGGCTCCTAGCCTGGTGTGGTTTCCTAAGCATGCCGTCTGCTTGGCCAAGAGAGCAAACCAAGCATCAGCAAAAGAACGGGGTTGATTATTGGAAGAATACTCCGTGCATGAGGAGGCCTTTCCAAATCGACTCTCTAGTTAAAAATAGCCAAGGATTAGGCAAACGCTAAGGACACAAAAGAACAGCATCTCCTTCCCGGCTTTCGCTTTGCTGTCCCTCCTTCTGAAATACACACGCTCATGCGCGTGTTAATTTAGCAGTAGCAAAAAGACTGAGAGCGAGGGAAGGAATAGGAGAAAATGGCTGCTTGAGGAAAGGGAGAGGGTGATGCCGAGAAGGAAGGAGCCGCTGCTTCCTGACAGCATGTCCGGCTTTGTCTCCCCGTACGCAGAGCACAGGGGAAGGAGAGAGCTCCTTCCTGCTGTCTCCTTTCAGGCTCCCGCCTCAGTGCTAGAAAAATGATGGGCAGAAAAAGCCTAATCCAGGCTCCCCCTGGGTTGAGAGTCCAGATGAAAGTGCTGGAATTTATCTCTTGACAATAGAGTCAAGAGCCAGACTGTATCCTCTTTTTTCACCGTAGAAAACATTGCACAGAATCACTGCTGTAACATGTTCCAAGCTGGTCTTTATAATGCTCTAATGAAGTAAGATGTGTGTGGATGACCTGAATCCCCTGAAGAATCCATATGAGTATGCATGCATGTTCATAGTGTTCAAGCATCAAAGCTGTGTGGGAGTTTTAGATTTTATAATATTTCTGGTTGCACAGAAAAAAATGGCATACATCCCATCAAGCAGAACAAGAAGGCAGAAAGCAGGTATGCAAAGTATAACTCCAGCTCCCCGGGCCAAGCTTTCCAATACATAATTGAACAGAGAAGAAAAGAGTTTCCTGGTTCTGTGTGTTGCATGAAATGGTTCTTTTTTTTTCTACTGCAGAACACAGCTAAGGGTCTGCTTTCTTGGTGTTCCCTCCGTGTGTGTGCTGCGATGAATTTTAATTCCTGATGCTTTTGAGGTTTCATTTTGTCAGCAGAGCAGAGCCGGTGACAACAGGCTGTGCTCGCATGGGTTTAATTCAGATTATGAGGGGGTTTTTTTACATTTGGAAAAGGAATGCAGCTAACAGCCCCTTTTCTTATTCTACAGTGTCACTTCTGTCCTTTTTCAGCCTGGTGCAATGTGTGTCCAGGCACAGTAGGAGAAAGCTATATAATGTATTTGTACAACTGTGTCATATTTCAGGTGGCTCACTGTAGGTTGGTGCTCTCTGTTAGTGAAACACAATCTTGGTTCCAGATTTTGCCTGAAGAAGGAATTAGGTGTCTCTCCCCTGACATGTCTTTAATTTTTAAACATCAGACATTTCTGCCCACAGACAAAATGCTTAGTTATGACATCCAAAGGGAAGAAAGTTTGAGTCATTTTATTTTGAACCACTTGACTACTGACCCAAATTGTAGGTCCCAGTGGATACTGAGATAAAGGAAAGATGCTCACAATTGGGCAGCAGCCTGAGTTTAGCATGAACATATTTCTCACTAGTAAGATGAAATGTGGCACATGTGAATTGCAGTGGAACTAATAGCAGAGTAGCTATCAGCATGTGAATATCCATCGATCATCAATCCATCAGTGGGGTTGAAAATACATATCTCCCAGTTTTGCTTCTGTGTGTGTGTGTGTGTGTGTGTGTGTGTGTGTGTGTGGACCCATTTATAATTATGAGGGAATAAAGGTATTCTAAATAAAACCAAAGGAGCAATTGCTTAGTTGTATATAATCCCTGCAAGGCCCCTTTGGTAGGAAGGTGCCTGAATCTGTGTAATGCCAGACAATAAGAAAGAAGCACACATTCTGTCAGCTCACGGTGGCAAGCGAAGAGGTAGCCTGGTTAAAGCATTTCTCTCAGGTTATTTTTAACCAGCGGTGTTCTTTACACAGAAAGGTGTCTTCATCTCCCTTCTTTGCCCTTCTCCCTCAGCCTCAATTGGCAATGGCCAAAACTTTCCCTGGCCTCTTAAATTTAAGGTCAGAAACCCAAAATGCCTTTTAACAAGTCGAGATCACTCAGTCACAACATAGGACCAAAAGGAATGCTTAAGAAAAGTGTTTTTTTTTTTTCATTGTAAATCTCAAATTTATGTCTTATCAGTGCAACCACAATTCTAAAGATATAACTTTAACCACAACAGGTTGGGTGCCGTGGCTCAAGCCTATAATCCCAGCACTTTGGGAGGCTGAGGTGGAAGGATCACTTGAGCCCAGCAGGGCCAACAGGGCGAAACCCCCATCTCTACAAAAAATAGAAAAATTAGCTGGGTATAGTGGCACATGCCTGCAGTCCCAGCCATTCAGGAGGCTGAGGCAGAAAGATTGCTTGAGCCCTGGAGGTCAAGGCTGGAGTGAGCTATCTTCATGCCACTGCACTGCAGCCTGAGTGATGAAATGAGACCATTTCAAAACAAAAAACTTTAACCACAAATGGCCCAAACATTTGCTTAATGTCAAACTCTCAGCATGTTGGGCCAAAGGTACAGTTTCTGCTGTTTAGTGTCAACACAGCCATTGTCTCAACCATCAGAAGGAAACCCATTCCCTAGTCTGCACTGGCCTCTTCCTTTATATGGGTCTTGACTTTAGGGAGGCTCACCGAGGTCTCAGGAATAATATGGGTTTGTGGAGAAAGAAGTGAGATAAGATCCTCAAAGCCACCATCTCTGGCATGCATCCACCCAGCCTCATTCAGCCCATGCTCCCCTCCTCCTTATGCCATAGGAAACATGAAATGACTCTTCTTAATTTAATACAATCTTTTGTTCTTCTAGGGCACACAGTCTTCAGCTTAAGACTCTCAGGACTTTTCCTTGATGACCCATATTCTGTTTCATTGCCCTTGTTTCCCAAGGATGCTGAGACATTTCTGGAATCTGTGGATAATAACTTGCTTTTTTCTTTTCCTTTAACAGTCTCCTGGATTGACTTTGACATCTGGGTCCTGACAGCAACACCTCCCCATTTCAAAACAAGTTTACATGCTCCTGATGTGGTATTAATATGTAGTGTTGCAGCCGTAGCTAATGCTTATTGGTGTTGTTAACCAAATGCTCTTTATGATTTATTATTCTTCTATTTCTGGGCAGTTTCACTGCCCTCCCAATGTTTCCTATATATGCTGCTAATTTAATTTGATTTCTCCTTTTATTTAGTCTGTGATTTTGTTGTTGATTTTTCTCCCTGCCCATTGTTTACATCAGTTTTTAATTTTTTTGTATTTTCCATGTGACCTTCTCCACTTTCCTTTCAACCAATATCATGTGCGTGCGTATCATGTGACTTTGTCATGTGGCTTGCATGGTGCTGATGATGTCGTCCACGCTGGTGAACAGAAGGTAAAAGTCTTTGTTCTGATTAGTGAAATAAATCTGGGACCACAGCCTGGCACATAGGGCACACTCATTTCTTCCTGTCTCAGATTTCCTAAGCAAAGCCATTTGAGAGATTTCCTCTTGTTCTCAATTCACATCCAGAATTCATCATTCCTTGCAAACTTGACATGACGATTTGGTATCATGACAACTTTTGGTTTGGTATTTTGCTTCAAGAAATTTGGTCACACAAACTGTTCTCTACAGTCAACCCACATTAGCCACAGCACAGTTTGCAAACTTGAATTTTTACCAGATGGTTCATAAAAATTATTTCCTAGAAAGGTGTTTGGCAAATTAGCTTGATAGCATTGTTATTTAGCTTCATCCAGTAGTTCTAAACACCATAGTTGTTCTAAAATGAGTCACACTCTACAACCTTGAAATGCTACAGAGTGAAATATATCAATTGCAAAGGTTGTATTTGTTCAAAACCCAGTGAGAGTGCTTCATAAAATTCATGCACATTGAGGACTTTCTGAAATAAGAGATTTAAGAATTTGGATTAGAGCAGTTTGGCTGTGATTACCGAGGTGTCACTTTTTAAGAGTGGCCCTCCCCCAGGGAGGGGGAGAAAATCAAAGCAAAAGTCACTTGGCAATTACCATGAATGGAGATCTCCGTGTAATCAAGAAACACATGATTGACCCTTGCAGCAAAGGAAATAAAATTATAGCCTAATTAAGTGCATAGCGGTGACAAAATAGTTAATATTGTGACTGTCACAACCTTGTTAAAACATTTCTCGCTTACCAGAAGGAGAGAAGGAAGCCTCTGCTCACAGCTTCCCTCACTAAAATCAAACACCTATTCAGAACCTGCCCTTTGAGTCATATGCATTCAGTTTTCTCCTAACTGAAATGTTTTGCTTCCAATCACACCCTGAGACATTGGCTACATGGATCACGAAAGCAAAACTAACTCCAATAACCCCCTGGTGTGCCCGTGCATGCAAGGGGTCCCTGTTTGACCTCACTTCTCTGAGAACTGATTGGGCGACATCCACACAGACAAACCGTCAACAGCTGGTCTCGCATGTCCTTTGTTCCTGGTCTGCTCTTGTGTTTCGTTCTCCTCCTGTGTGTTAGCCCTGTGTACCTTCCCTCTCGTTCACCCTCCACATTTCCCATCTCTGAGCCCCTCAGCTTTATAGGGATGTCAGCTTGGCCCCAATGTAGTCCCATTTACAGCCAGACTCCTGGACTTGCCTATGAGCCATCCTCATTTCCAAAAAGGCGATATTGGGTATGTACATTGTATGAAATAAGGTGGGAATGTCCCAGAAGCAGAAGGACATCTGATGCAGTCCACACCAATAAATTGGGCTTACCTTTAAAAATCATCTGAATATGCAGGTCTTAGGGCAGAGAATATAGACAGCTTAAGATTTTCTAAACTACAAGTCCCACCCAAAATATGGTATTTTCATGATTTCCCAAAGGTTGACCATCAGCAAGACTGGATATTTTTCAGACTTAAGATGACTGTTCAGTAGCTGATGTTCTGGAAAAAGATCTGGGCCTTCACCATGAAATCTTAAATGTGAGCAGTTACTGGATGTTGAATTTGAAACCTATTCATTTCTTTTTTTAAAACAAGCTTGGTCATTTCTGTGCAATGCTATAATTCAGAACGAAACAAAGCACAATGTTAATAAGGTAGACACTAATTCATTCCTCTAAAGAGAGATCTCTTCCAGACATTTTAAGCCAGGGCAAGAAATGTTTAAAGATGTTTTCTGCAGTTGCCGTAGAAACACTCCTTAGCAGTCATCTTGGCTGTTGGTAAAAAATGTGGCCGGTACCAAAAAAAAAAAAAAAAATCACTGACAGCCTTAGAGAATTCCAAAGCTATGATTACCCCCTCCTGGAACCATGTCCTCATCCATGACAGACCCTCTCCTGCCATCTGCAAGGGGGCAAGCTGAAGACTTATTCAGATGAGCCCCGCACGCAGCAGGAATTGTCCTTTAACAATAAAATTTAAGAGAGTGAAGAGGTCAGGGCCAATAAAATCCATGGAGGAGAGCAACACAGCTTAGTTAAGGACAGTTATCACCTCCTCTCCCTGGGTATTAGCAAAGATTTAAGCTGAATTGGGCCTCAATGAGAAAAGTGAGAATAAGCTGGGGGGTGAGGGGGGAGCTTTCTGCTGTCAGTGGGTTGTACACCCAACAGTTGGTGACATCTGATGTTCCCTGTCCACCTTGTACCCCCTCAAAAAAAGAAAACTGCCTGGGATATGCATAACCTAAGCTGGATGCTCCATCTACCCTGAGTTCAGTGGGACAGCGTTTACAGAATCCAGCAGCACTGCGTGAAGTGTGGCGACTCAGAAGGAGAAGGGAGGTTATAACAGGGATTGAGCCCTATCCTTTATGGTTACTTGGCTCCTGAGCCTACAGGGCTTGGCCTGTAGAGGATTGTGACAGATAAGCTTAGACACCTGTCCCAGAAAAGAAGAAGTGAGGATGCAAACTTTGATTTCTAAGGTCATGGCATCATGTCACTGCAGGGCTTCCTCCAATGACTCCACGGAGCCGTGGCTTTGTCCACCAGCTACTGAGGACTCTGTGTAAATGGGACTCCCCACCAGCAGCATGTGTGAGATGAGAAGCCCCCTGCACCCCTCTGTCCATGTGCTGCATGTCTGAGCATGGCTCCCTCCCCAGCCATTCATAATGATATTTTTTTTCTTTAGCTACTGACACTGACTCGTACTAGGAAACGCTGATTCTGATGAGCTAAGCTCTTTAACACCCACTCTTCCTTCTTAGATTGAAAACATCACTAACCACCCCTTCCACTCCCTCCTTTATTTTTTTACAGCTGTGTGTCTGGATTGCCACGATCTCTGGCAGGTCGACACAGACTTTTCACCAGGGTTTCTGCTCTAATTGCCTTTATCTCTAAGGATTCCCTGCACTGGAGGTTCCTAGGGTAGAGAGTCAGTGGGAAGGGGCTGAAGAAAAAGGCAGTGAGGTGTGTCAGCCCGAATCCTGTGGGCAGGGACTGTGGGCTGCTGCTGGCCTTGGAAACTGCCAGTTCCCTTAGGGTCACCAGTATGGGGGCTGAAACTCCCCAGGAGCCACATTCTTCATAACCAATCTAATGTCCATGAAATAGAGTTGAAGATGGGCACGAGCCCCCTTGTGGCCTTGGAGGCAGGAGACGAGTTAACTGTTGATGATAGCAGTTATTTCTGTCATAACTTCCTCAGCCTGGATCAGCCCCATAACCACAAGCCATACCTTCCTGGTCATATTTTCTTTTTAGGATGATGAAACAAAGATAATTGATCAATTAATCTGTTGGTGTTTTCATGACACCCGCGAGAAGGGAACTGGTATTTTTGTGGTTCAGTCTGTCAGAGCTCATTGGTTGCTGTTTAATTTGTACCTCGTGCTGCCATTTGCCACCGCACCCCAACACATACTCTCACATTCATAATTCCTCAGGAAACTGGTGCTGGAAAGGATTTACAGACCAGATGCCTTAGTGAGTGTGGCTGCGGGGAGCTCAGCATCCTTGCTCTGCAAGCTGGGAACCGGCCGTGCCCACACTCACTCATTGTGTATCCCGAGGCTCCCTGGAGCTAGGAACTAGGATGGCAAAGATTCTGGTCACTCAGGCACAAGCAAAGCCTTAAAGCTGAAGAGAAAAGCGTTCGGGGAAAAACAAAACAAAACTTTACCCCAAAAGCTTGATCCAGCAGGAACAATGCCTAAGACAAATTAATACCCACTCTTACACTGCCCGGCTGTTCTTTGGGACTGTCCGAAAGCCACTCGGCATCCCTAGAATAGCCAGGTAGGTTACCAAAAGAGGCGCCAGGGAGAGACATGAGGATCCAAGAATGTATGCAACATAGATCACATCCGATTCTTTTGTTTGTCGTAGAGGGCTAAGCGCCTTGTTTCAGGAAAGACAATCAGTGGTCTAATAACGCTAAATCCTGATTCCCTCAGATAATTTGCTGATCCCCTAAGGATCAGCCACATTTCTAACCTCTGGTTGTAATTGTAATGTTTCTGACTTGGAAAAAGTAAATAGGCTTCATATTTGAATAGCTAAATCATACATTTTGGACTTTTCAAAAACTAAGTGTAAAAAGGTATATATATAGCACAAGTTTCAAATTGCTTGGAAGAAATAATCAACCAAAGGAGACAGGAGTTATGATAAACAAAATGAACAGTATTTTTAAAACTAGACAGTCTTATTTGATAGGAAAAGTAAAAGATTGTAATGCAAGCCCCACATTTATCACAGGTTTACGCTCAGACACCTGAAACTTTGTGCAGATCTCTATGAGAGAGAAAACAAAGTAGATGAATAGAGAACACAGATGGAGGGCTTTTTGTTTTGTTTTGTTTCTTTTGAGGCTGAGTCTCGCTGTCACCCAGGCTGGAGTGCAGTGGTGCGATCTCTGCTCACTGCAACCTCCACCTCCCGTGCTCAAGCAATTCTCCTGCCACCATGCCAGACGCGTGCCACCATGCCCAGCTAATTTTTTTATTTTTTAGTAGAGATGGGGTTTCACCATGTAGGCCAGGCTGGTCTTGAACTCCTGACCTCAGGTGATCCACCCACCTCAGCCTCCCAAAGTGCTGGGATTACAGGCATGAGCCATTGTGCCCAGCCCCAGATAGAGGCTTTCTTGAGGATGCCTGTTTGGCACCCCAGCCTTTCATTCAGAAGACACAGCTAACTCTTGGTGCTTGGGCTCCTTTGAGTGAGAAATAGAATATTGTTTTCCTGCTAAAATTCACCAATGCTGTCCAAGTACCCTGGATTTGCTATAATTTTTGTTGTGGAATTCAGATATCCAGTGGAGTTTTCTAACTCCTGGGGCTTCTGCTGATGAGAGGAAGGGCATGAAGCTGATTCAGATTTAAGGGTACAGTAGCAGAGTAATTACAAACAGAGAACCTGCAATCGGCATGGCCAGAAATATACATTTCAATTATGGTTTCTAAGGGAGAATTTCATAGGACCTGCCTATGATATATCTGACTATATGTGGCCTCTATGGTACGTTCTTTCTTTCTTGGGTTCATGATTCACATCCTGCTAGAAAATACCAGAACTGCACAATACTTTATATTTGTTATTGGCAAAGTTTCTTTTTAATGTTCCGTTGGTGTAGTCTTTACATAATACATTTTGGGGGGAACATTTGACTCATGGCTAAAGCGAAACTCCAAGGGTATAATTAACCCCAGGGGTCTTCTGGGAGCAACCTGCCGATTGCTGCTGAATCACAAACCAACATTTACAAATAATTACAATATTGGTTTTACTGAACTTACTCATAATGATTTCAATCAGGGCAGCCATCTCAGAACACAGTGCACATCAGGACTCTCTCAGGCATTTCTTCTGCTAATGTGCTCGATAAAGCAGTCAGCCTCCTGAATGGCAAGGCCCCTTTTCTCCCACCACAGCCCCTCCCTCATCAGGCTTTGTGTAGAAAGCCTAAGGAAGTTTCTCTAACCCTATTTCTAATCTTTAAGAGAATTTGCTGACAGTGAACACTGGAAGATAAGACACTTGATGAAACAATTGCTCTTTCCATATTTTCATGTACTCACAGCAAGTTACAGAGCCACCAAGTCGGTCAAAATCTCTGTGATATTAGTTGAATACGATCTTCCTGTAGAAATACTGTCATAGGCTCGGTGCAGGGGCTCACACCTGTAATCCCAGTACTTTGGGAGGCCAAGGTGAGAGGATAGCTTGAGCCTAGAAGTTCAAGACCAGCCTCAGTAACATAGTGAGACCCCATCTCTACAAAAAATTAGCCGAGTGTGGTGGCATGTGCCTGTGGTCCTAGCTACTCCAGAGGCTGTGGTGAGCGAATCGCTTGAGTCATGGAGATTAAGACTGCAGTGAGCTATGATTGTGCCACTGCACTTCAGCTTGGGTGACAGAGCAAGACCCTGTCTCAAAAAAAAAAGGTCGTAGAAAGCATTATGTGTCCGTCCAAGAGCCTCATCATCTTTTAAAAGAATTAATCATAACTTAGTTTTTTCATTTGGCAAACAAAATGGTGTCTTATTTACCTTTGAGACTTCAGTGCCTAATAGACTACCTGGGACCTAGTAGATAGTACACATCTGTTGAATAAATCATAGGTAAAGCACTCTAAATAATAAACCTAAATATTATTTCATTTTATTTTTGAGACAAGGTCGCACTCTGTCACCCAGGCTGGAGTGCAGTGGCATGATCTTGGCTCACTGCAACCTCTGCCTCCCGGGTTCAAGTGGTTCTCGTGCCTCAGCCTCTTGAGTAGCTGGGATTACAGGCACATGCCACCACGCCCAGCTTTTTTCTTTTTTTTTTTGGTAGAGACAGAGTTTCACTATGTTGGCCAGGCTGGTCACAAAATCCTAACCACAAGTGATCCACCCGCCTTAGCCTCCTGAAGTCCTAGGATTACAGGCGTGAGCCACCGTGCCCAGCCAATATTATTATTTAATATAAAATGCTCTAAATTCTAAGAGAAAATAATACACACATATCAGAGTACTGTGATAGATAAAATGATACAAATTATAGTGTTCTATGTCAAATGTGTTCTAACTATGGTATAGATTTTGATGGCTTTTCTCCGATTCAAATTACATTTTTTCTGAAACAAATCTAAAGAAAAGAGAGTACTTTCATCAGGGAAGTTGGTTTCCGCAGGATTCCCTAGAGAGATTTTTATTCTTAGGTCTTTGAAGAGACTTGGGGGTCTCTTTTCAAAGATAAAACTTTTGAGATAACTTTTTCAACATTTTAAAGCAAAAAGTTGACAACTTTCTGCCTTAGAGATGTGAAATTGTTGACCTTGGAGTGCATCTCCCTAAAATTGGCTGAAAGTCGTGTATTTTGTGTTCTGTTTCCCACAATGTCATGAGAAACAGCCCAGGTGTAGTTGGTAGTCCGTACTAGTGCAGTGGCTGTCACTGTTTCACATGACAGCAGAGCTGGAAGGAGCCCTAAACAGCATCCAATTCAGGGCCCATATTTTGTAAATGTGGAATGAAACTTGATCGAGGCAACAGACCCCCCATGGTGCGGAGTTCAGAGACAGTGTTTTGCAGGATTGATTCAGCCTTGAAAACTCACACTGCTCAATTTCAAGAGGAACTAATTAGGAATGTGCAGCCAGGGAAGCCCCAGTGGACTGATCCCTAAAAGAGGGCCTTGGGAGAAGGACGCAGTCCTTGACTAGTGGGTGTGTTGGAAGGGCCACTGATGCTGCCTATAAAAATCCCCTCCAGGCTAGGGCAGGTAGACCATTCAGCACAGAGTCAGTGTCATGATTCTAAGTGAACAATGTTAAAATAATTTGTTCATTTGCAGTAGGTCTAGGGTCATCAACCATTCCAGTTTGCCTGGGACTGAAGGGTTTCCCAGGATGTTGAACTTGCAGTGCTAAAACCTGGAATGTTCCAGGCTAACCGGGATGAGTTGGTCACCCCAATTTAATCAGAGAATACAATTTGTAAAGTTCTCCTGTGTCTCCTTCTATTTGTTCAGCATTTCTGAATCTACACAGAACTCCTGCCCTGGTCTAAAATCTATGCCACTTTGAGTCGCTTTTTAGTGCTAGATATCTATAATGATGTAGACATAACTGATGTATTATCTAGGACTTGGGACAGTCCAAAGGAATTTGGAAAGCCTAAATACCTTGACATGTCTAAACCAAATTTCTACCTATTTTCCACTGAATAGTTGTGGCCCAGGGCTAGATAGTGGCTTTAAAACAGGACAGGTCTTTGCCTGAAGTCCATTCATCTTTTTATTCCTGTTTTTATTTGTCCTTAATTATTGATCTAAGGAAACAAATAATAAGCACAACTTTTCCTAAATATCCTCCAGACATTGTGCATCCTTCTTGTTGTAGCTTTTAATCTATGCCTGTTACTGCTACTTCTCAAACCAAAATGTGCACACAGATCACTGGAAGGATCTTGTTACAGGTCTAAAAAGCGCCCAGGTGATCAGCATGCTGCTGGCCCTACGATGATAAGTAGTGGGCTCTTCCTTAGCCTTCTCTCTGGTTCCTCCTCGTATCAAAGGAAGGTGGTTCCCAGAGTAGCTGAATGAGAAGTGAGGCGTGACTCTCGCTGTGCCTGTAGCCGTCTCATAAATGGCCAGTGGTGTAGTTTTAGGTGGTTAGATCCAATCCCTGGTGACAAGCCGTTTTGTGGCTCTTCTGTCACACATCTGTGATTCTGTTTTCCAGAGAGCAAGCCAGAGTGACCCACCCAGAAGGTAACTGTTTTGTAGCCTCTCCAAGTTTTCTCCCTGAGGTTATGAAATAGATGCAGAGATAGCTCCTCACAGAAGTGCAGGATTCCCCAGTGTGTTAAATCTTTTAACTTTGTATGAGACGTCCTCTCACCTTATTACTTTCAGCATATATTAATGCAATTGTTTCTTTTAAAGTAAATGAGTGTCTTACTCACTGGAGAACCATCCTAGCCCTAGCAGTTTGTCACATGCAAGTTCATCTTCCTTCTCGACCTTGGATTCACAGTGCTACAAGCTGAGTGTATACTGCAAATCAAGAAACAACTGTTTTTCTGTTGAGAAATGCTAAAGACATTTTTCTCTCTCTCCTCTCACAAAGAAAAAGACTGCACTCATTGTTACTTTAACACATTAAAGTCTTGAGAATTAGCACTCACTCATTTGAACCATTAGTGGATACTTACAGGAAACTTGCATAAGAGCCGTAAGGATACTTACAAAAAACTTGGCCTGGGGCAAGTTGTGATTTATTTAATCACAACCGGAAACTTCTTGTTTTTTAAACGAATCTAAGTAATAAAATGTCGTTCATGAAAAGCCAGTCCCAAGAATGCAGCATTATTTACTCCCACTAGAGATCAGGCCTCCTAGTCCCAGGGGTGAGTGATGTGTCCCGGCAAGAAACTGGGCTGTTTTACAAAATAATTTTATAGGTGGGAGTTTCCTACTCAAACACTTCTATTTTCTCCTATTTCAGGCTGTTCCTCAAGATGTGTCAGGCTTATAAAAATTAAATCTTCAGTTGTAAGACCAGCTAAAAGGAAACATAAGTACCAGTGAGACGGGGGGGGGGGGGGGGGGGGGGGGGGAAAGCCTATTCCTAAAATGGTGAAAGGACCCTGCTCACAGGAAGGCTATTTACCAGAACATTCCCAAGAGGCACTCTCAGTTTGGGCTCAGTCTGAGGCATCTACCTGGAATTCAGTTTTATATTTATTGCTTTTTAACCATTTGAATTTCTGAGAAAGCAAGAAAAGTGTCCAGCCCCACCCTGTCACTCCATCCCATTCGGATGAGTTGGATTTTCATTCTGTGGATGAGAATTTCATGTGAATTAACTGGCTGTTTCAGGGGAACCCAGTGCACCTAAGCTCGAAGGGCAGATGGGAGAGGATGGAAACTCTATTAAAGTGAACCTGATCAAGCAGGATGACGGCGGCTCCCCCATCAGACACTATCTGGTCAGGTACCGAGCGGTGAGTGGCCTCCTTCTCAGACTTCACCAGAACCCTGCAACCCTGACACCCAGCTTGCTAGGGAAACAACAGGGGCAGCCCACGGGGCAGGGGTGGGATGGGGTCTTATTCTGTGTCTGGCAGGTGGCCCATGGGCCCTGGCCATGGCTTAAAATCCCAAGACAGCCCTACAGCTATTAGGTCATGTTCACACTGGGTCCATTTGGAAACCTCATAGATGACTGTGGTGGTGACAAACCCATACCATGGTTGATTTTTCTGTGTCTTGAACTTTTCTACAAAGTTATTTTGCCATTATCTAGTACTTCTTGTAAATGCCATACTAATATATAAGAATCACTACCTTGGATAACATGAGTATTGTAGGCCAGGCACCTGCACCTCACTGTGATCACATGCATTTTCTCTGCACAAGAACCCTGTACAGTAGGTCTTACCATTATCCCCTCTTTACAGATGAAGTAAATGGGTGTACAGCAGTCAATAACTGCTGGATCTCACGCAGCTGGGTGAGGCAGTTTGAACCCAAGCCTGACTGAGAGGCTAGGCTCTCCCCACTGCCCGAGGCTGCCTAAGGTCCTCAAACAATGCCAGTTCCCTCACCAGCCCTTCACCTGGCCACCTGAGCTGTCCTAATCCTGCTAACAGCAAGTTGGCTCTAAGCCATCTTCTCCTGGTTTGCTCACCACCCACTTAAGATTCCCCTCATTCCACCTTTTATCACAACCCCCACGCTGAAAATCACCCTTTCCATTTTGGTTTTAGAATGACACTTGGTCATCTTCAACTATAACCAATGGCTGAGAGATTTAGAGGCCACATCTGAGCACTGAGAATAACCTCTTGCTGGGGTTTCGTAGTAGAGAAAAGAATGAACCAGGGAGCAGTTTCCTTTCTTCACATAGCCCCAAGGAAAACTTTTTCTGGGAAGCTGAGTTACTTCCTCTCTGCCTTGTGATCAGCTCCTGTGGAAGTGATAGGTCTTTAACTAGCTAGCCTTCTGGCAAGTCGGTTCAGCACAAAGCCCCGCAGGCATACTTCTCAGCTGCAGAGGCCTTGTTCCCACTTAATTTGTAAGCAGATGTGAGCTGAAATAGTAGGAAAGGCCTGTCACTGCCCTGAGGCACAGTCCAGAGATCCCAGTGAATGAGAGGTCCCCATGGCTTCCTCACTGCCAAGTAGGGTGCAAGGATTAGGCAGGTGGCCCCCAATATACCCCTGGAAGCAGAGATGTGGTAGGCTGGGATGCCTTTCCAATGGTTATCCTGATGTGGCCCCGTGGACAGAACATAGGTTTTAGAGCCAGACAGACATGGCATCCAATTCTAGCTTTACTACTTATTCTGGAAGAATAGGTCACCTAATCTTTCAGAACTTCAATTTCTCCGTCTGTAAAATGGGGATAAAATAGCTTATTGAGTTGTTATAAAGATGCATTATAATATATGCAAAGAACCTGAAATGCACCTGACACTTGGAAACCTTTATAAATGGTCACTATGGTTACTGGTAAGAGGCAGGCTCAGGCTGGAACCATCTCCCGTATGACATCTCCAACCATGTCGGATGTCAGTTCGTCTGAGGAGCCACTGTGGCTGCAGCAGGCAGCTCTGCATTAGAAAGACACAGCTGGGCACAACGCTGAAATATGTTAGATTTCAACAACCGTAACCACCCTCTCTCACTTCAAAACCTCATTCATGTTTGCTAAATATTATAATTTTATATTATAGATAAGTATAATATAACATTTTCTCTAGATTCTGGTTGTCTCTTGTATAATGATGTTTGCCAAGGAAGACAGAGAAATGAAGAGGAAAGATACCGGAATTGCTTTGTTTTCAATGAAAGTGGGGCCACATAGTGATATATACACATCCTAGCTTACAGCATAGCCAGACTGGTTAGACTCTAATGAAACTAGAATTCCCCTTCCAGCACTACTGGCATTTGCCCATACAGCATGAGCACTGTCACATTCCTAAAGGCATCTCTTTGGCTAGTGCAAACCCTTTTGCCTGGGAGGACTGCTTTGCTGTAAGATAACTCCTCATCCAGCCTTAGCCATGGGCCTACAACAGTTACTAGACCACTGTCCAGGTGACAGTGCTATTGTGTTCTGCCCTTCCAAGGAGCAGCCTGTCATGCAATAAACATCTATCAAGACTTCTTGTGTGCCCAGCAGATATCCCAGGGCATCTGCCTTGTGAAAA